>NW_027478710.1:336133-672266 GCF_051014685.1 Ptiloglossa arizonensis
GCAACAGGAATTTCTCGAGTTCGTCAATCCGTTCGCGAGATATGGGAGTTTGAAGTTAAGGAATGGTTGAGAAACCATCAAAATTTTCGCTGATTTGATACTCGAAACCAATAGCAGGCATGGCCTAGGGGAATAGTACACACACCATTGCAATCGGGCGAGTTTCTATTTTCAGATGCAACAGGAATTTCTCGAGTACGTCAATCCGTTCGTGAGATATGGAAGTTTGAAATTAAGGAATGGTTGAGAAACCATCAAAATTTTCGCAAGTCTGAAACCCGAAACCAATAACTGGAATGGCCCAGGGAGAAAGTACACATACCGTTGAAATCGGGCGAGTTTCTGCTTTCAGATGCAATAGGAATTACTCGAGTTCGTCAATCCGTTCGCGAGATATGGGAGTTTGAAATTAAGGAATGATTGAGTAACCATCAAAATTTTCGCTGTTCTGCTAATCGAAACCAATATCTGGAATGGCCTAGGGGAAAAGAACACATACCGTTGTAATCGGGCGAGTTTCTACTTTCAGATACAACAGGAATTTCTCGAGTTCGTCAATCCGTTTGCGAGATATGGGAGTCAGAAGTTAAGGAACGCTTGAGAAACCATCAAAATTTTCGCAAGTCTGATACTCGAAACCAATAACTGGAATGGCCTAGGGGAAAAGTACACACACCATTGTAATCGGGCGAGTTTCTACTTTCAGATTCAACACGAATTTCTCGAGTTCGTCAATCCGTTTGCGAGATATGGGAGTTTGAACTTAATTAATGGTTGAGATACCACCAAAATTTTCGCTGATTTGGTACTCGAAACCAATAACTGGAATGGCCTAGGGGAAAAGTACACACACCATTGTAATCGGGCGAGTTTCTACTTTCAGATGCAACAGGAATTTCTCGAGTTCGTCAATCCGTTCGCGACATATGGGAGTTTGAAGTTTAGGAATGGATGGGAAACCATCAAAATTTTCGCAAGTCTGATACACGAAACCAATAACTGGAATGGCCTAGGGAAAAAGTACACATACCGTTGAAATCGGGCGAGTTTCTCCTTTCAGATGCAATAGGAATTACTCGAGTTCGTCAATCCGTTCGCGAGATATGGGAGTTTGAAATTAAGGAATGGTTGAGAAACCATCAAAATTTTCGCTGGTCTGATACTCGAAAACAATAACTGGAATGGCCTAGGGGAAAAGTACACACACCATTGTAATCGGGCGAGTTTCTACTTTCAGATGCAAAAGGAATTTCTCGAGTTCGTCAATCCGTTTGGGAGATATGGGAGTTAGAAGTTAAGGAACACTTGAGAAACCATCAAAATTTTCGCAAGTCTGATACTCGAAACCAATAACTGGAATGGCCTAGGGGAAAAGTACACACACCATTGTAATCGGGCGAGTGTCTACTTTCAGATGCAACAGGAATTTCTCGAGTTCGTCAATCCGTACGCGAGATATGGGAGTTAGAAGTTAAGGAACGTTTGAGAAACCATCAAAATTTTCGCAAGTCTGATACTCGAAACCAATAACCACTATGGCCTAGGGCAAAAATACACATACCTTTGTAATCGGGCGAGTCTCTGCTTTCAGATGCAACAGGAATTTCTCGAGTTCGACAATCCGTTAGCGAGGTATGGGAGTTTGAAATTAAGGAACGCTTGAGAAACCATCAAAATTTTCGCAAGTCTGATACTCGAAACCAATAACTGCTATGGCCTAGGGCAAAAATACACATACCGTTGTAATCGGGCGAGTTTCTGCTTTCAGATGCAACAGGAATTTCTCGAGTTCGTCAATCCGTTCGCGAGATATGGGAGTTTGAAGTTAAGGAATGGTTGAGAAACCACCAAAATTTTCGCTGATTTGATACTCGAAACCAATAACAGGCATGGCCTAGGGGAATAGTACACACACCATTGCAATCGGGCGAGTTTCTATTTTCAGATGCAACAGGAATTTCTCGAGTACGTCAATCCGTTCGTGAGATATGGAAGTTTGAAATTAAGGAATGGTTGAGAAACCATCAAAATTTTCGCAAGTCTGAAACCCGAAACCAATAACTGGAATGGCCCAGGGAAAAAGTACACATACCGTTGAAATCGGGCGAGTTTCTGCTTTCAGATGCAATAGGAATTACTCGAGTTCGTCAATCCGTTCGCGAGATATGGGAGTTTGAAATTAAGGAATGATTGAGTAACCATCAAAATTTTCGCTGTTCTGCTAATCGAAACCAATATCTGGAATGGCCTAGGGGAAAAGAACACATACCGTTGTAATCGGGCGAGTTTCTACTTTCAGATACAACAGGAATTTCTCGAGTTCGTCAATCCGTTTGCGAGATATGGGAGTCAGAAGTTAAGGAACGCTTGAGAAACCATCAAAATTTTCGCAAGTCTGATACTCGAAACCAATAACTGGAATGGCCTAGGGGAAAAGTACACACACCATTGTAATCGGGCGAGTTTCTACTTTCAGATTCAACACGAATTTCTCGAGTTCGTCAATCCGTTTGCGAGATATGGGAGTTTGAAGTTAATTAATGGTTGAGATACCACCAAAATTTTCGCTGATTTGGTACTCGAAACCAATAACTGGAATGGCCTAGGGGAAAAGTACACACACCATTGTAATCGGGCGAGTTTCTACTTTCAGATGCAACAGGAATTTCTCGAGTTCGTCAATCCGTTCGCGACATATGGGAGTTTGAAGTTTAGGAATGGATGGGAAACCATCAAAATTTTCGCAAGTCTGATACACGAAACCAATAACTGGAATGGCCTAGGGAAAAAGTACACATACCGTTGAAATCGGGCGAGTTTCTCCTTTCAGATGCAATAGGAATTACTCGAGTTCGTCAATCCGTTCGCGAGATATGGGAGTTTGAAATTAAGGAATGGTTGAGAAACCATCAAAATTTTCGCTGGTCTGATACTCGAAACCAATAACTGGAATGGCCTAGGGGAAAAGTACACACACCATTGTAATCGGGCGAGTTTCTACTTTCAGATGCAAAAGGAATTTCTCGAGTTCGTCAATCCGTTTGGGAGATATGGGAGTTAGAAGTTAAGGAACACTTGAGAAACCATCAAAATTTTCGCAAGTCTGATACTCGAAACCAATAACTACTATGGCCTAGGGCAAAATTACACAAACCGTTGTAATCGGGCGAGTTCCTGCTTTCAGATGCAAAAGGAATTTCTCGAGTTCGTCAATTCGTTCGCGAGATATGGGAATTTGAAGTTAAGGAATGGTTGCGAAACCATCAAAATTTTCGCAAGTCTGATACTCGAAACCAATAACCACTATGGCCTAGGGCAAAAATACACATACCTTTGTAATCGGGCGAGTCTCTGCTTTCAGATGCAACAGGAATTTCTCGAGTTCGACAATCCGTTAGCGAGGTATGGGAGTTTGAAATTAAGGAACGCTTGAGAAACCATCAAAATTTTCGCAAGTCTGATACTCGAAACCAATAACTGCTATGGCCTAGGGCAAAAATACACATACCGTTGTAATCGGGCGAGTTTCTGCTTTCAGATGCAACAGGAATTTCTCGAGTTCGTCAATCCGTTCGCGAGATATGGGAGTTTGAAGTTAAGGAATGGTTGAGAAACCACCAAAATTTTCGCTGGTCTGATACTCGAAACCAATAACTGGAATGGCCTAGGGGAAAAGTACACACACCATTGTAATCGGGCGAGTTTCTACTTTCAGATGCAACAGGAATTTCTCGAGTTCGTCAATCCGTTCGCGAGATATGGGAGTTAGAAGTAAAGGAATTGTTGAGAAACCATCAAAATTTTCGCAAGTCTGATTCCCGAAACCAATAACTACAAAGGCCTAGGGGAAAAATACACATACCGTTGTAATCGTGCGAGTTTCTACTTTCAGATGCAACAGGAATTTCTCCAGGTCGTCAAACCGTTCGCGAGATATGGGAGTTAGAAGTTAAGGAATGGTTGAGAAACCATCAAAATTTTCGCAAGTCTGATTCCCGAAACCAATAACTACAAAGGCCTAGGGGAAAAATACACATACCGTTGTAATCGTGCGAGTTTCTACTTTCAGATGCAACAGGAATTTCTCGAGTTCGTCAATCCGTTCGCGAGATATGGGAGTTCGAAGTTAAGGAATGGTTGCGAAACCATCAAAATTTTCGCACGTCTGATTCTCGAAACCAATAACTGGAGTGGCCTAGGGAAAAAGTACACATACCGTTGTTATCGGGCGAGTTTCTACTTTCAGATGCAACAGGAATTTCTCGAGTTCGTCAATCCGTTCGCGAGATATGGGTGTTCGAAGTTAAGGTATGGTTGAGAAACCATCAAAATTTTCGCAAGTCTGATACTCGAAACCAATAACCACTATGGCCTAGGGCAAAAATACACATACCTTTGTAATCGGGCGAGTCTCTGCTTTCAGATGCAACAGGAATTTCTCGAGTTCGACAATCCGTTAGCGAGGTATGGGAGTTTGAAATTAAGGAACGCTTGAGAAACCATCAAAATTTTCGCAAGTCTGATACTCGAAACCAATAACTGCTATGGCCTAGGGCAAAAATACACATACCGTTGTAATCGGGCGAGTTTCTGCTTTCAGATGCAACAGGAATTTCTCGAGTTCGTCAATCCGTTCGCGAGATATGGGAGTTCGAAGTTAAGGAATGGTTGAGAAACCATCAAAATTTTCTCTGGTCTGATACTCGAAACCAATAACTGGAATGGCCTAGGGGAAAACTACACATACCGTTGTAATCGTGCGAGATTCTACTTTCAGATGCAACAGGAATTTCTCGAGTTCGTCAATCCGTTCGCGAGATATGGGAGTTCGAAGTTAAGGAATGGTTGAGAAACCATCAAAATTTTCTCTGGTCTGATACTCGAAACCAATAACTGGAATGGCCTAGGGGAAAAGTACAGACACCATTGTAATCGGGCGAGTATCTACTTTCCGATGCAACAGGAATTTCTCGAGTTCGTCAATCCGTTCGCGAGATATGGGAGTTTGAAGTTAAGGAACGATTGAGCAACCATCAAAATTTTCGCAAGGCTGATACTCGAAACCAATAGCTACTATGGCCTAGTGGAAAAGTACACACACCATTGTAATCGGGCAAGTTTCTACTTTCAGAAGCAACAGTAATTTCTCGAGTTCGTCAATCCGTTCGCGAGATATGGGAGTTTGAAGTTAAGGAATGGTTGAGAAACCATCAAAATTTTCGCTGGTCTGATACTCGAAACCAATAACTACAATGGCCTAGGGCAAAAATACACATACCATTGTAATCGGGCGAGTCTGTGCTTTCAGATGCAACAGGAGTTTCTCGTGTTCGTCAATCCATTCGCGAGATATGGGAGTTTGAAATTAAGGAATGATTGAGAATCCATCAAAATTTTCGCAAGTCTGATGCTCGAAACCAATAACTACTATGGCTTGGGGGAAAAGTACACACACCATTGTAACCGGACGAGCTTCTACTTTCAGATGCAACAGGAATTTCTCGAGTTCGTCAATCTGTTCGCGAGATATGGGAGTTCGAAGTTAAGGAATGGTTGAGAAACCATCAAAATTTTCGCTGGTCTGATACTCGAAACCAATAACTACAATGGCCTAGGGGAAAAATTCACATACCATTGTAATCGGGCGAGTATCTACTTTCCGATGCAACAGGAATTTCTCGAGTTCGTCAATCCGTTCGCGAGATATGGGAGTTTGAAGTTAAGGAACGATTGAGCAACCATCAAAATTTTCGCAAGGCTGATACTCGAAACCAATAGCTACTATGGCCTAGGGGAAAAGTACACACACCATTGTAATCGGGCGAGTCTCTGCTTTCAGATGCAACAGGAATTTCTCGAGTTCGACAATCCGTTAGCGAGGTATGGGAGTTTGAAATTATGGAACGCTTGAGAAACCATCAAAATTTTCGCAAGTCTGATACTCGAAACCAATAACTGGAATGGCCTAGGGGAAAAGTACACACACCATTGTAATCGGGCGAGTTTCTACTTTCAGATGCAACAGGAATTTCTCGAGTTCGTCAATCCGTTCGCGAGATATGGGAGTTAGAAGTTAAGGAATGGTTGAGAAACCATCAAAATTTTCGCAAGTCTGATTCCCGAAACCAATAACTACAAAGGCCTAGTGGAAAAATACACATACCGTTGTAATCGTGCGAGTTTCTACTTTCAGATGCAACACGAATTTCTCGAGTTCGTCAAACCGTTCGCGAGATATGGGAGTTCGAAGTTAAGGAATGGTTGAGAAACCATCAAAATTTTCTCTGGTCTGATACTCGAAACCAATAACTGGAATGGCCTAGGGGAAAAGTACACACACCATTGTAATCGGGCGAGTGTCTACTTTCAGATGCAACAGGAATTTCTCGAGTTCGTCAATCCGTACGCGAGATATGGGAGTTAGAAGTTAAGGAACGTTTGAGAAACCATCAAAATTTTCGCAAGTCTGATACTCGAAACCAATAACCACTATGGCCTAGGGCAAAAATACACATACCTTTGTAATCGGGCGAGTCTCTGCTTTCAGATGCAACAGGAATTTCTCGAGTTCGACAATCCGTTAGCGAGGTATGGGAGTTTGAAATTAAGGAACGCTTGAGAAACCATCAAAATTTTCTCTGGTCTGATACTCGAAACCAATAACTGGAATGGCCTAGGGGAAAAGTACACACACCATTGTAATCGGGCGAGTTTCTACTTTCAGATGCAACAGGAATTTCTCGAGTTCGTCAATCCGTTCGCGAGATATGGGAGTTAGAAGTAAAGGAATTGTTGAGAAACCATCAAAATTTTCGCCAGTCTGATTCCCGAAACCAATAACTACAAAGGCCTAGGGGAAAAATACACATACCGTTGTAATCGTGCAGGTTCTACTTTCAGATGCAACAGGAATTTCTCGAGTTCGTCAATCCGTTCGCGAGATATAGGAGTTCGAAGTTAAGGAATGGTTGAGAAACCATCAAAATTTTCTCTGGTCTGATACTCGAAACCAATAACTGGAATGGCCTAGGGGAAAAGTACACACACCATTGTAATCGGGCGAGTGTCTACTTTCAGATGCAACAGGAATTTCTCGAGTTCGTCAATCCGTACGCGAGATATGGGAGTTAGAAGTTAAGGAACGTTTGAGAAACCATCAAAATTATCGCAAGTCTGATACTCGAAACCAATAACCACTATGGCCTAGGGCAAAAATACACATACCTTTGTAATCGGGCGAGTCTCTGCTTTCAGATGCAACAGGAATTTCTCGAGTTCGACAATCCGTTAGCGAGGTATGGGAGTTTGAAATTAAGGAACGCTTGAGAAACCATCAAAATTTTCGCAAGTCTGATACTCGAAACCAATAACTGCTATGGCCTAGGGCAAAAATACACATACCGTTGTAATCGGGCGAGTTTCTGCTTTCAGATGCAACAGGAATTTCTCGAGTTCGTCAATCCGTTCGCGAGATATGGGAGTTTGAAGTTAAGGAATGGTTGAGAAACCACCAAAATTTTCGCTGATTTGATACTCGAAACCAATAACAGGCATGGCCTAGGGGAATAGTACACACACCATTGCAATCGGGCGAGTTTCTATTTTCAGATGCAACAGGAATTTCTCGAGTACGTCAATCCGTTCGCGAGATATGGGAGTTTGAAATTAAGGAATGGTTGAGAAACCATCAAAATTTTCGCAAGTCTGAAACCCGAAACCAATAACTGGAATGGCCCAGGGAAAAAGTACACATACCGTTGAAATCGGGCGAGTTTCTGCTTTCAGATGCAATAGGAATTACTCGAGTTCGTCAATCCGTTCGCGAGATATGGGAGTTTGAAATTAAGGAATGATTGAGTAACCATCAAAATTTTCGCTGTTCTGCTAATCGAAACCAATATCTGGAATGGCCTAGGGGAAAAGAACACATACCGTTGTAATCGGGCGAGTTTCTACTTTCAGATACAACAGGAATTTCTCGAGTTCGTCAATCCGTTTGCGAGATATGGGAGTCAGAAGTTAAGGAACGCTTGAGAAACCATCAAAATTTTCGCAAGTCTGATACTCGAAACCAATAACTGGAATGGCCTAGGGGAAAAGTACACACACCATTGTAATCGGGCGAGTTTCTACTTTCAGATTCAACACGAATTTCTCGAGTTCGTCAATCCGTTTGCGAGATATGGGAGTTTGAAGTTAATTAATGGTTGAGATACCACCAAAATTTTCGCTGATTTGGTACTCGAAACCAATAACTGGAATGGCCTAGGGGAAAAGTACACACACCATTGTAATCGGGCGAGTTTCTACTTTCAGATGCAACAGGAATTTCTCGAGTTCGTCAATCCGTTCGCGACATATGGGAGTTTGAAGTTTAGGAATGGATGGGAAACCATCAAAATTTTCGCAAGTCTGATACACGAAACCAATAACTGGAATGGCCTAGGGAAAAAGTACACATACCGTTGAAATCGGGCGAGTTTCTCCTTTCAGATGCAATAGGAATTACTCGAGTTCGTCAATCCGTTCGCGAGATATGGGAGTTTGAAATTAAGGAATGGTTGAGAAACCATCAAAATTTTCGCTGGTCTGATACTCGAAACCAATAACTGGAATGGCCTAGGGGAAAAGTACACACACCATTGTAATCGGGCGAGTTTCTACTTTCAGATGCAAAAGAAATTTCTCGAGTACGTCAATCCGTTTGGGAGATATGGGAGTTAGAAGTTAAGGAACACTTGAGAAACCATCAAAATTTTCGCAAGTCTGATACTCGAAACCAATAACTACTATGGCCTAGGGCAAAATTACACAAACCGTTGTAATCGGGCGAGTTCCTGCTTTCAGATGCAAAAGGAATTTCTCGAGTTCGTCAATTCGTTCGCGAGATATGGGAGTATGAAGTTAAGGAATGGTTGCGAAACCATCAAAATTTTCGCACGTCTGATTCTCGAAACCAATAACTGGAGTGGCCTAGGGAAAAAGTACACATACCGTTGTTATCGGGCGAGTTTCTACTTTCAGATGCAACAGGAATTTCTCGAGTTCGTCAATCCGTTCGCGAGATATGGGTGTTCGAAGTTAAGGTATGGTTGAGAAACCATCAAAATTTTCGCAAGTCTGATACTCGAAACCAATAACTACTATGGTCTAGGGGAAAAGTACACACACCATTGTAACCGGGCGAGCTTCTACTTTCAGATGCAACAGGAATTTCTCGAGTTCGTCAATCCGTTCGCGAGATATGGGAGTTTGAAGTTAAGGAACGCTTGCGCAACCATCAAAATTTTCGCAAGTCTGATATTCGAAACCAATAACTGCAATGGCCTAGGGGAAAAGTACCCATACCGTTGAAATCGGGCGAGTTTCTCCTTTCAGATGCAATAGGAATTACTCGAGTTCGTCAATCCGTTCGCGAGATATGGGAGTTTGAAGTTAAGGAATGGTTGAGAATCCATCAAAATTTTCGCAAGTCTGATACTCGAAACCAATAACTACTATGGCTTGGGGGAAAAGTACACACACCATTGTAATCGGGCGAGTGTCTACTTTCAGATGCAAAAGGAATTTCTCGAGTTCGTCAATCCGTTCGCGAGATATGGGAGTTGGAAGTTAAGGAACGTTTGAGAAACCATGAAAATTTTCGCAAGTCTGATACTCGAAACCAATAACTACTATGGCCTAGGGCAAAAATACACATACCTTTGTAATCGGGCGAGTCTCTGCTTTCAGATGCAACAGGAATTTCTCGAGTTCGACAATCCGTTAGCGAGGTATAGGAGTTTGAAATTAAGGAACGCTTGAGAAACCATCAAAATTTTCGCTGGTCTGATACTCGAAACCAATAACTGGAATGGCCTAGGGGAAACGTACACACACCATTGTAATCGGGCGAGTTTCTACTTTCAGATGCAACCGGAATTTCTCGAGTTCGTCAAACCGTTCGCGAGATATGGGAGTTAGAAGTTAAGAAATGATTGAGAAACCATCAAAATTTTCGCAAGTCTGATTCCCGAAACCAATAACTACAAAGGCCTAATGGAAAAATACACATACCGTTGTAATCGTGCGAGTTTCTACTTTCAGATGCAACAGGAATTTCTCGAGTTCGTCAATCCGTTCGCGAGATATGGGAGTTCGAAGTTAAGGAATGGTTGAGAAACCATCAAAACTTTCTCTGGTCTGATACTCGAAACCAATAACTGGAATGGCCTAGGGGAAAAGTACACACACCATTGTAATCAGGCGAGTGTCTACTTTCAGATGCAACAGGAATTTCTCGAGTTCGTCAATCCGTACGCGAGATATGGGAGTTAGAAGTTAAGGAACGTTTGAGAAACCATCAAAATTTTCGCAAGTCTGATACTCGAAACCAATAACCACTATGGCCTAGGGCAAAAATACACATACCTTTGTAATCGGGCGAGTCTCTGCTTTCAGATGCAACAGGAATTTCTCGAGTTCGACAATCCGTTAGCGAGGTATGGGAGTTTGAAATTAAGGAACGCTTGAGAAACCATCAAAATTTTCGCAAGTCTGATACTCGAAACCAATAACTGCTATGGCCTAGGGCAAAAATACACATACCGTTGTAATCGGGCGAGTTTCTGCTTTCAGATGCAACAGGAATTTCTCGAGTTCGTCAATCCGTTCGCGAGATATGGGAGTTTGAAGTTAAGGAATGGTTGAGAAACCACCAAAATTTTCGCTGGTCTGATACTCGAAACCAATAACTGGAATGGCCTAGGGGAAAAGTACACACACTATTGTAATCGGGCGAGTTTCTACTTTCAGATGCAACAGGAATTTCTCGAGTTCGTCAATCCGTTCGCGAGATATGGGAGTTAGAAGTAAAGGAATTGTTGAGAAACCATCAAAATTTTCGCAAGTCTGATTCCCGAAACCAATAACTACAAAGGCCTAGGGGAAAAATACACATACCGTTGTAATCGTGCGAGTTTCTACTTTCAGATGCAACAGGAATTTCTCCAGGTCGTCAAACCGTTCGCGAGATATGGGAGTTAGAAGTTAAGGAATGGTTGAGAAACCATCAAAATTTTCGCAAGTCTGATTCCCGAAACCAATAACTACAAAGGCCTAGGGGAAAAATACACATACCGTTGTAATCGTGCGAGTTTCTACTTTCAGATGCAACAGGAATTTCTCGAGTTCGTCAATCCGTTCGCGAGATATGGGAGTTCGAAGTTAAGGAATGGTTGAGAAACCATCAAAATTTTCTCTGGTCTGATACTCGAAACCAATAACTGGAATGGCCTAGGGGAAAAGTACACACACCATTGTAATCGGGCGAGTGTCTACTTTCAGATGCAACAGGAATTTCTCGAGTTCGTCAATCCGTACGCGAGATATGGGAGTTAGAAGTTAAGGAACGTTTGAGAAACCATCAAAATTTTCGCAAGTCTGATACTCGAAACCAATAACCACTATGGCCTAGGGCAAAAATACACATACCTTTGTAATCGGGCGAGTCTCTGCTTTCAGATGCAACAGGAATTTCTCGAGTTCGACAATCCGTTAGCGAGGTATGGGAGTTTGAAATTAAGGAACGCTTGAGAAACCATCAAAATTTTCGCAAGTCTGATACTCGAAACCAATAACTGCTATGGCCTAGGGCAAAAATACACATACCGTTGTAATCGGGCGAGTTTCTGCTTTCAGATGCAACAGGAATTTCTCGAGTTCGTCAATCCGTTCGCGAGATATGGGAGTTTGAAGTTAAGGAATGGTTGAGAAACCACCAAAATTTTCGCTGGTCTGATACTCGAAACCAATAACTGGAATGGCCTAGGGAAAAAGTACACACACCATTGTAATCGGGCGAGTTTCTACTTTCAGATGCAACAGGAATTTCTGGAGTTCGTCAATCCGTTCGCGAGATATGGGAGTTAGAAGTTAAGGAATGGTTGGGAAACCATCAAAATTTTCGCAAGTCTGATTCCCGAAACCAATAACTACAAAGGCCCAGGGGAAAAATACACACACCGTTGTAATCGTGCGAGTTTCTACTTTCAGATGCAACAGGAATTTCTCGAGTTCGTCAATCCGTTCGCGAGATATGGGAGTTCGAAGTTAAGGAATGGTTGAGAAACCATCAAAATTTTCTCTGGTCTGATACTCGAAACCAATAACTGGAATGACTTAGGGGAAAAGTACACACACCATTGTAATCGGGCGAGTTTCTACTTTCAGTTGCAACAGGAATTTCTCGAGTTCGTCAATCCGTACGCGAGATATGGGAGTTAGAAGTTAAGGAATGGTTGAGAAACCATCAAAATTTTCGCAAGTCTGATTCCCGAAACCAATACCTACAAAGGCCTAGGGGAAAAATACACACACCGTTGTAATCGGGCGAGTTTCTACTTTCAGATGCAACAGGAATTTCTCGAGTTCGTCATTCCGTTCGCGAGATATGGGAGTTAGAAGTTAAGGAATGGTTGAGAAACCATCAAAATTTTCGCAAGTCTGATTCCAGAAACCAATAACTACAAAGGTCTAGGGGAAAAATACACATACCGTTGTAATCGTGCGAGATTCTACTTTCAGATGCAACAGGAATTTCTCGAGTTCGTCAATCCGTTCGCGAGATATGGGAGTTTGAAGTTAAGGAACGATTGAGCAACCATCAAAATTTTCGCAAGGCTGATACTCGAAACCAGTAGCTACTATGGCGTAGTGGAAAAGTACACACACCATTGTAATCGGGCAAGTTTCTACTTTCAGAAGCAACAGTAATTTCTCGAGTTCGTCAATCCGTTCGCGAGATATGGGAGTTTGAAGTTAAGGAATGGTTGAGAAACCATCAAAATTTTCGCTGGTCTGATACTCGAAACCAATAACTACAATGGCCTAGGGCAAAAATACACATACCATTGTAATCGGGCGAGTCTGTGCTTTCAGATGCAACAGGAGTTTCTCGTGTTCGTCAATCCATTCGCGAGATATGGGAGTTTGAAATTAAGGAATGATTGAGAATCCATCAAAATTTTCGCAAGTCTGATGCTCGAAACCAATAACTACTATGGCTTGGGGGAAAAGTACACACACCATTGTAACCGGACGAGCTTCTACTTTCAGATGCAACAGGAATTTGTCGAGTGCGTCAATCCGTTCGCGAGATATGGGAGTTTGATATTAAGGAATGGTTGAGAAACCATCAAAATTTTCGCAAGTCTGATTCCCGAAATCAATAACTACAAAGGCCTAGGGGAAAAATACACATACCGTTGTAATCGGGCGAGTTTCTGCCTTCAGATGCAACAGGAATTTCTCGAGTTCGTCAATCCGTTCGCGAGATATGGGAGTTCGAAGTTAAGGAACGATTGAGCAACCATCAAAATTTTCGCAAGGCTGATACTCGAAGCCAATAGCTACTATGGCCTAGGGGAAAAGTACACACACCATTGTAATCGGGCGAGTTTCTGCTTTCAGATGCAACAGGAATTTCTCGAGTTCGTCAATCCGTTCGCGAGATATGGGAGTTTGAAGTTAAGGAATGGTTGAGAAACCATCGAAATTTTCGCTGGTCTGATACTCGAAACCAATAACTGGAATGGCCTAGGGGAAAAGTACACACACCTTTGCAATCGGGCGAGTTTCTACTTTCAGATGCAACAGGAATTTCTCGATTTCGTCAATCCATTCGCGAGATATGGGAGTTTGAAGTTAAGGAATGGTTGAGAATCCATCAAAATTTTCGCAAGTCTGATACTCGAAACCAATAACTACTATGGCTTGAGGGAAAAGTCCACACACCTTTGTAATCGGGCGAGTCTCTGCTTTCAAATGCAACAGGAATTTCTCGAGTTCGACAATCCGTTAGCGAGGTATGGGAGTTCGAAGTTAAGGAACGATTGAGCAACCATCAAAATTTTCTCTGGTCTGATACTCGAAACCAATAACTGGAATGGCCTAGCGGAAAAGTACACACACCATTGTAATCGGGCGAGTTTCTACTTTCAGATGCAACAGGAATTTCACGAGTTCGTCAATCCATTCGCGAGATATGGGAGTTCGAAGTTAAGGAACGGTTGAGAAACCATCAAAATTTTCTCTGGTCTGATACTCGAAACCAATAACTGGAATGGCCTAGCGGAAAAGTACACACACCATTGTAATCGGGCCACTTTCTACTTTCAGATACAACAGGAATTTCTCAAGTTCGTCAATCCGTTCGCGAGATATGGGAGTTTGAAGTTAAGGAATGGTTGAGAAACCACCAAAATTTTCGCTGATTTGATACTCGAAACCAATAACTGGAATGGCCTAGGGGAAAAGTACACTTACCGTTGAAATTAGGCGAGTTTCTGCTTTCAGATGCAATAGGAATTTCTCGAATTCGTCAATCCGGTCGCGAGATATGGGAGTTGGAAGTTAAGGAATGGTTGAGAAACCATCAAAATTTATTCTCTGGTCTGATACTCGAAACCAATAACTGGAATGGCCTAGGGGAAAAGTACACACACCATTGTAATCGGGCGAGTTTCTACTTTCAGATGCAACAGGAATTTCTCGAGTTCGTCAATCCGTTCGCGAGATATGGGAGTTAGAAGTTAAGGAATGGTTGAGAAACCATCAAAATTTTCGCAAGTCTGATTCCCGAAACCAATATCTACAAAGGCCTAGGGGAAAAATACACATACCGTTGTAATCGGTCGAGTTTCTACTTTCAGATGCAACAGGAATTTCTCGAGTTCGTCAATCTGTTCGCGAGATATGGGAGTTCGAAGTTAAGGAATGGTTGAGGAACCATCAAAATTTTCGCAAGTCTGATACTCGAAACAAATAACCACTATGGCCTAGGGCAAAAATACACATACCTTTGTAATCGGGCGAATCTCTGCTTTCAGATGCAACAGGAATTTCTCGAGTTCGACAATCCGTTAGCGAGGTATGGGAGTTTGAAATTAAGGAACGCTTGAGAAACCATCAAAATTTTCGCAAGTCTGATACTCGAAACCAATAACTGCTATGGCCTAGGGCAAAAATACACATACCGTTGTAATCGGGCGAGTTTCTGCTTTCAGATGCAACAGGAATTTCTCGAGTTCGTCAATCCGTTCGCGAGATATGGGAGTTTGAAGTTAAGGAATGGTTGAGAAACCACCAAAATTTTCGCTGGTCTGATACTCGAAACCAATAACTGGAATGGCCTAGGGGAAAAGTACACACACCATTGTAATCGGGCGAGTTTCTACTTTCAGATGCAACAGGAATTTCTCGAGTTCGTCAATCCGTTCGCGAGATATGGGAGTTAGAAGTAAAGGAATTGTTGAGAAACCATCAAAATTTTCGCAAGTCTGATTCCCGAAACCAATAACTACAAAGGCCTAGGGGAAAAATACACATACCGTTGTAATCGTGCGAGTTTCTACTTTCAGATGCAACAGGAATTTCTCCAGGTCGTCAAACCGTTCGCGAGATATGGGAGTTAGAAGTTAAGGAATGGTTGAGAAACCATCAAAATTTTCGCAAGTCTGATTCCCGAAACCAATAACTACAAAGGCCTAGGGGAAAAATACACATACCGTTGTAATCGTGCGAGTTTCTACTTTCAGATGCAACAGGAATTTCTCGAGTTCGTCAATCCGTTCGCGAGATATGGGAGTTCGAAGTTAAGGAATGGTTGAGAAACCATCAAAATTTTCTCTGGTCTGATACTCGAAACCAATAACTGGAATGGCCTAGGGGAAAAGTACACACACCATTGTAATCGGGCGAGTGTCTACTTTCAGATGCAACAGGAATTTCTCGAGTTCGTCAATCCGTACGCGAGATATGGGAGTTAGAAGTTAAGGAACGTTTGAGAAACCATCAAAATTTTCGCAAGTCTGATACTCGAAACCAATAACCACTATGGCCTAGGGCAAAAATACACATACCTTTGTAATCGGGCGAGTCTCTGCTTTCAGATGCAACAGGAATTTCTCGAGTTCGACAATCCGTTAGCGAGGTATGGGAGTTTGAAATTAAGGAACGCTTGAGAAACCATCAAAATTTTCGCAAGTCTGATACTCGAAACCAATAACTGCTATGGCCTAGGGCAAAAATACACATACCGTTGTAATCGGGCGAGTTTCTGCTTTCAGATGCAACAGGAATTTCTCGAGTTCGTCAATCCGTTCGCGAGATATGGGAGTTTGAAGTTAAGGAATGGTTGAGAAACCACCAAAATTTTCGCTGGTCTGATACTCGAAACCAATAACTGGAATGGCCTAGGGAAAAAGTACACACACCATTGTAATCGGGCGAGTTTCTACTTTCAGATGCAACAGGAATTTCTGGAGTTCGTCAATCCGTTCGCGAGATATGGGAGTTAGAAGTTAAGGAATGGTTGAGAAACCATCAAAATTTTCGCAAGTCTGATTCCCGAAACCAATAACTACAAAGGCCCAGGGGAAAAATACACATACCGTTGTAATCGTGCGAGTTTCTACTTTCAGATGCAACAGGAATTTCTCGAGTTCGTCAATCCGTTCGCGAGATATGGGAGTTCGAAGTTAAGGAATGGTTGAGAAACCATCAAAATTTTCTCTGGTCTGATACTCGAAACCAAT
This sequence comes from Ptiloglossa arizonensis, assembly GCF_051014685.1. Classification (NCBI taxonomy): domain Eukaryota; kingdom Metazoa; phylum Arthropoda; class Insecta; order Hymenoptera; family Colletidae; genus Ptiloglossa; species Ptiloglossa arizonensis. Next base: position 352,708 of record NW_027478710.1, read on the forward strand.
AACTGGAATGACCTAGGGGAAAAGTACACACACCATTGTAATCGGGCGAGTTTCTACTTTCAGTTGCAACAGGAATTTCTCGAGTTCGTCAATCCGTACGCGAGATATGGGAGTTAGAAGTTAAGGAATGGTTGAGAAACCATCAAAATTTTCGCAAGTCTGATTCCCGAAACCAATACCTACAAAGGCCTAGGGGAAAAATACACATACCGTTGTAATCGTGCTAGTTTCTACTTTCAGATGCAACAGGAATTTCTCGAGTTCGTCAATCCGTTCGCGAGATATGGGAGTTTGAAGTTAAGGAATGGTTGAGAAACCATCAAAATTTTCGCTGGTCTGATACTCGAAACCAATAACTACAATGGCCTAGGGGAAAAATTCACATACCATTGTAATCGGGCGAGTATCTACTTTTCGATGCAACAGGAATTTCTCGAGTTCGTCAATCCGTTCGCGAGATATGGGAGTTTGAAGTTAAGGAATGGTTGAGAAACCATCAAAATTTTCGCTGGTCTGTTACTCGAAACCAATAACTGGAATGGCCTAGGGGAAAAGTACACACACCGTTGTAATCGGGCGAGTTTCTACTTTCAGATGCAACAGGAATTTCTCGAGTTCGTCATTCCGTTCGCGAGATATGGGAGTTAGAAGTTAAGGAACGATTGAGCAACCATCAAAATTTTCGCAAGGCTGATACTCGAAACCAATAGCTACTATGGCCTAGTGGAAAAGTACACACACCATTGTAATCGGGCAAGTTTCTACTTTCAGAAGCAACAGTAATTTCTCGAGTTCGTCAATCCGTTCGCGAGATATGGGAGTTTGAAGTTAAGGAATGGTTGAGAAACCATCAAAATTTTCGCTGGTCTGATACTCGAAACCAATAACTACAATGGCCTAGGGCAAAAATACACATACCATTGTAATCGGGCGAGTCTGTGCTTTCAGATGCAACAGGAGTTTCTCGTGTTCGTCAATCCATTCGCGAGATATGGGAGTTTGAAATTAAGGAATGATTGAGAATCCATCAAAATTTTCGCAAGTCTGATGCTCGAAACCAATAACTACTATGGCTTGGGGGAAAAGTACACACACCATTGTAACCGGACGAGCTTCTACTTTCAGATGCAACAGGAATTTGTCGAGTGCGTCAATCCGTTCGCGAGATATGGGAGTTTGATATTAAGGAATGGTTGAGAAACCATCAAAATTTTCGCAAGTCTGATTCCCGAAACCAATAACTACAAAGGCCTAGGGGAAAAATACACATACCGTTGTAATCGGGCGAGTTTCTGCCTTCAGATGCAACAGGAATTTCTCGAGTTCGTCAATCCGTTCGCGAGATATGGGAGTACGAAGTTAAGGAACGATTGAGCAACCATCAAAATTTTCGCAAGGCTGATACTCGAAGCCAATAGCTACTATGGCCTAGGGGAAAAGTACACACACCATTGTAATCGGGCGAGTTTCTACTTTCAGATGCAACAGGAATTTCTCGAGTTCGTCAATCCGTTCGCGAGATATGGGAGTTTGAAGTTAAGGAATGGTTGAGAAACCATCGAAATTTTCGCTGGTCTGATACTCGAAACCAATAACTGGAATGGCCTAGGGGAAAAGTACACACACCTTTGCAATCGGGCGAGTTTCTACTTTCAGATGCAACAGGAATTTCACGAGTTCGTCAATCCATTCGCGAGATATGGGAGTTCGAAGTTAAGGAACGGTTGAGAAACCATCAAAATTTTCTCTGGTCTGATACTCGAAACCAATAACTGGAATGGCCTAGCGGAAAAGTACACACACCATTGTAATCGGGCCACTTTCTACTTTCAGATGCAACAGGAATTTCTCAAGTTCGTCAATCCGTTCGCGAGATATGGGAGTTTGAAGTTAAGGAATGGTTGAGAAACCACCAAAATTTTCGCTGATTTGATACTCGAAACCACTAACTGGAATGGCCTAGGGGAAAAGTACACTTACCGTTGAAATTAGGCGAGTTTCTGCTTTCAGATGCAATAGGAATTTCTCGAATTCGTCAATCCGGTCGCGAGATATTGGAGTTGGAAGTTAAGGAATGGTTGAGAAACCATCAAAATTTATTCTCTGGTCTGATACTCGAAACCAATAACTGGAATGGCCTAGGGGAAAAGTACACACACCATTGTAATCGGGCGAGTTTCTACTTTCAAATGCAACAGGAATTTCTCGAGTTCGTCAATCCGTTCGCGAGATATGGGAGTTAGAAGTTAAGGAATGGTTGAGAAACCATCAAAATTTTCGCAAGTCTGATTCCCGAAACCAATATCTACAAAGGCCTAGGGGAAAAATACACATACCGTTGTAATCGGTCGAGTTTCTACTTTCAGATGCAACAGGAATTTCTCGAGTTCGTCAATCTGTTCGCGAGATATGGGAGTTCGAAGTTAAGGAATGGTTGAGGAACCATCAAAATTTTCGCAAGTCTGATACTCGAAACCAATAACTACCATGGCCTAGTGGAAAAGTGCACACACCATTGTAGTCGGGCGAGTATCTACTTTCCGATGCAACAGGAATTTCTCGAGTTCGTCAATCCGTTCGCGAGATATGGGAGTTTGAAGTTAAGGAACGATTGAGCAACCATCAAAATTTTCGCAAGGCTGATACTCGAAACCAATAGCTACTATGGCCTAGGGGAAAAGTACACACACCATTGTAATCGGGCGAGTCTCTGCTTTCAGATGCAACAGGAATTTCTCGAGTTCGACAATCCGTTAGCGAGGTATGGGAGTTTGAAATTATGGAACGCTTGAGAAACCATCAAAATTTTCGCAAGTCTGATACTCGAAACCAATAACTGGAATGGCCTAGGGGAAAAGTACACACACCATTGTAATCGGTCGAGTATCTAGTTTCAGATGCAGCAGGAATTTCTCGAGTTCGTCAATCTGTTCGCGAGATATGGGAGTTCGAAGTTAAGGAATGGTTGAGAAACCATCAAAATTTTCGCAAGTCTGATACTCGAAACCAATAACTACCATGGCCTAGGGGAAAAGTGCACACACCATTGTAGTCGGGCGAGTATCTACTTTCCGATGCAACAGGAATTTCTCGAGTTCGTCAATCCGTTCGCGAGATATGGGAGTTTGAAGTTAAGGAACGATTGAGGAACCATCAAAATTTTCGCAAGGCTGATACTCGAAACCAATAACTACTATGGCCTAGGGCAAAAATACACATACCGTTGTAATCGGGCGAGTTTCTGCTTTCAGATGCAACAGGAATTTCTCGAGTTCGTCAATCCGTTCGCGAGATATGGGAGTTTGAAGTTTAGGAATGGTTGAGAAACCATCAAAATTTTCGCAAGTCTGATACACGAAACCAATAACTGGAATGGCCTAGGGAAAAAGTACACATACCGTTGAAATCGGGCGAGTTTCTCCTTTCAGATGCAACTGGAATTTCTCGAGTTCGGCAATCCCTTCGCGAGATATGGGAGTATGAAGTTAAGGAACGCTTGAGAAACCATCAAAATTATCGCAAGTCTGATACTCGAAACCAATAACTACTATGGCCTAGGGGAAAAGTACACACACCATTGTAATCGGGCGAGTTTCTACTTTCAGATGCAACAGGAATTTCTCGAGTTCGTCAATCCGTTTGCGAGATATGGGAGTTAGAAGTTAAGGAACGCTTGGAAACCATCAAAATTTTCGCAAGTCTGATACTCGAAACCAATAACTACTATGGCCTAGGGCAAAATTACACAAACCGTTGTAATCGGGCGAGTTCCTGCTTTCAGATGCAAAAGGAATTTCTCGAGTTCGTCAATTCGTTCGCGAGATATGGGAGTCTGAAGTTAAGGAATGGTTGCGAAACCATCAAAATTTTCGCTGTTCTGATAATCGAAACCAATATCTGGAATGGCCTAGGGGAAAAGTACACACACCATTGTAATTGGGCGAGTTTCTACTTTCAGATGCAGCAGGAACTTCTCGAGTTCGTCAATCCGTTCGCGAGATATGGAAGTTCGAAGTTAAGGAACGCTTGAGCAACCATCAAAATTTTCGCAAGTCTGATACTCGAAACGAATAACTACTATGGCCTAGAGGAAAAGTACACATACCGTTGAAATCGGGCGAGTTCCTCCTTTCAGATGCAACTGGAATTTCTCGAGTTCGGCAATCCCTTCGCGAGATATGGGAGTATGAAGTTAAGGAACGCTTGAGAAACCATCAAAATTTTCGCAAGTCTGATACTCGAAACCAATAACTACTATGGCCTAGGGGAAAAGTACACACACCATTGTAATCGGGCGAGTTTCTACTTTCAGATGCAACAGGAATTTCTCGAGTTCGTCAATCCGTTTGCGAGATATGGGAGTTAGAAGTTAAGGAACGCTTGGAAACCATCAAAATTTTCGCAAGTCTGATACTCGAAACCAATAACTACTATGGCCTAGGGGAAAAGTACACACACCATTGTAATCGGGCGAGTTTCTACTTTCAGATGCAACAGGAATTTCTCGAGTTCGTCAATCCGTTTGCGAGATATGGGAGTTAGAAGTTAAGGAACGCTTGGAAACCATCAAAATTTTCGCAAGTCTGATACTCGAAACCAATAACTACTATGGCCTAGGGCAAAATTACACAAACCGTTGTAATCGGGCGAGTTCCTGCTTTCAGATGCAAAAGGAATTTCTCGAGTTCGTCAATTCGTTCGCGAGATATGGGAGTCTGAAGTTAAGGAATGGTTGCGAAACCATCAAAATTTTCGCTGTTCTGATAATCGAAACCAATATCTGGAATGGCCTAGGGGAAAAGTACACACACCATTGTAATTGGGCGAGTTTCTACTTTCAGATGCAGCAGGAACTTCTCGAGTTCGTCAATCCGTTCGCGAGATATGGAAGTTCGAAGTTAAGGAACGCTTGAGCAACCATCAAAATTTTCGCAAGTCTGATACTCGAAACGAATAACTACTATGGCCTAGAGGAAAAGTACACACACCATTGTAATCGGGTGAGTTTCTACTGTCAGATTCAACAGGAATTTCTCGAGTTCGTCAATCCGTTCGCGAGATATGGGAGTTTGAAGTTAAGGAATGGTTGAGAAACCATCAAAATTTTCGCTGGTCTGATACTCGAAACCAATAACTGGAATGGCCTAGGGGAAAAGTACACACACCTTTGTAATCGGGCGAGTTTCTACTTTCAGATGCAACAGGAATTTCTCGAGTTCGTCAATCCATTCGCGAGATATGGGAGTTTGAAGTTAAGGAATGGTTGAGAATCCATCAAAATTTTCGCTGTTCTGATAATCGAAACCAATATCTGGAATGGCCTAAGGGAAAAGTACACACACCATTGTAATCAGGCGAGTTTCTACTTTCAGATGCAACAGGAACTTCTCGAGTTCGTCAATCCCTTCGCGAGATATGGGAGTATGAAGTTAAGGAACGCCTGAGAAACCATCAAAATTTTCGCAAGTCTGATACTCGAAACCAATAACTACTATGGCCTAGGGGAAAAGTACACATACCGTTGTAATCGGGCGAGTTTCTACTTTCAGATGCAACAGGAATTTCTCGAGTTCGTCATTCCGTTCGCGAGATATGGGAGTCTGAAGTTAAGGAATGGTTGAGAAACCATCAAAATTTTCGCAATTCTGATTCCCGAAACCAATAACTACAAAGGCCTAGGGGAAAAATACACATACCGTTGTAATCGTGCGAGTTTCTACTTTCAGATGCAACAGGAATTTCTCCAGTTCGTCAATCCGTTCGCGAGATATGGGAGTTCGAAGTTAAGGAATGGTTGAGAAACCATCAAAATTTTCTCTGGTCTGATACTCGAAACCAATAACTGGAATGGCCTAGGGGAAAAGTACACACACCATTGTAAACGGGCGAGTATCTACTTTCCGATGCAACAGGAATTTCTCGAGTTCGTCAATCCGTTCGCGAGATATGGGAGTTTGAAGTTAAGGAACGATTGAGCAACCATCAAAATTTTCGCAAGGCTGATACTCGAAACCAATAGCTACTATGGCCTAGTGGAAAAGTACACACAACATTGTAATCGGGCAAGTTTCTACTTTCAGAAGCAACAGTAATTTCGCGAGTTCGTCAATCCGTTCGCGAGATATGGGAGTTTGAAGTTAAGGAATGGTTGAGAAACCATCAAAATTTTCGCTGGTCTGATACTCGAAACCAATAACTACAATGGCCTAGGGCAAAAATACACATACCATTGTAATCGGGCGAGTCTGTGCTTTCAGATGCAACAGGAGTTTCTCGTGTTCGTCAATCCATTCGCGAGATATGGGAGTTTGAAGTTAACGAATGATTGAGAATCCATCAAAATTTTCGCAAGTCTGATGCTCGAAACCAATAACTACTATGGCTTGGGGGAAAAGTACACACACCATTGTAACCGGGCGAGTTTCTACTTTCAGATGCAACAGGAATTTTTCGAGTTCGTCAATCCGTTCGCGAGATATGGGAGTTTGATAGTAAGGAATGGTTGTGAAACCATCAAAATTTTCGCTGATTTGATACTCGAAACCAATAACTGGAATGGCCTAGGGGAAAAGTACACACACCATTGTAATCGGGCGAGTTTCTACTTTCAGATGCAACAGGAATTTCTCGAGTTCGTCAATCCGTTCGCGAGATATGGGAGTTTGAAGTTTAGGAATGGTTGAGAAACCATCAAAAATTTCGCAAGTCTGATACACGAAACCAATAACTGGAAAGGCCTAGGGAAAAAGTACACATACCGTTGAAATCGGGCGAGTTTCTCCTTTCAGATGCAGCAGGAACTTCTCGAGTTCGTCAATCCGTTCGCGAGATATGGAAGTTCGAAGTTAAGGAACGCTTGAGCAACCATCAAAATTTTCTCTGGTCTGATACTCGAAACCAATAACTGGAATGGCCTAGGGGAAAAGTACACACACCATTGTAAACGGGCGAGTATCTACTTTCCGATGCAACAGGAATTTCTCGAGTTCGTCAATCCGTTCGCGAGATATGGGAGTTTGAAGTTAAGGAACGATTGAGCAACCATCAAAATTTTCGCAAGGCTGATACTCGAAACCAATAGCTACTATGGCCTAGTGGAAAAGTACACACAACATTGTAATCGGGCAAGTTTCTACTTTCAGAAGCAACAGTAATTTCGCGAGTTCGTCAATCCGTTCGCGAGATATGGGAGTTTGAAGTTAAGGAATGGTTGAGAAACCATCAAAATTTTCGCTGGTCTGATACTCGAAACCAATAACTACAATGGCCTAGGGCAAAAATACACATACCATTGTAATCGGGCGAGTCTGTGCTTTCAGATGCAACAGGAGTTTCTCGTGTTCGTCAATCCATTCGCGAGATATGGGAGTTTGAAGTTAACGAATGATTGAGAATCCATCAAAATTTTCGCAAGTCTGATGCTCGAAACCAATAACTACTATGGCTTGGGGGAAAAGTACACACACCATTGTAACCGGGCGAGTTTCTACTTTCAGATGCAACAGGAATTTTTCGAGTTCGTCAATCCGTTCGCGAGATATGGGAGTTTGATAGTAAGGAATGGTTGTGAAACCATCAAAATTTTCGCTGATTTGATACTCGAAACCAATAACTGGAATGGCCTAGGGGAAAAGTACACACACCATTGTAATCGGGCGAGTTTCTACTTTCAGATGCAACAGGAATTTCTCGAGTTCGTCAATCCGTTCGCGAGATATGGGAGTTTGAAGTTTAGGAATGGTTGAGAAACCATCAAAAATTTCGCAAGTCTGATACACGAAACCAATAACTGGAAAGGCCTAGGGAAAAAGTACACATACCGTTGAAATCGGGCGAGTTTCTCCTTTCAGATGCAGCAGGAACTTCTCGAGTTCGTCAATCCGTTCGCGAGATATGGAAGTTCGAAGTTAAGGAACGCTTGAGCAACCATCAAAATTTTCGCAAGTCTGATACTCGAAACGAATAACTACTATGGCCTAGAGGAAAAGTACACATACCGTTGAAATCGGGCGAGTTTCTCCTTTCAGATGCAACTGGAATTTCTCGAGTTCGGCAATCCCTTCGCGAGATATGGGAGTATGAAGTTAAGGAACGCTTGAGAAACCATCAAAATTTTCGCAAGTCTGATACTCGAAACCAATAACTACTATGGCCTAGGGGAAAAGTACACACACCATTGTAATCGGGCGAGTTTCTACTTTCAGATGCAACAGGAATTTCTCGAGTTCGTCAATCCGTTTGCGAGATATGGGAGTTAGAAGTTAAGGAACGCTTGGAAACCATCAAAATTTTCGCAAGTCTGATACTCGAAACCAATAACTACTATGGCCTAGGGGAAAAGTACACACACCATTGTAATCGGGCGAGTTTCTACTTTCAGATGCAACAGGAATTTCTCGAGTTCGTCAATCCGTTTGCGAGATATGGGAGTTAGAAGTTAAGGAACGCTTGGAAACCATCAAAATTTTCGCAAGTCTGATACTCGAAACCAATAACTACTATGGCCTAGGGCAAAATTACACAAACCGTTGTAATCGGGCGAGTTCCTGCTTTCAGATGCAAAAGGAATTTCTCGAGTTCGTCAATTCGTTCGCGAGATATGGGAGTCTGAAGTTAAGGAATGGTTGCGAAACCATCAAAATTTTCGCTGTTCTGATAATCGAAACCAATATCTGGAATGGCCTAGGGGAAAAGTACACACACCATTGTAATTGGGCGAGTTTCTACTTTCAGATGCAGCAGGAACTTCTCGAGTTCGTCAATCCGTTCGCGAGATATGGAAGTTCGAAGTTAAGGAACGCTTGAGCAACCATCAAAATTTTCGCAAGTCTGATACTCGAAACGAATAACTACTATGGCCTAGAGGAAAAGTACACACACCATTGTAATCGGGTGAGTTTCTACTGTCAGATTCAACAGGAATTTCTCGAGTTCGTCAATCCGTTCGCGAGATATGGGAGTTTGAAGTTAAGGAATGGTTGAGAAACCATCAAAATTTTCGCTGGTCTGATACTCGAAACCAATAACTGGAATGGCCTAGGGGAAAAGTACACACACCTTTGTAATCGGGCGAGTTTCTACTTTCAGATGCAACAGGAATTTCTCGAGTTCGTCAATCCATTCGCGAGATATGGGAGTTTGAAGTTAAGGAATGGTTGAGAATCCATCAAAATTTTCGCTGTTCTGATAATCGAAACCAATATCTGGAATGGCCTAAGGGAAAAGTACACACACCATTGTAATCAGGCGAGTTTCTACTTTCAGATGCAACAGGAACTTCTCGAGTTCGTCAATCCCTTCGCGAGATATGGGAGTATGAAGTTAAGGAACGCCTGAGAAACCATCAAAATTTTCGCAAGTCTGATACTCGAAACCAATAACTACTATGGCCTAGGGGAAAAGTACACATACCGTTGTAATCGGGCGAGTTTCTACTTTCAGATGCAACAGGAATTTCTCGAGTTCGTCATTCCGTTCGCGAGATATGGGAGTCTGAAGTTAAGGAATGGTTGAGAAACCATCAAAATTTTCGCAATTCTGATTCCCGATACCAATAACTACAAAGGCCTAGGGGAAAAATACACATACCGTTGTAATCGTGCGAGTTTCTACTTTCAGATGCAACAGGAATTTCTCCAGTTCGTCAATCCGTTCGCGAGATATGGGAGTTCGAAGTTAAGGAATGGTTGAGAAACCATCAAAATTTTCTCTGGTCTGATACTCGAAACCAATAACTGGAATGGCCTAGGGGAAAAGTACACACACCATTGTAAACGGGCGAGTATCTACTTTCCGATGCAACAGGAATTTCTCGAGTTCGTCAATCCGTTCGCGAGATATGGGAGTTTGAAGTTAAGGAACGATTGAGCAACCATCAAAATTTTCGCAAGGCTGATACTCGAAACCAATAGCTACTATGGCCTAGTGGAAAAGTACACACAACATTGTAATCGGGCAAGTTTCTACTTTCAGAAGCAACAGTAATTTCGCGAGTTCGTCAATCCGTTCGGGAGATATGGGAGTTTGAAGTTAAGGAATGGTTGAGAAACCATCAAAATTTTCGCTGGTCTGATACTCGAAACCAATAACTACAATGGCCTAGGGCAAAAATACACATACCATTGTAATCGGGCGAGTCTGTGCTTTCAGATGCAACAGGAGTTTCTCGTGTTCGTCAATCCATTCGCGAGATATGGGAGTTTGAAGTTAACGAATGATTGAGAATCCATCAAAATTTTCGCAAGTCTGATGCTCGAAACCAATAACTACTATGGCTTGGGGGAAAAGTACACACACCATTGTAACCGGGCGAGTTTCTACTTTCAGATGCAACAGGAATTTTTCGAGTTCGTCAATCCGTTCGCGAGATATGGGAGTTTGATAGTAAGGAATGGTTGTGAAACCATCAAAATTTTCGCTGATTTGATACTCGAAACCAATAACTGGAATGGCCTAGGGGAAAAGTACACACACCATTGTAATCGGGCGAGTTTCTACTTTCAGATGCAACAGGAATTTCTCGAGTTCGTCAATCCGTTCGCGAGATATGGGAGTTTGAAGTTTAGGAATGGTTGAGAAACCATCAAAAATTTCGCAAGTCTGATACACGAAACCAATAACTGGAAAGGCCTAGGGAAAAAGTACACATACCGTTGAAATCGGGCGAGTTTCTCCTTTCAGATGCAACTGGAATTTCTCGAGTTCGGCAATCCCTTCGCGAGATATGGGAGTATGAAGTTAAGGAACGCTTGAGAAACCATCAAAATTTTCGCAAGTCTGATACTCGAAACCAATAACTACTATGGCCTAGGGGAAAAGTACACACACCATTGTAATCGGGCGAGTTTCTACTTTCAGATGCAACAGGAATTTCTCGAGTTCGTCAATCCGTTTGCGAGATATGGGAGTTTGATATTAAGGAATGGTTGTGAAACCATCAAAATTTTCGCTGATTTGATACTCGAAACCAATAACTGGAATGGCCTAGGGGAAAAGTACACATACCGTTGAAATCGGGCGAGTTTCTCCTTTCAGATGCAACTGGAATTTCTCGAGTTCGGCAATCCCTTCGCGAGATATGGGAGTATGAAGTTAAGGAACGCTTGAGAAACCATCAAAATTTTCGCAAGTCTGATACTCGAAACCTATAACTACTATGGCCTAGGGGAAAAGTACACACACCATTGTAACCGGGCGAGTTTCTACTTTCAGATGCAACAGGAATTTCTCGAGTTCGTCAATCCGTTTGCGAGATATGGGAGTTAGAAGTTAAGGAACGCTTGGAAACCATCAAAATTTTCGCAAGTCTGATACTCGAAACCAATAACTACTATGGCCTAGGGCAAAATTACACAAACCGTTGTAATCGGGCGAGTTCCTGCTTTCAGATGCAAAAGGAATTTCTCGAGTTCGTCAATTCGTTCGCGAGATATGGGAGTCTGAAGTTAAGGAATGGTTGCGAAACCATCAAAATTTTCGCTGTTCTGATAATCGAAACCAATATCTGGAATGGCCTAGGGGAAAAGTACACACACCATTGTAATTGGGCGAGTTTCTACTTTCAGATGCAGCAGGAACTTCTCGAGCTCGTCAATCCGTTCGCGAGATATGGAAGTTCGAAGTTAAGGAACGCTTGAGCAACCATCAAAATTTTCGCAAGTCTGATACTCGAAACGAATAACTACTATGGCCTAGAGGAAAAGTACACACACCATTGTAATCGGGCGAGTTTCTACTTTCAGATGCAACAGGAATTTCTCGAGTTCGTCAATCCATTCGCGAGATATGGGAGTTTGAAATTAAGGAATGGTTGAGAATCCATCAAAATTTTCGCTGTTCTGATAATCGAAACCAATATCTGGAATGGCCTAGGGGAAAAGTACACACACCATTGTAATCAGGCGAGTTTCTACTTTCAGATGCAACAGGAACTTCTCGAGTTCGTCAATCCCTTCGCGAGATATGGGAGTATGAAGTTAAGGAACGCTTGAGAAACCATCAAAATTTTCGCAAGTCTGATACTCGAAACCAATAACTACTATGGCCTAGGGGAAAAGTACACATACCGTTGTAATCGTGCGAGTTTCTACTTTCAGATGCAACAGGAATTTCTCCAGTTCGTCAATCCGTTCGCGAGATATGGGAGTTCGAAGTTAAGGAATGGTTGAGAAACCATCAAAATTTTCTCTGGTCTGATACTCGAAACCAATAACTGGAATGGCCTAGGGGAAAAGTACACACACCATTGTAATCGGGCGAGTATCTACTTTCCGATGCAACAGGAATTTCTCGAGTTCGTCAATCCGTTCGCGAGATATGGGAGTTTGAAGTTAAGGAACGATTGAGCAACCATCAAAATTTTCGCAAGGCTGATACTCGAAACCAATAGCTACTATGGCCTAGTGGAAAAGTACACACAACATTGTAATCGGGCAAGTTTCTACTTTCAGAAGCAACTGTAATTTCGCGAGTTCGTCAATCCGTTCGCGAGATATGGGAGTTTGAAGTTAAGGAATGGTTGAGAAACCATCAAAATTTTCGCTGGTCTGATACTCGAAACCAATAACTACAATGGCCTAGGGCAAAAATACCCATACCATTGTAATCGGGCGAGTCTGTGCTTTCAGATGCAACAGGAGTTTCTCGTGTTCGTCAATCCATTCGCGAGATATGGGAGTTTGAAGTTAACGAATGATTGAGAATCCATCAAAATTTTCGCAAGTCTGATGCTCGAAACCAATAACTACTATGGCTTGGGGGAAAAGTACACACACCATTGTAACCGGGCGAGTTTCTACTTTCAGATGCAACAGGAATTTTTCGAGTTCGTCAATCCGTTCGCGAGATATGGGAGTTTGATATTAAGGAATGGTTGTGAAACCATCAAAATTTTCGCTGATTTGATACTCGAAACCAATAACTGGAATGGCCTAGGGGAAAAGTACACTTACCGTTGAAATCGGGCGAGTTTCTGCTTTCAGATGCAATAGGAATTTCTCGAATTCGTCAATCCGGTCGCGAGATATGGGAGTTGGAAGTTAAGGAATGGTTGAGAAACCATCAAAATTTATTCACTGGTCTGATACTCGAAACCAATAACTGGAATGGCCCAGGGGAAAAGTACACACATCATTGCAATCGGGCGAGTTTCTACTTTCAGATGTAACAGGAATTTCTCGAGTTCGTCAATCCGTTCGCGAGATATGGGAGTTAGAATTTAAGGAGTGGTTGAGAAACCATCAAAATTTTCGCAAGTCTGATTCCCGAAACCAATATCTACAAAGGGCTAGGGGAAAAATACACATACCGTTGTAATCGGTCGAGTTTCTACTTTCAGATGCAACAGGAATTTCTCGTGTTCGTCAATCTGTTCGCGAGATATGGGAGTTCGAAGTTAAGGAATGGTTGAGAAACCATCAAAATTATCGCAAGTCTGATACTCGAAACCAATAACTACTATGGCCTAGGGGAAAAGTACACACACCATTGTAATCGGGCGAGTATCTACTTTCAGAAGCAACAGTAATTTCTCGAGTTCGTCAATCCGTTCGCGAGATATGGGAGTTTGATATTAAGGAATGGTTGAGAAACCGTCAAAATTTTCGCAAGTCTGATTCCCGAAACCAATAACTACAAAGGCCTAGGGGAAAAATACACATACCGTTGAAATCGGGCGAGTTTCTACTTTCAGAAGCAACAGTAATTTCTCGAGTTCGTCAATCCGTTCGCGAGATATGGGAGTTGGAAGTTAAGGAATGGTTGAGAAACCATCAAAATTTCCGCAAGTCTGATTCCCGAAACCAATAACTACAAAGGCCTAGGGGAAAAATACAGATACCGTTGCAATCGGGCGAGTTTCTACTTTCAGATGCAACAGGAATTTCTCGAGTTCGTCAATCCGTTCGCGAGATATGGGAGTTTGAAGTTAAGGAATGGTTGAGAAACCATCAAAGTTTTCGCTGGTCTGATACTCGAAACCAATAACTACAATGGCCTAGGGGAAAAATTCACATACCATTGTAATCGGGCGAGTCTGTGCTTTCAGATGCAACAGGAGTTTCTCGTGTTCGTCAATCCGTTCGCGAGATATGGGAGTTTGAAGTTAAGGAATGGTTGAGAAACCATCAAAATTTTGGCTGGTATGATACTCGAAACCAATAACTGCAATGGCCTAGGGGAAAAGTACACACACCGTTGTAATCGGGCGAGTTTCTACTTTCAGATGCAACAGGAATTTCTCGACTTCGTCATTCCGTTCGCGAGATATGGGAGTTTGAAGTTAAGGAATGTTTGAGAAACCAACAAAATTTTCGCAATTCTGATTCCCGAAACCAATAACTACAAAGGCCTAGGGGAAAAATACAAATACCGTTGTAATCGTGCGAGTTTCTACTTTCAGATGCAACAGGAATTTCTCCAGTTCGTCAATCCGTTCGCGAGATATGGGAGTTCGAAGTTAAGGAATGGTTGAGAAACCATCAAAATTTTCTCTGGTCTGATACTCGAAACCAATAACTGGAATGGCCTAGGGGAAAAGTACACACACCATTGTAATCGGGCGAGTATCTACTTTCCGATGCAACAGGAATTTCTCGATTTCGTCAGTCCGTTCGCGAGATATGGGAGTTTGAAGTTAAGGAATGGTTGAGAAACCATCAAAATTTTCGCTGGTCTGATTCTCGAAACCAATAACTACAATGGCCTAGGGCAAAAATACACATAGCGTTGTAATCGGGCGAGTCTGTGCTTTCAGATGCAACAGGAGTTTCTCGTTTTCGTCAATCCATTCGCGAGATATGGGAGTTTGAAGTTAAGGAGTGATTGAGAATCCATCAAAATTTTCGCAAGTCTGATGCTCGAAACCAATAACTACTATGGCTTGGGGGAAAAGTACACACACCATTGTAACCGGGCGAGTTTCTACTTTCAGATGCAACAGGAATTTCTCGAGTTCGTCATTCCGTTCGCGAGATATGGGAGTTAGAAGTTAAGGAATGGTTGAGAAACCGTCAAAATTTTGGCAAGTCTGATACTCGAAACCAATAACTACTATGGCCTAGGGGAAAAGTACACACACCATTGTAATCGGGCGAGTATCTACTTTCCGATGCAACAGGAATTTCTCGAGTTCGTCAATCCGTTCGCGAGATATGGGAGTTTGAAGTTAAGGAACGATTGAGCAACCATCAAAATTTTCGCATGGCTGATACTCGAAACCAATAGCTACTATGGCCTAGGGGAAAAGTACACACACCATTGTAATCGGGCGAGTTTCTACTTTCAGAAGCAACAGTAATTTCTCGAGTTCGTCAATCCGTTCGCGAGATATGGGAGTTTGATATTAAAGAATGGTTAAGAAACCATCAAAATTTTCGCAAGTCTGATTCCCGAAACCAATAACTACAAAGGCCTAGGGGAAAAATACACATACCGTTGAAATCGGGCGAGTTTCTACTTTCAGAAGCAACAGTAATTTCTCGAGTTCGTCAATCCGTTCGCGAGATATGGGAGTTGGAAGTTAAGGAATGGTTGAGAAACCATCAAAATTTCCGCAAGTCGGATTCCCGAAACCAATAACTACAAGGCCTAGGGGAAAAATACAGATACCGTTGCAATCGTGCGTGTTTCTACTTTCAGATGCAACAGGAATTTCTCGAGTTCGTCAATCCGTTCGCGAGATATGGGAGTTTGAAGTTAAGGAATGGTTGAGAAACCATCAAAATTTTCGCTGGTCTGATTCTCGAAACCAATAACTACAATGGCCTAGGGCAAAAATACACATAGCGTTGTAATCGGGCGAGTCTGTGCTTTCAGATGCAACAGGAGTTTCTCGTGTTCTTCAATCCATTCGCGAGATATGGGAGTTTGAAGTTAAGGAATGATTGAGAATCCATCAAAATTTTCGCAAGTCTGATGCTCGAAACCAATAACTACTATGGCCTAGGGGAAAAGTACACACACCATTGTAATCGGGCGAGTTTCTACTTTCAGATGCAACAGGAATTTCTCGAGTTCGTCAATCCGTTCGCGAGATATGGGAGTTAGAAGTTAAGGAATGGTTGAGAAACCGTCAAAATTTTGGCAAGTCTGATACTCGAAACCAATAACTACTATGGCCTAGGGGAAAAGTACACACACCATTGTAATCGGGCGAGTATCTACTTTCCGATGCAACAGGAATTTCTCGAGTTCGTCAATCCGTTCGCGAGATATGGGAGTTTGAAGTTAAGGAACGATTGAGCAACCATCAAAATTTTCGCATGGCTGATACTCGAAACCAATAGCTACTATGGCCTAGGGGAAAAGTACACACACCATTGTAATCGGGCGAGTTTCTACTTTCAGAAGCAACAGTAATTTCTCGAGTTCGTCAATCCGTTCGCGAGATATGGGAGTTTGATATTAAAGAATGGTTAAGAAACCATCAAAATTTTCGCAAGTCTGATTCCCGAAACCAATAACTACAAAGGCCTAGGGGAAAAATACACATACCGTTGAAATCGGGCGAGTTTCTACTTTCAGAAGCAACAGTAATTTCTCGAGTTCGTCAATCCGTTCGCGAGATATGGGAGTTGGAAGTTAAGGAATGGTTGAGAAACCATCAAAATTTCCGCAAGTCGGATTCCCGAAACCAATAACTACAAGGCCTAGGGGAAAAATACAGATACCGTTGCAATCGTGCGTGTTTCTACTTTCAGATGCAACAGGAATTTCTCGAGTTCGTCAATCCGTTCGCGAGATATGGGAGTTTGAAGTTAAGGAATGGTTGAGAAACCATCAAAATTTTCGCTGGTCTGATTCTCGAAACCAATAACTACAATGGCCTAGGGCAAAAATACACATAGCGTTGTAATCGGGCGAGTCTGTGCTTTCAGATGCAACAGGAGTTTCTCGTGTTCTTCAATCCATTCGCGAGATATGGGAGTTTGAAGTTAAGGAATGATTGAGAATCCATCAAAATTTTCGCAAGTCTGATGCTCGAAACCAATAACTACTATGGCCTAGGGGAAAAGTACACACACCATTGTAATCGGGCGAGTTTCTACTTTCAGATGCAACAGGAATTTCTCGAGTTCGTCAATCCGTTTGCGAGATATGGAAGTTAGAAGTTAAGGAACGCTTGGAAACCATCAAAATTTTCGCAAGTCTGATACTCGAAACCAATAACTACTATGGCCTAGGGCAAAATTACACAAACCGATGTAATCGGGCGAGTTCCTGCTTTCAGATGCAAAAGGAATTTCTCGTGTTCGTCAATTCGTTCGCAAGATATGGGAGTCTGAAGTTAAGGAATGGTTGCGAAACCATCAAAATTTTCGCTGTTCTGATAATCGAAACCAATATCTGGAATGGCCTAGGGGAAAAGTACACACACCATTGTAATTGGGCGAGTTTCTACTTTCAGATGCAGCAGGAACTTCTCGAGTTCGTCAATCCGTTCGCGAGATATGGAAGTTCGAAGTTAAGGAACGCTTGAGCAACCATCAAAATTTTCGCAAGTCTGATACTCGAAACGAATAACTACTATGGCCTAGAGGAAAAGTACACACACCATTGTAATCGGGCGAGTTTCTACTGTCAGGTTCAACAGGAATTTCTCGAGTTCGTCAATCCGTTCGCGAGATATGGGAGTTTGAAGTTAAGGAATGGTTGAGAAACCATCAAAATTTTCGCTGGTCTGATACTCGAAACCAATAACTGGAATGGCCTAGGGGAAAAGTACACACACCTTTGTAATCGGGCGAGTTTCTACTTTCAGAAGCAACAGTAATTTCTCGAGTTCGTCAATCCGTTCGCGAGATATGGGAGTTGGAAGTTAAGGAATGGTTGAGAAACCATCAAAATTTCCGCAAGTCGGATTCCCGAAACCAATAACTACAAGGCCTAGGGGAAAAATACAGATACCGTTGCAATCGGGCGTGTTTCTACTTTCAGATGCAACAGGAATTTCTCGAGTTCGTCAATCCGTTCGCGAGATATGGGAGTTTGAAGTTAAGGAATGGTTGAGAAACCATCAAAATTTTCGCTGGTCTGATTCTCGAAACCAATAACTACAATGGCCTAGGGCAAAAATACACATAGCGTTGTAATCGGGCGAGTCTGTGCTTTCAGATGCAACAGGAGTTTCTCGTGTTCTTCAATCCATTCGCGAGATATGGGAGTTTGAAGTTAAGGAATGATTGAGAATCCATCAAAATTTTCGCAAGTCTGATGCTCGAAACCAATAACTACTATGGCTTGGGGGAAAAGTACACACACCATTGTAACCGGACGAGCTTCTACTTTCAGATCCAACAGGAGTTTCTCGAGTTCGTCAATCCGTTCGCGAGATATGGGAGTTTGATATTAAGGAATGGTTGAGAAAGCATCAAAATTTTCGCAAGTCTGATTCCCGAAACCAATAACTACAAAGGCCTAGGGGAAAAATACACATACCGTTGTAATCGGGCGAGTTTCTGCCTTCAGATGCAACAGGAATTTCTCGAGTTCGTCAATCCGTTCGCGAGATATGGGAGTTCGAAGTTAAGGAACGATTGAGCAACCATCAAAATTTTCGCAAGGCTGATACTCGAAGCCAATAGCTACTATGGCCTAGGGGAAAAGTACACACACCATTGTAATCGGGCGAGTTTCTACTTTCAGATGCAACAGGAATTTCTCGAGTTCGTCAAACCGTTCGCGAGATATGGGAGTTTGAAGTTAAGGAATGGTTGAGAAACCATCGAAATTTTCGCTGGTCTGATACTCGAAACCAATAACTGGAAGGCCTAGGGGAAAAGTACACACACCATTGCAATCGGGCGAGTTTCTACTTTCAGGTGCAACAGGAATTTCTCGAGTTCGTCAATCCATTCGCGAGATATGGGAGTTTGAAGTTAAGGAATGGATGAGAATCCATCAAAATATTCGCAAGTCTGATACTCGAAACCAATAACTACCATGGCTTGAGGCAAAAGTCCACACACCTTTGTAATCGGGCGAGTCTCTGCTTTCAGGTGCAACAGGAATTTCTCGAGTTCGACAATCCGTTAGCGAGGTATGGGAGTTTGAAATTATGGAACGCTTGAGAAACCATCAAAATTTTCGCAAGTCTGATACTCGAAACCAATAACTGGAATGGCCTAGGGGAAAAGTACACACTCCATTGTAATCGGGCGAGTTTCTACTTTCAGATGCAACAGGAATTTCTCGAGTTCGTCAATCCGTTCGCGAGATATGGGAGTTAGAAGTTATGGAATGGTTGAGAAACCATCAAAATTTTCGCAAGTCTGATTCCCGAAACCAATAACTACAAAGGCCTAGGGGAAAAACACACATACCGTTGTAATCGTGCGAGTTTCTACTTTCAGATGCAACAGGAATTTCTCGAGTTCGTCAATCCATTCGCGAGATATGGGAGTTCGAAGTTAAGGAATGGTTGAGAAACCATCAAAATTTTCTCTGGTCTGATACTCGACACCAATAACTGGAATGGCCTAGCGGAAAAGTACACACACCATTGTAATCGGGCCACTTTCTACTTTCAGATGCAACAGGAATTTCTCAAGTTCGTCAATCCGTTCGCGAGATATAGGAGTTTGAAGTTAAGGAATGGTTGAGAAACCACCAAAATTTTCGCTGATTTGATACACGTAATCAATAACTGGAATGGCCTAGGGGAAAAGTACACTTACCGTTGAAATCGGGCGAGTTTCTGCTTTCAGATGCAATAGGAATTTCTCGAATTCGTCAATCCGGTCGCGAGATATGGGAGTTTGAAGTTAAGGAATGATTGAGAATCCATCAAAATTTTCGCAAGTCTGATGCTCGAAACCAATAACTACTATGGCTTGGGGGAAAAGTACACACACCATTGTAACCGGACGAGCTTCTACTTTCAGATGCAACATGAATTTCTCGAGTTCGTCAATCCGTTCGCGAGATATGGGAGTTTGATATTAAGGAATGGTTGAGAAACCATCAAAATTTTCGCAAGTCTGATTCCCGAAACCAATAACTACAAAGGCCTAGGGGAAAAATACACATACCGTTGTAATCGGGCGAGTTTCTGCCTTCAGATGCAACAGGAATTTCTCGAGTTCGTCAATCCGTTCGCGAGATATGGGTGTTCGAAGTTAAGGAACGATTGAGCAACCATCAAAATTTTCGCAAGGCTGATACTCGAAGCCAATAGCTACTATGGCCTAGGGGAAAAGTACACACACCATTGTAATCGGGCGAGTTTCTACTTTCAGATAAAACAGGAATTTCTCGAGTTCGTCAAACCGTTCGCGCGATATGGGAGTTTGAAGTTAAGGAATGGTTGAGAAACCATCGAAATTTTCGCTGGTCTGATACTCGAAACCAATAACTGGAATGGCCTAGGGGAAAAGTACACACACCATTGCAATCGGGCGAGTTTCTACTTTCAGATGCAACAGGAATTTCTCGAGTTCGTCAATCCATTCGCGAGATATGGGAGTTTGAAGTTAAGGAATGGTTGAGAATCCATCAAAATTTTCGCAAGTCTGATACTCGAAACCAATAACTACTATGGCTTGAGGGAAAAGTCCACACACCTTTGTAATCGCGCGAGTCTCTGCTTTCAGATGCAACAGGAATTTCTCGAGTTCGACAATCCGTTAGCGAGGTATGGGAGTTTGAAATTATGGAACGCTTGAGAAACCATCAAAATTTTCGCAAGTCTGATACTCGAAACCAATAACTGGAATGGCCTAGGGGAAAAGTACACACACCATTGTAATCGGGCGAGTCTCTACTTTCAGATGCAACAGGAATTTCTCGAGTTCGTCAATCCGTTCGCGAGATATGGGAGTTAGAAGTTAAGGAATGGTTGAGAAACCATGAAAATTTTCGCAAGTCTGATTCCCGAAACCAATAACTACAAAGGCCTAGGGGAAAAATACACATACCGTTGTAATCGTGCGAGTTTCTACTTTCAGATGCAACAGGAATTTCTCGAGTTCGTCAATCCATTCGCGAGATATGGGAGTTCGAAGTTAAGGAATGGTTGAGAAACCATCAAAATTTTCTCTGGTCTGATACTCGAAACCAATAACTGGAATGGCCTAGCGGAAAAGTACACACACCATTGTAATCGGGCCACTTTCTACTTTCAGATGCAACAGGAATTTCTCAAGTTCGTCAATCCGTTCGCGAGATATGGGAGTTTGAAGTTAAGGAATGGTTGAGAAACCACCAAAATTTTCGCTGATTTGATACTCGAAACCAACAACTGGAATGGCCTAGGGGAAAAGTACACTTACCGTTGATATCGGGCGAGTTTCTGCTTTCAGATGCAATAGGAATTTCTCGAATTCGTCAATCCTGTCGCGAGATATGGGAGTTGGAAGTTAAGGAATGGTTGAGAAACAACCAAAATTTATTCTCTGGTCTGATACTCGAAACCAATAACTGGAATGGCCTAGGGGAAAAGTACACACACCATTGTAATCGGGCAAGTTTCTACATTCAGATGCAATAGGAATTACTCGAGTTCGTCAATCCGTTCGCGAGATATGGGAGTTAGAAGTTAAGGAATGGTTGAGAAACCATCAAAATTTTCGCAAGTCTGATTCCCGAAACCAATATCTACAAAGGCCTAGGGGAAAAATACACATACCGTTGTAATCGGTCGAGTTTCTACTTTCAGATGCAACAGGAATTTCTCGAGTTCGTCAATCTGTTCGCGAGATATGGGAGTTCGAAGTTAAGGAATGGTTGAGAAACCATCAAAACTTTCGCAAGTCTGATACTCGAAACCAATAACTACCATGGCCTAGGGGAAAAGTGCACACACCATTGTAGTCGGGCGAGTATCTACTTTCCGATGCAACAGGAATTTCTCGAGTTCGTCAATCCGTTCGCGAGATATGGGAGTTTGAAGTTAAGGAACGATTGAGCAACCATCAAAATTTTCGCAAGTCTGATACTCGAAACCAATAACTGCAATGCCCTAGGGGAAAAGTACACACACCATTGAAATCGGGCGAGATTCTACTTTCAGATGTAACTGGAATTTCTCGAGTTCGTCAATCCCTTCGCGAGATATGGGAGTATGAAGTTAAGGAACGCTTGAGCAACCATCAAAATTTTCGCAAGTCTGATACTCGAAACCAATAACTACTATGGCCTAGGGGAAAAGTACACACACCATTGTTATCGGGTGTGTTTCTAATTTCAGATGCAACAGGAATTTCTCGAGTTCGTCAATCCGTTCGCGAGATATGGGAGTTTGAAGTTAAGGAATGGTTGAGAAACCATCAAAATTTTCGCTGGTCTGATACTCGAAACCAATAACTGGAATGGCCTAGGGGAAAAGTACACACACCATTGTAATCGGGCGAGTTTCTACTTTCAGATGCAACAGGAATTTCTCGAGTTCGTCAATCCGTTTGCGAGATATGGGAGTCAGAAGTTAAGGAATGGTTGAGAATCCATCAAAATTTTCGCAAATCTGATACTCGAAACCAATAACTACTATGGCTTGGGGGGAATGTACACACACCATTGTAATCGGGCGAGTCTCTGCTTTCAGATGCAACAGGACTTTCTCGAGTTCGACAATCCGTTCGCGAGATATGGGAGTTTGAAATTAAGGAACGTTTGAGAAACCATCAAAATTTTCGCAAGTCTGATACTCGAAACCAATAACTACTATGGCCTAGGGGAAAAATACACATACCGTTGTAATCGGGCGAGTTTCTACTTTTAGATGCAACAGGAATTTCTCGAGTTCGTCAATCCGTTTGCGAGATATGGGAGTCAGAAGTTAAGGAACGCTTGAGAAACCATCAAAATTTTCGCAAGTCTGATACTCGAAACCAATAACTACTATGGCCCAGGGGAAAAGTACACACACCATTGTAATCGGGCGAGTTTCTACTTTCAGACTCAACAGGAATTTCTCGAGTTCGTCAATCCGTTTGCGAGATATGGGAGTTTGAAGTTAATTAATGGTTGAGAAACCACCAAAATTTTCGCTGATTTGGTACTCGAAACCAATAACTGGAATGGCCTAGGGGAGAAGTACACACACCATTGTAATCGGGCGAGTTTCTACTTTCAGATGCAACAGGAATTTCTCAAGTTCGTCAATCCGTTCGCGACATATGGGAGTTTGAAGTTTAGGAATGGTTGAGAAACCATCAAAATTTTCCCAAGTCTGATACACGAAACCAATAACTGGAATGGCCTAGGGCAAAATTACACAAACCGTTGTAATCGGGCGAGTTCCTGCTTTCAGATGCAATAGGAATTACTCGAGTTCGTCAATCCGTTCGCGAGATATGGGAGTTTGAAATTAAGGAATGGTTGAGAAACCATCAAAATTTTCGCTGGTCTGATACTCGAAACCAATAACTGGAATGGCCTAGGGGAAAAATACACATACCGTTGTAATCGGGCGAGTTTCTACTTTCAGGTGCAACAGGAATTTCTCGAGTTCGTCAATCCGTTCGCGAGATATGGGAGTTTGAAGTTAAGGAATGGTTGAGAAACCATCAAAATTTTCACTGGTCTGATACTCGAAACCAATAACTGGAATGGCCAAGGGGAAAAGTACACAAACCTTTGTAATCGGGCGAATTTCTACTTTCAGATGCAACAGGAATTTCTCGAGTTCGTCAATCCATTCGCGAGACATGGGAGTTTGAAGTTAAGGAATGGTTGAGAATCCATCAAAATTTTCGCAAATCTGATACTCGAAACCAATAACTACTATGGCTTGGGGGGAAAGTACACACACCATTGTAATCGGGCGAGTCTCTGCTTTCAGATGCAACAGGAATTTCTCGAGTTCGACAATCCGTTCGCGAGATATGGGAGTTTGAAATTAAGGAACGCTTGAGAAACCATCACAATTTTCGCAAGTCTGATACTCGAAACCAATAACTACTATGGCCTAGGGCAAAAATACACATACCTTTGTAATCGGGCGAGTTTCTGCTTTCAGATGCAACAGGAATTTCTCGAGTTCGTCAATCCGTTCGCGAGATATGGGAGTTTGAAGTTAAGGAATGGTTGAGAAACCACCAAAATTTTCGCTGATTTGATACTCGAAACCAATAACAGGCATGGCCTAGGGAAAATTACACACACCATTGCAATCGGGCGAGTTTCTATTTTCAGATGCAACAGGAATTTCTCGAGTACGTCAATCCGTTCGCGAGATATGGGAGTTTGAAATTAAGGAATGGTTGAGAAACCATCAAAGTTTTCGCAAGTCTGAAACCCGAAACCAATAACTGGAATGGCCCAGGGAAAAAGTACACATTCCGTTGAAATCGGGCGAGTTTCTGCTTTCAGATGCAATAGGAATTACTCGAGTTCGTCAATCCGTTCGCGAGATATGGGAGTTTGAAATTAAGGAATGGTTGAGAAACCATCAAAATTTTCGCTGTTCTGATAATCGAAACCAATATCTGGAATGGCCTAGGGGAAGAGAACACATACCGTTGTAATCGGGCGAGTTTCTACTTTCAGATGCAACAGGAATTTCTCGAGTTCGTCAATCCGTTTGCGAGATATGGGAGTCAGAAGTTAAGGAACGCTTGAGAAACCATCAAAATTTTCGCTGGTCTGATACTCGAAACCAATAACTACTATGGCTTGGGGGAAAAGTACACACACCATTGTAATCGGGCGAGTCTCTGCTTTCAGATGCAACAGGACTTTCTCGAGTTCGACAATCCGTTCGCGAGATATGGGAGTTTGAAATTAAGGAACGTTTGAGAAACCATCAAAATTTTCGCAAGTCTGATACTCGAAACCAATAACTACTATGGCCTAGGGCAAAAATACACATACCGTTGTAATCGGGCGAGTTTCTACTTTTAGATGCAACAGGAATTTCTCGAGTTCGTCAATCCGTTTGCGAGATATGGGAGTCAGAAGTTAAGGAACGCTTGAGAAACCATCAAAATTTTCGCAAGTCTGATACTCGAAACCAATAACTACTATGGCCCAGGGGAAAAGTACACACACCATTGTAATCGGGCGAGTTTCTACTTTCAGACTCAACAGGAATTTCTCGAGTTCGTCAATCCGTTTGCGAGATATGGGAGTTTGAAGTTAATTAATGGTTGAGAAACCACCAAAATTTTCGCTGATTTGGTACTCGAAACCAATAACTGGAATGGCCTAGGGGAGAAGTACACACACCATTGTAATCGGGCGAGTCTCTGCTTTCAGATGCAACAGGAATTTCTCGAGTTCGACAATCCGTTCGCGAGATATGGGAGTTTGAAATTAAGGAACGCTTGAGAAACCATCACAATTTTCGCAAGTCTGATACTCGAAACCAATAACTACTATGGCCTAGGGCAAAAATACACATACCTTTGTAATCGGGCGAGTTTCTGCTTTCAGATGCAACAGGAATTTCTCGAGTTCGTCAATCCGTTCGCGAGATATGGGAGTTTGAAGTTAAGGAATGGTTGAGAAACCACCAAAATTTTCGCTGATTTGATACTCGAAACCAATAACAGGCATGGCCTAGGGAAAATTACACACACCATTGCAATCGGGCGAGTTTCTATTTTCAGATGCAACAGGAATTTCTCGAGTACGTCAATCCGTTCGCGAGATATGGGAGTTTGAAATTAAGGAATGGTTGAGAAACCATCAAAGTTTTCGCAAGTCTGAAACCCGAAACCAATAACTGGAATGGCCCAGGGAAAAAGTACACATTCCGTTGAAATCGGGCGAGTTTCTGCTTTCAGATGCAATAGGAATTACTCGAGTTCGTCAATCCGTTCGCGAGATATGGGAGTTTGAAATTAAGGAATGGTTGAGAAACCATCAAAATTTTCGCTGTTCTGATAATCGAAACCAATATCTGGAATGGCCTAGGGGAAGAGAACACATACCGTTGTAATCGGGCGAGTTTCTACTTTCAGATGCAACAGGAATTTCTCGAGTTCGTCAATCCGTTTGCGAGATATGGGAGTCAGAAGTTAAGGAACGCTTGAGAAACCATCA
This sequence comes from Ptiloglossa arizonensis, assembly GCF_051014685.1. Lineage (NCBI taxonomy): Eukaryota > Metazoa > Arthropoda > Insecta > Hymenoptera > Colletidae > Ptiloglossa > Ptiloglossa arizonensis. The sequence continues at coordinate 378,688 of NW_027478710.1, forward strand.
AAATTTTCGCTGGTCTGATACTCGAAACCAATAACTACTATGGCTTGGGGGAAAAGTACACACACCATTGTAATCGGGCGAGTCTCTGCTTTCAGATGCAACAGGACTTTCTCGAGTTCGACAATCCGTTCGCGAGATATGGGAGTTTGAAATTAAGGAACGTTTGAGAAACCATCAAAATTTTCGCAAGTCTGATACTCGAAACCAATAACTACTATGGCCTAGGGCAAAAATACACATACCGTTGTAATCGGGCGAGTTTCTACTTTTAGATGCAACAGGAATTTCTCGAGTTCGTCAATCCGTTTGCGAGATATGGGAGTCAGAAGTTAAGGAACGCTTGAGAAACCATCAAAATTTTCGCAAGTCTGATACTCGAAAACAATAACTACTATGGCCCAGGGGAAAAGTACACACACCATTGTAATCGGGCGAGTTTCTACTTTCAGACTCAACAGGAATTTCTCGAGTTCGTCAATCCGTTTGCGAGATATGGGAGTTTGAAGTTAATTAATGGTTGAGAAACCACCAAAATTTTCGCTGATTTGGTACTCGAAACCAATAACTGGAATGGCCTAGGGGAGAAGTACACACACCATTGTAATCGGGCGAGTTTCTACTTTCAGATGCAACAGGAATTTCTCAAGTTCGTCAATCCGTTCGCGACATATGGGAGTTTGAAGTTTAGGAATGGTTGAGAAACCATCAAAATTTTCCCAAGTCTGATACACGAAACCAATAACTGGAATGGCCTAGGGCAAAATTACACAAACCGTTGTAATCGGGCGAGTTCCTGCTTTCAGATGCAATAGGAATTACTCGAGTTCGTCAATCCGTTCGCGAGATATGGGAGTTTGAAATTAAGGAATGGTTGAGAAACCATCAAAATTTTCGCTGGTCTGATACTCGAAACCAATAACTGGAATGGCCTAGGGGAAAAATACACATACCGTTGTAATCGGGCGAGTTTCTACTTTCAGGTGCAACAGGAATTTCTCGAGTTCGTCAATCCGTTCGCGAGATATGGGAGTTTGAAGTTAAGGAATGGTTGAGAAACCATCAAAATTTTCACTGGTCTGATACTCGAAACCAATAACTGGAATGGCCAAGGGGAAAAGTACACAAACCTTTGTAATCGGGCGAATTTCTACTTTCAGATGCAACAGGAATTTCTCGAGTTCGTCAATCCATTCGCGAGACATGGGAGTTTGAAGTTAAGGAATGGTTGAGAATCCATCAAAATTTTCGCAAATCTGATACTCGAAACCAATAACTACTATGGCTTGGGGGGAAAGTACACACACCATTGTAATCGGGCGAGTCTCTGCTTTCAGATGCAACAGGAATTTCTCGAGTTCGACAATCCGTTCGCGAGATATGGGAGTTTGAAATTAAGGAACGCTTGAGAAACCATCACAATTTTCGCAAGTCTGATACTCGAAACCAATAACTACTATGGCCTAGGGCAAAAATACACATACCGTTGTAATCGGGCGAGTTTCTACTTTTAGATGCAACAGGAATTTCTCGAGTTCGTCAATCCGTTTGCGAGATATGGGAGTCAGAAGTTAAGGAACGCTTGAGAAACCATGAAAATTTTCGCAAGTCTGATACTCGAAACCAATAACTACTATGGCCCAGGGGAAAAGTACACACACCATTGTAATCGGGCGAGTTTCTACTTTCAGACTCAACAGGAATTTCTCGAGTTCGTCAATCCGTTTGCGAGATATGGGAGTTTGAAGTTAATTAATGGTTGAGAAACCACCAAAATTTTCGCTGATTTGGTACTCGAAACCAATAACTGGAATGGCCTAGGGGAGAAGTACACACACCATTGTAATCGGGCGAGTTTCTACTTTCAGATGCAACAGGAATTTCTCAAGTTCGTCAATCCGTTCGCGACATATGGGAGTTTGAAGTTTAGGAATGGTTGAGAAACCATCAAAATTTTCCCAAGTCTGATACACGAAACCAATAACTGGAATGGCCTAGGGCAAAATTACACAAACCGTTGTAATCGGGCGAGTTCCTGCTTTCAGATGCAATAGGAATTACTCGAGTTCGTCAATCCGTTCGCGAGATATGGGAGTTTGAAATTAAGGAATGGTTGAGAAACCATCAAAATTTTCGCTGGTCTGATACTCGAAACCAATAACTGGAATGGCCTAGGGGAAAAATACACATACCGTTGTAATCGGGCGAGTTTCTACTTTCAGGTGCAACAGGAATTTCTCGAGTTCGTCAATCCGTTCGCGAGATATGGGAGTTTGAAGTTAAGGAATGGTTGAGAAACAATCAAAATTTTCACTGGTCTGATACTCGAAACCAATAACTGGAATGGCCAAGGGGAAAAGTACACAAACCTTTGTAATCGGGCGAATTTCTACTTTCAGATGCAACAGGAATTTCTCGAGTTCGTCAATCCATTCGCGAGACATGGGAGTTTGAAGTTAAGGAATGGTTGAGAATCCATCAAAATTTTCGCAAATCTGATACTCGAAACCAATAACTACTATGGCTTGGGGGGAAAGTACACACACCATTGTAATCGGGCGAGTCTCTGCTTTCAGATGCAACAGGAATTTCTCGAGTTCGACAATCCGTTCGCGAGATATGGGAGTTTGAAATTAAGGAACGCTTGAGAAACCATCACAATTTTCGCAAGTCTGATACTCGAAACCAATAACTACTATGGCCTAGGGCAAAAATACACATACCTTTGTAATCGGGCGAGTTTCTGCTTTCAGATGCAACAGGAATTTCTCGAGTTCGTCAATCCGTTCGCGAGATATGGGAGTTTGAAGTTAAGGAATGGTTGAGAAACCACCAAAATTTTCGCTGATTTGATACTCGAAACCAATAACAGGCATGGCCTAGGGAAAATTACACACACCATTGCAATCGGGCGAGTTTCTATTTTCAGATGCAACAGGAATTTCTCGAGTACGTCAATCCGTTCGCGAGATATGGGAGTTTGAAATTAAGGAATGGTTGAGAAACCATCAAAGTTTTCGCAAGTCTGAAACCCGAAACCAATAACTGGAATGGCCCAGGGAAAAAGTACACATTCCGTTGAAATCGGGCGAGTTTCTGCTTTCAGATGCAATAGGAATTACTCGAGTTCGTCAATCCGTTCGCGAGATATGGGAGTTTGAAATTAACGAATGGTTGAGAAACCATCAAAATTTTCGCTGTTCTGATAATCGAAACCAATATCTGGAATGGCCTAGGGGAAAAGAACACATACCGTTGTAATCGGGCGAGTTTCTACTTTCAGATGCAACAGGAATTTCTCGAGTTCGTCAATCCGTTTGCGAGATATGGGAGTCAGAAGTTAAGGAACGCTTGAGAAACCATCAAAATTTTCGCAAGTCTGATACTCGAAACCAATAACTACTATGGCCTAGGGGAAAAGTACACACACCATTGTAATCGGGCGAGTTTCTACTTTCAGATTCAACAGGTATTTCTCGAGTTCGTCAATCCGTTTGCGAGATATGGGAGTTTGAAGTTAATTAATGGTTGAGATACCACCAAAATTTTCGCTGATTTGGCACTCGAAACCAATAACTGGAATGGCCTAGGGGAAAAGTACACACACCATTGTAATCGGGCGAGTTTCTACTTTCAGATGCAACAGGAATTTCTCGAGTTCGTCAATCCGTTCGCGACATATGGGAGTTTGAAGTTTAGGAATGGTTGAGAAACCATCAAAGTTTTCGCAAGTCTGATACACGAAACCAATAACTGGAATGCTCTAGGGAAAAAGTACACATACCGTTGAAATCGGGCGAGTTTCTCCTTTCAGATGCAATAGGAATTACTGGAGTTCGTCAATCCGTTCGCGAGATATGGGAGTTCGAAGTTAAGGTATGGTTGAGAAACCATAAAAATTTTCGCAAGTCTGATACTCGAAACCAACAACTACTATGGCCTAGGGGAAAAGTACACACACCATTGTTATCGGGTGGGTTTCTACTTTCAGATGCAACAGGAATTTCTCAAGTTCGTCAATCCGTTCGCGAGATATGGGAGTTCGAAGTTAAGGAATGGTTGAGAAACCATCAAAATTTTCGCAAGTCTGATACTCGAAACCAATAACTACTATGGTCTAGGGGAAAAGTACACACACCATTGTAATCGGGCGAGCTTCTACTTTCAGATGCAACAGGAATTTCCCGAGTTCGTCAATCCGTTCGCGAGATATGGGAGTTTGAAGTTAAGGAACGCTTGAACAACCATCAAAATTTTCGCAAGTCTGATACTCGAAACCAATAACTACTATGGCCTAGGGGAAAAGTACACACACCATTGTAATCGGGCGAGTTTCTACTTTCAGATGCAACAGGAATTTCTCGAGTTCGTCAATCCGTTCGCGAGATATGGGAGTTTGAAGTTAAGGAATGGTTGAGAAACCATCAAAATTTTCGCTGGTCTGATACTCGAAACCAATAACTGGAATGGCCTAGGGGAAAAGTACACACACCATTGTAATCGGGCGAGTTTCTACTTTCAGATGCAACAGGAATTTCTCGAGTTCGTCAATCCGTTTGCGAGATATGGGAGTTTGAAGTTAAGGAATGGTTGAGAAACCATCAAAATTTTCCCAAGTCTGATACACGAAACCAATAACTGGAATGGCCTAGGGCAAAATTACACAAACCGTTGTAATCGGGCGAGTTCCTGCTTTCAGATGCAATAGGAATTACTCGAGTTCGTCAATCCGTTCGCGAGATATGGGAGTTTGAAATTAAGGAATGGTTGAGAAACCATCAAAATTTTCGCTGGTCTGATACTCGAAACCAATAACTGGAATGGCCTAGGGGAAAAGTACACACTCCATTGTAATCGGGCGAGTTTCTACTTTCAGATGCAACAGGAATTTCTCGAGTTCGTCAATCCGTTCGCGAGATATGGGAGTTAGAAGTTATGGAATGGTTGAGAAACCATCAAAATTTTCGCAAGTCTGATTCCCGAAACCAATAACTACAAAGGCCTAGGGGAAAAACACACATACCGTTGTAATCGTGCGAGTTTCTACTTTCAGATGCAACAGGAATTTCTCGAGTTCGTCAATCCATTCGCGAGATATGGGAGTTCGAAGTTAAGGAATGGTTGAGAAACCATCAAAATTTTCTCTGGTCTGATACTCGACACCAATAACTGGAATGGCCTAGCGGAAAAGTACACACACCATTGTAATCGGGCCACTTTCTACTTTCAGATGCAACAGGAATTTCTCAAGTTCGTCAATCCGTTCGCGAGATATAGGAGTTTGAAGTTAAGGAATGGTTGAGAAACCACCAAAATTTTCGCTGATTTGATACACGTAATCAATAACTGGAATGGCCTAGGGGAAAAGTACACTTACCGTTGAAATCGGGCGAGTTTCTGCTTTCAGATGCAATAGGAATTTCTCGAATTCGTCAATCCGGTCGCGAGATATGGGAGTTTGAAGTTAAGGAATGATTGAGAATCCATCAAAATTTTCGCAAGTCTGATGCTCGAAACCAATAACTACTATGGCTTGGGGGAAAAGTACACACACCATTGTAACCGGACGAGCTTCTACTTTCAGATGCAACATGAATTTCTCGAGTTCGTCAATCCGTTCGCGAGATATGGGAGTTTGATATTAAGGAATGGTTGAGAAACCATCAAAATTTTCGCAAGTCTGATTCCCGAAACCAATAACTACAAAGGCCTAGGGGAAAAATACACATACCGTTGTAATCGGGCGAGTTTCTGCCTTCAGATGCAACAGGAATTTCTCGAGTTCGTCAATCCGTTCGCGAGATATGGGTGTTCGAAGTTAAGGAACGATTGAGCAACCATCAAAATTTTCGCAAGGCTGATACTCGAAGCCAATAGCTACTATGGCCTAGGGGAAAAGTACACACACCATTGTAATCGGGCGAGTTTCTACTTTCAGATAAAACAGGAATTTCTCGAGTTCGTCAAACCGTTCGCGCGATATGGGAGTTTGAAGTTAAGGAATGGTTGAGAAACCATCGAAATTTTCGCTGGTCTGATACTCGAAACCAATAACTGGAATGGCCTAGGGGAAAAGTACACACACCATTGCAATCGGGCGAGTTTCTACTTTCAGATGCAACAGGAATTTCTCGAGTTCGTCAATCCATTCGCGAGATATGGGAGTTTGAAGTTAAGGAATGGTTGAGAATCCATCAAAATTTTCGCAAGTCTGATACTCGAAACCAATAACTACTATGGCTTGAGGGAAAAGTCCACACACCTTTGTAATCGCGCGAGTCTCTGCTTTCAGATGCAACAGGAATTTCTCGAGTTCGACAATCCGTTAGCGAGGTATGGGAGTTTGAAATTATGGAACGCTTGAGAAACCATCAAAATTTTCGCAAGTCTGATACTCGAAACCAATAACTGGAATGGCCTAGGGGAAAAGTACACACACCATTGTAATCGGGCGAGTCTCTACTTTCAGATGCAACAGGAATTTCTCGAGTTCGTCAATCCGTTCGCGAGATATGGGAGTTAGAAGTTAAGGAATGGTTGAGAAACCATGAAAATTTTCGCAAGTCTGATTCCCGAAACCAATAACTACAAAGGCCTAGGGGAAAAATACACATACCGTTGTAATCGTGCGAGTTTCTACTTTCAGATGCAACAGGAATTTCTCGAGTTCGTCAATCCATTCGCGAGATATGGGAGTTCGAAGTTAAGGAATGGTTGAGAAACCATCAAAATTTTCTCTGGTCTGATACTCGAAACCAATAACTGGAATGGCCTAGCGGAAAAGTACACACACCATTGTAATCGGGCCACTTTCTACTTTCAGATGCAACAGGAATTTCTCAAGTTCGTCAATCCGTTCGCGAGATATGGGAGTTTGAAGTTAAGGAATGGTTGAGAAACCACCAAAATTTTCGCTGATTTGATACTCGAAACCAACAACTGGAATGGCCTAGGGGAAAAGTACACTTACCGTTGATATCGGGCGAGTTTCTGCTTTCAGATGCAATAGGAATTTCTCGAATTCGTCAATCCTGTCGCGAGATATGGGAGTTGGAAGTTAAGGAATGGTTGAGAAACAACCAAAATTTATTCTCTGGTCTGATACTCGAAACCAATAACTGGAATGGCCTAGGGGAAAAGTACACACACCATTGTAATCGGGCAAGTTTCTACATTCAGATGCAATAGGAATTACTCGAGTTCGTCAATCCGTTCGCGAGATATGGGAGTTAGAAGTTAAGGAATGGTTGAGAAACCATCAAAATTTTCGCAAGTCTGATTCCCGAAACCAATATCTACAAAGGCCTAGGGGAAAAATACACATACCGTTGTAATCGGTCGAGTTTCTACTTTCAGATGCAACAGGAATTTCTCGAGTTCGTCAATCTGTTCGCGAGATATGGGAGTTCGAAGTTAAGGAATGGTTGAGAAACCATCAAAACTTTCGCAAGTCTGATACTCGAAACCAATAACTACCATGGCCTAGGGGAAAAGTGCACACACCATTGTAGTCGGGCGAGTATCTACTTTCCGATGCAACAGGAATTTCTCGAGTTCGTCAATCCGTTCGCGAGATATGGGAGTTTGAAGTTAAGGAACGATTGAGCAACCATCAAAATTTTCGCAAGTCTGATACTCGAAACCAATAACTGCAATGCCCTAGGGGAAAAGTACACACACCATTGAAATCGGGCGAGATTCTACTTTCAGATGTAACTGGAATTTCTCGAGTTCGTCAATCCCTTCGCGAGATATGGGAGTATGAAGTTAAGGAACGCTTGAGCAACCATCAAAATTTTCGCAAGTCTGATACTCGAAACCAATAACTACTATGGCCTAGGGGAAAAGTACACACACCATTGTTATCGGGTGTGTTTCTAATTTCAGATGCAACAGGAATTTCTCGAGTTCGTCAATCCGTTCGCGAGATATGGGAGTTTGAAGTTAAGGAATGGTTGAGAAACCATCAAAATTTTCGCTGGTCTGATACTCGAAACCAATAACTGGAATGGCCTAGGGGAAAAGTACACACACCATTGTAATCGGGCGAGTTTCTACTTTCAGATGCAACAGGAATTTCTCGAGTTCGTCAATCCGTTTGCGAGATATGGGAGTCAGAAGTTAAGGAATGGTTGAGAATCCATCAAAATTTTCGCAAATCTGATACTCGAAACCAATAACTACTATGGCTTGGGGGGAATGTACACACACCATTGTAATCGGGCGAGTCTCTGCTTTCAGATGCAACAGGACTTTCTCGAGTTCGACAATCCGTTCGCGAGATATGGGAGTTTGAAATTAAGGAACGTTTGAGAAACCATCAAAATTTTCGCAAGTCTGATACTCGAAACCAATAACTACTATGGCCTAGGGGAAAAATACACATACCGTTGTAATCGGGCGAGTTTCTACTTTTAGATGCAACAGGAATTTCTCGAGTTCGTCAATCCGTTTGCGAGATATGGGAGTCAGAAGTTAAGGAACGCTTGAGAAACCATCAAAATTTTCGCAAGTCTGATACTCGAAACCAATAACTACTATGGCCCAGGGGAAAAGTACACACACCATTGTAATCGGGCGAGTTTCTACTTTCAGACTCAACAGGAATTTCTCGAGTTCGTCAATCCGTTTGCGAGATATGGGAGTTTGAAGTTAATTAATGGTTGAGAAACCACCAAAATTTTCGCTGATTTGGTACTCGAAACCAATAACTGGAATGGCCTAGGGGAGAAGTACACACACCATTGTAATCGGGCGAGTTTCTACTTTCAGATGCAACAGGAATTTCTCAAGTTCGTCAATCCGTTCGCGACATATGGGAGTTTGAAGTTTAGGAATGGTTGAGAAACCATCAAAATTTTCCCAAGTCTGATACACGAAACCAATAACTGGAATGGCCTAGGGCAAAATTACACAAACCGTTGTAATCGGGCGAGTTCCTGCTTTCAGATGCAATAGGAATTACTCGAGTTCGTCAATCCGTTCGCGAGATATGGGAGTTTGAAATTAAGGAATGGTTGAGAAACCATCAAAATTTTCGCTGGTCTGATACTCGAAACCAATAACTGGAATGGCCTAGGGGAAAAATACACATACCGTTGTAATCGGGCGAGTTTCTACTTTCAGGTGCAACAGGAATTTCTCGAGTTCGTCAATCCGTTCGCGAGATATGGGAGTTTGAAGTTAAGGAATGGTTGAGAAACCATCAAAATTTTCACTGGTCTGATACTCGAAACCAATAACTGGAATGGCCAAGGGGAAAAGTACACAAACCTTTGTAATCGGGCGAATTTCTACTTTCAGATGCAACAGGAATTTCTCGAGTTCGTCAATCCATTCGCGAGACATGGGAGTTTGAAGTTAAGGAATGGTTGAGAATCCATCAAAATTTTCGCAAATCTGATACTCGAAACCAATAACTACTATGGCTTGGGGGGAAAGTACACACACCATTGTAATCGGGCGAGTCTCTGCTTTCAGATGCAACAGGAATTTCTCGAGTTCGACAATCCGTTCGCGAGATATGGGAGTTTGAAATTAAGGAACGCTTGAGAAACCATCACAATTTTCGCAAGTCTGATACTCGAAACCAATAACTACTATGGCCTAGGGCAAAAATACACATACCTTTGTAATCGGGCGAGTTTCTGCTTTCAGATGCAACAGGAATTTCTCGAGTTCGTCAATCCGTTCGCGAGATATGGGAGTTTGAAGTTAAGGAATGGTTGAGAAACCACCAAAATTTTCGCTGATTTGATACTCGAAACCAATAACAGGCATGGCCTAGGGAAAATTACACACACCATTGCAATCGGGCGAGTTTCTATTTTCAGATGCAACAGGAATTTCTCGAGTACGTCAATCCGTTCGCGAGATATGGGAGTTTGAAATTAAGGAATGGTTGAGAAACCATCAAAGTTTTCGCAAGTCTGAAACCCGAAACCAATAACTGGAATGGCCCAGGGAAAAAGTACACATTCCGTTGAAATCGGGCGAGTTTCTGCTTTCAGATGCAATAGGAATTACTCGAGTTCGTCAATCCGTTCGCGAGATATGGGAGTTTGAAATTAAGGAATGGTTGAGAAACCATCAAAATTTTCGCTGGTCTGATACTCGAAACCAATAACTACTATGGCTTGGGGGAAAAGTACACACACCATTGTAATCGGGCGAGTCTCTGCTTTCAGATGCAACAGGACTTTCTCGAGTTCGACAATCCGTTCGCGAGATATGGGAGTTTGAAATTAAGGAACGTTTGAGAAACCATCAAAATTTTCGCAAGTCTGATACTCGAAACCAATAACTACTATGGCCTAGGGCAAAAATACACATACCGTTGTAATCGGGCGAGTTTCTACTTTTAGATGCAACAGGAATTTCTCGAGTTCGTCAATCCGTTTGCGAGATATGGGAGTCAGAAGTTAAGGAACGCTTGAGAAACCATCAAAATTTTCGCAAGTCTGATACTCGAAACCAATAACTACTATGGCCCAGGGGAAAAGTACACACACCATTGTAATCGGGCGAGTTTCTACTTTCAGACTCAACAGGAATTTCTCGAGTTCGTCAATCCGTTTGCGAGATATGGGAGTTTGAAGTTAATTAATGGTTGAGAAACCACCAAAATTTTCGCTGATTTGGTACTCGAAACCAATAACTGGAATGGCCTAGGGGAGAAGTACACACACCATTGTAATCGGGCGAGTCTCTGCTTTCAGATGCAACAGGAATTTCTCGAGTTCGACAATCCGTTCGCGAGATATGGGAGTTTGAAATTAAGGAACGCTTGAGAAACCATCACAATTTTCGCAAGTCTGATACTCGAAACCAATAACTACTATGGCCTAGGGCAAAAATACACATACCTTTGTAATCGGGCGAGTTTCTGCTTTCAGATGCAACAGGAATTTCTCGAGTTCGTCAATCCGTTCGCGAGATATGGGAGTTTGAAGTTAAGGAATGGTTGAGAAACCACCAAAATTTTCGCTGATTTGATACTCGAAACCAATAACAGGCATGGCCTAGGGAAAATTACACACACCATTGCAATCGGGCGAGTTTCTATTTTCAGATGCAACAGGAATTTCTCGAGTACGTCAATCCGTTCGCGAGATATGGGAGTTTGAAATTAAGGAATGGTTGAGAAACCATCAAAGTTTTCGCAAGTCTGAAACCCGAAACCAATAACTGGAATGGCCCAGGGAAAAAGTACACATTCCGTTGAAATCGGGCGAGTTTCTGCTTTCAGATGCAATAGGAATTACTCGAGTTCGTCAATCCGTTCGCGAGATATGGGAGTTTGAAATTAAGGAATGGTTGAGAAACCATCAAAATTTTCGCTGTTCTGATAATCGAAACCAATATCTGGAATGGCCTAGGGGAAGAGAACACATACCGTTGTAATCGGGCGAGTTTCTACTTTCAGATGCAACAGGAATTTCTCGAGTTCGTCAATCCGTTTGCGAGATATGGGAGTCAGAAGTTAAGGAACGCTTGAGAAACCATCAAAATTTTCGCTGGTCTGATACTCGAAACCAATAACTACTATGGCTTGGGGGAAAAGTACACACACCATTGTAATCGGGCGAGTCTCTGCTTTCAGATGCAACAGGACTTTCTCGAGTTCGACAATCCGTTCGCGAGATATGGGAGTTTGAAATTAAGGAACGTTTGAGAAACCATCAAAATTTTCGCAAGTCTGATACTCGAAACCAATAACTACTATGGCCTAGGGCAAAAATACACATACCGTTGTAATCGGGCGAGTTTCTACTTTTAGATGCAACAGGAATTTCTCGAGTTCGTCAATCCGTTTGCGAGATATGGGAGTCAGAAGTTAAGGAACGCTTGAGAAACCATCAAAATTTTCGCAAGTCTGATACTCGAAAACAATAACTACTATGGCCCAGGGGAAAAGTACACACACCATTGTAATCGGGCGAGTTTCTACTTTCAGACTCAACAGGAATTTCTCGAGTTCGTCAATCCGTTTGCGAGATATGGGAGTTTGAAGTTAATTAATGGTTGAGAAACCACCAAAATTTTCGCTGATTTGGTACTCGAAACCAATAACTGGAATGGCCTAGGGGAGAAGTACACACACCATTGTAATCGGGCGAGTTTCTACTTTCAGATGCAACAGGAATTTCTCAAGTTCGTCAATCCGTTCGCGACATATGGGAGTTTGAAGTTTAGGAATGGTTGAGAAACCATCAAAATTTTCCCAAGTCTGATACACGAAACCAATAACTGGAATGGCCTAGGGCAAAATTACACAAACCGTTGTAATCGGGCGAGTTCCTGCTTTCAGATGCAATAGGAATTACTCGAGTTCGTCAATCCGTTCGCGAGATATGGGAGTTTGAAATTAAGGAATGGTTGAGAAACCATCAAAATTTTCGCTGGTCTGATACTCGAAACCAATAACTGGAATGGCCTAGGGGAAAAATACACATACCGTTGTAATCGGGCGAGTTTCTACTTTCAGGTGCAACAGGAATTTCTCGAGTTCGTCAATCCGTTCGCGAGATATGGGAGTTTGAAGTTAAGGAATGGTTGAGAAACCATCAAAATTTTCACTGGTCTGATACTCGAAACCAATAACTGGAATGGCCAAGGGGAAAAGTACACAAACCTTTGTAATCGGGCGAATTTCTACTTTCAGATGCAACAGGAATTTCTCGAGTTCGTCAATCCATTCGCGAGACATGGGAGTTTGAAGTTAAGGAATGGTTGAGAATCCATCAAAATTTTCGCAAATCTGATACTCGAAACCAATAACTACTATGGCTTGGGGGGAAAGTACACACACCATTGTAATCGGGCGAGTCTCTGCTTTCAGATGCAACAGGAATTTCTCGAGTTCGACAATCCGTTCGCGAGATATGGGAGTTTGAAATTAAGGAACGCTTGAGAAACCATCACAATTTTCGCAAGTCTGATACTCGAAACCAATAACTACTATGGCCTAGGGCAAAAATACACATACCGTTGTAATCGGGCGAGTTTCTACTTTTAGATGCAACAGGAATTTCTCGAGTTCGTCAATCCGTTTGCGAGATATGGGAGTCAGAAGTTAAGGAACGCTTGAGAAACCATGAAAATTTTCGCAAGTCTGATACTCGAAACCAATAACTACTATGGCCCAGGGGAAAAGTACACACACCATTGTAATCGGGCGAGTTTCTACTTTCAGACTCAACAGGAATTTCTCGAGTTCGTCAATCCGTTTGCGAGATATGGGAGTTTGAAGTTAATTAATGGTTGAGAAACCACCAAAATTTTCGCTGATTTGGTACTCGAAACCAATAACTGGAATGGCCTAGGGGAGAAGTACACACACCATTGTAATCGGGCGAGTTTCTACTTTCAGATGCAACAGGAATTTCTCAAGTTCGTCAATCCGTTCGCGACATATGGGAGTTTGAAGTTTAGGAATGGTTGAGAAACCATCAAAATTTTCCCAAGTCTGATACACGAAACCAATAACTGGAATGGCCTAGGGCAAAATTACACAAACCGTTGTAATCGGGCGAGTTCCTGCTTTCAGATGCAATAGGAATTACTCGAGTTCGTCAATCCGTTCGCGAGATATGGGAGTTTGAAATTAAGGAATGGTTGAGAAACCATCAAAATTTTCGCTGGTCTGATACTCGAAACCAATAACTGGAATGGCCTAGGGGAAAAATAAACATACCGTTGTAATCGGGCGAGTTTCTACTTTCAGGTGCAACAGGAATTTCTCGAGTTCGTCAATCCGTTCGCGAGATATGGGAGTTTGAAGTTAAGGAATGGTTGAGAAACAATCAAAATTTTCACTGGTCTGATACTCGAAACCAATAACTGGAATGGCCAAGGGGAAAAGTACACAAACCTTTGTAATCGGGCGAATTTCTACTTTCAGATGCAACAGGAATTTCTCGAGTTCGTCAATCCATTCGCGAGACATGGGAGTTTGAAGTTAAGGAATGGTTGAGAATCCATCAAAATTTTCGCAAATCTGATACTCGAAACCAATAACTACTATGGCTTGGGGGGAAAGTACACACACCATTGTAATCGGGCGAGTCTCTGCTTTCAGATGCAACAGGAATTTCTCGAGTTCGACAATCCGTTCGCGAGATATGGGAGTTTGAAATTAAGGAACGCTTGAGAAACCATCACAATTTTCGCAAGTCTGATACTCGAAACCAATAACTACTATGGCCTAGGGCAAAAATACACATACCTTTGTAATCGGGCGAGTTTCTGCTTTCAGATGCAACAGGAATTTCTCGAGTTCGTCAATCCGTTCGCGAGATATGGGAGTTTGAAGTTAAGGAATGGTTGAGAAACCACCAAAATTTTCGCTGATTTGATACTCGAAACCAATAACAGGCATGGCCTAGGGAAAATTACACACACCATTGCAATCGGGCGAGTTTCTATTTTCAGATGCAACAGGAATTTCTCGAGTACGTCAATCCGTTCGCGAGATATGGGAGTTTGAAATTAAGGAATGGTTGAGAAACCATCAAAGTTTTCGCAAGTCTGAAACCCGAAACCAATAACTGGAATGGCCCAGGGAAAAAGTACACATTCCGTTGAAATCGGGCGAGTTTCTGCTTTCAGATGCAATAGGAATTACTCGAGTTCGTCAATCCGTTCGCGAGATATGGGAGTTTGAAATTAACGAATGGTTGAGAAACCATCAAAATTTTCGCTGTTCTGATAATCGAAACCAATATCTGGAATGGCCTAGGGGAAAAGAACACATACCGTTGTAATCGGGCGAGTTTCTACTTTCAGATGCAACAGGAATTTCTCGAGTTCGTCAATCCGTTTGCGAGATATGGGAGTCAGAAGTTAAGGAACGCTTGAGAAACCATCAAAATTTTCGCAAGTCTGATACTCGAAACCAATAACTACTATGGCCTAGGGGAAAAGTACACACACCATTGTAATCGGGCGAGTTTCTACTTTCAGATTCAACAGGTATTTCTCGAGTTCGTCAATCCGTTTGCGAGATATGGGAGTTTGAAGTTAATTAATGGTTGAGATACCACCAAAATTTTCGCTGATTTGGCACTCGAAACCAATAACTGGAATGGCCTAGGGGAAAAGTACACACACCATTGTAATCGGGCGAGTTTCTACTTTCAGATGCAACAGGAATTTCTCGAGTTCGTCAATCCGTTCGCGACATATGGGAGTTTGAAGTTTAGGAATGGTTGAGAAACCATCAAAGTTTTCGCAAGTCTGATACACGAAACCAATAACTGGAATGCTCTAGGGAAAAAGTACACATACCGTTGAAATCGGGCGAGTTTCTCCTTTCAGATGCAATAGGAATTACTGGAGTTCGTCAATCCGTTCGCGAGATATGGGAGTTCGAAGTTAAGGTATGGTTGAGAAACCATAAAAATTTTCGCAAGTCTGATACTCGAAACCAACAACTACTATGGCCTAGGGGAAAAGTACACACACCATTGTTATCGGGTGGGTTTCTACTTTCAGATGCAACAGGAATTTCTCAAGTTCGTCAATCCGTTCGCGAGATATGGGAGTTCGAAGTTAAGGAATGGTTGAGAAACCATCAAAATTTTCGCAAGTCTGATACTCGAAACCAATAACTACTATGGTCTAGGGGAAAAGTACACACACCATTGTAATCGGGCGAGCTTCTACTTTCAGATGCAACAGGAATTTCCCGAGTTCGTCAATCCGTTCGCGAGATATGGGAGTTTGAAGTTAAGGAACGCTTGAACAACCATCAAAATTTTCGCAAGTCTGATACTCGAAACCAATAACTACTATGGCCTAGGGGAAAAGTACACACACCATTGTAATCGGGCGAGTTTCTACTTTCAGATGCAACAGGAATTTCTCGAGTTCGTCAATCCGTTCGCGACATATGGGTGTTTGTAGTTCAGGAATGGTTGAGAAACCATCAAAACTTTCGCAAGTCTGATACTCGAAACCAATAACTGGAATGGCCTACGGAAAAAGTACCCATACCGTTGAAATCGGGCGAGTTTCTCCTTTCAGATGCAATAGGAATTACTCGAGTTCGTCAATCCGTTCGCGAGATATGGGAGTTTGAAATTAAGGAATGGTTGAGAAACCATCAAAATTTTCGCTGTTCTGATAATCGAAACCAATATCTGGAATGGCCTAGGGGAAAAGAACACATACCGTTGTAATCGGGCGAGTTTCTACTTTCAGATGCAACAGGAATTTCTCGAGTTCGTCAATCCGTTTGCGAGATATGGGAGTCAGAAGTTAAGGAACGCTTGAGAAACCATCAAAATTTTCGCAAGTCTGATACTCGAAACCAATAACTACTATGGCCTAGGGGAAAAGTACACACACCATTGTAATCGGGCGAGTTTCTACTTTCAGATTCAACAGGTATTTCTCGAGTTCGTCAATCCGTTTGCCAGATATGGGAGTTTGAAGTTAATTAATGGTTGAGATACCACCAAAATTTTCGCTGATTTGGCACTCGAAACCAATAACTGGAATGGCCTAGGGGAAAAGTACACACACCATTGTAATCGGGCGAGTTTCTACTTTCAGATGCAACAGGAATTTCTCGAGTTCGTCAATCCGTTCGCGACATATGGGAGTTTGAAGTTTAGGAATGGTTGAGAAACCATCAAAGTTTTCGCAAGTCTGATACACGAAACCAATAACTGGAATGCTCTAGGGAAAAAGTACACATACCGTTGAAATCGGGCGAGTTTCTCCTTTCAGATGCAATAGGAATTACTGGAGTTCGTCAATCCGTTCGCGAGGTATGGGAGTTCGAAGTTAAGGTATGGTTGAGAAACCATAAAAATTTTCGCAAGTCTGATACTCGAAACCAACAACTACTATGGCCTAGGGGAAAAGTACACACACCATTGTTATCGGGTGGGTTTCTACTTTCAGATGCAACAGGAATTTCTCAAGTTCGTCAATCCGTTCGCGAGATATGGGAGTTCGAAGTTAAGGAATGGTTGAGAAACCATCAAAATTTTCGCAAGTCTGATACTCGAAACCAATAACTACTATGGTCTAGGGGAAAAGTACACACACCATTGTAATCGGGCGAGCTTCTACTTTCAGATGCAACAGGAATTTCCCGAGTTCGTCAATCCGTTCGCGAGATATGGGAGTTTGAAGTTAAGGAACGCTTGAACAACCATCAAAATTTTCGCAAGTCTGATACTCGAAACCAATAACTACTATGGCCTAGGGGAAAAGTACACACACCATTGTAATCGGGCGAGTTTCTACTTTCAGATGCAACAGGAATTTCTCGAGTTCGTCAATCCGTTCGCGACATATGGGTGTTTGTAGTTCAGGAATGGTTGAGAAACCATCAAAACTTTCGCAAGTCTGATACTCGAAACCAATAACTGGAATGGCCTACGGAAAAAGTACCCATACCGTTGAAATCGGGCGAGTTTCTCCTTTCAGATGCAATAGGAATTACTCGAGTTCGTCAATCCGTTCGCGAGATATGGGAGTTTGAAATTAAGGAATGGTTGAGGAATCATCAAAATTTTCGCTGGTCTGATACTCGAAACCAATAACTGGAATGGCCTAGGGGAAAAGTACACACACCATTGTAATCGAGCGAGTTCCTGCTTTCAGATGCAACAGGAATTTCTCGAGTTCGTCAAATCGTTCGCGAGATGTGGGAGTTTGAAGTTAAGGAATGGTTGAGAAACCATCAAAATTTTCGCAAGTCTGATACTCGAAACCAATAACTACTATGGTCTAGGGGAAAAGTACACACACCATTGTAATCGGGCGAGTTTCTACTTTCAGATGCAACAGGAATGTCTCGAGATCGTCAATCCGTTCGCGAGATATGGGAGTTTGAAGTTAAGGAACGCTTGAGCAACCATCAAAATTTTCGCAAGTCTGATACTCGAAACGAATAACTACTATGGCCTAGGGAAAAAGTACATACACCATTGTAATCGGGCGAGTTTCTACTTTCAGATTCAACAGGAATTTCTCGAGTTCGTCAATCCGTTCGCGCGATATGGGAGTTTGAAGTTAAGGAATGGTTGAGAAACCACCAAAATTTTCGCTGATTTGATACTCGAAACCAATAACTGGAATGGCCTAGGGGAAAAGTACATACACCATTGTAATCGGGCGAGTTTCTACTTTCAGATGCAACAGGAATTTCTCGAGTTCGTCAATCCGTTCGCGAGATATGGGAGTTTGAAGTTTAGGAATGGTTGAGAAACCATCAAAAACTTCGCAAGTCTGAAACTCGAAACCAATAACTACTATGGTCTAGGGGAAAAGTACACACACCATTGTAATCGGGCGAGTTTCTACTTTCAGATGCAAAAGGAATTTCTCGAGTTCGTCAATCCGTTTGGGAGATATGGGAGTTAGAAGATAAGGAACGCTTGAGAAACCATCAAAATTTTCGCAAGTCTGATACTCGAAACCAATAACTACTATGGCCCAGGGCAAAATTACACAAACCGTTGTAATCGGGCGAGTTCCTGCTTTCAGATTCAACAGGAATTTCTCAAGTTCGCCAATCCCTTCGCGAGATATGGGAGTATGAAGTTAAGGAAAGCTTGAGCAACCCTCAAAATTTTCGCAAGTCTGATACTCGAAACCAATAACTACTATGGCCTAGGGGAAAGGTACACACACCATTGTAATCGGGCGAGTGTCTACTTTCAGATGCAACAGGAATTTCTCGAGTTCGTCAATCCGTTCGCGAGATATGGGTGTTTGAAGTTTAGGAATGGTTGGGAAACCATCAAAATTTTCGCAAGTCTGATACCCGAAACCAATAACTGGAATGGCCTAGGGAAAAAGTACCCATACCGTTGAAATCGGGCGAGTTTCTCCTTTCAGATGCAATAGGAATTACTCGAGTTCGTCAATCCGTTCGCGAGATATGGGTGTTTGAAGTTAAGGAACGCTTGAGCAACCATCAAAATTTTCGCAAGTCTGATACTCGAAACGAATAACTACTATGGCCTAGGGGAAAAGTACACACACCATTGTAATCGGGCGAGATTCTACTTTCAGATTCAACAGGAATTTCTCGAGTTCGTCAATCCGTTCGCGAGATATGGGAGTTTGAAGTTAAGGAGTGGTTGAGAAACCACCAAAATTTTCGCTGATTTGATACTCGAAACCAATAACAGGCATGGCCTAGTGGAAAAGTACACACACCATTGCAATCGGGCGAGTTTCTATTTTCAGATGCAACAGGTATTTCTCGAGTACGTCAATCCGTTCGCGAGATATGGGAGTTTGAAATTAAGGAGTGGTTGAGAAACCATCAAAATTTTCGCAAGTCTGATACTCGAAACCAATAACTACTATGGCCTAGGGGAAAAGTACACACACCATTGTAATCGGGCGAGTTTCTACTTTCAGATGCAACAGGAATTTCTCAAGTTCGTCAATCCGTTCGCGAGATATGGGAGTTCGAAGTTAAGGAATGGTTGAGAAACCATCAAAATTTTCGCAAGTCTGATACTCGAAACCAATAACTACTATGGCCTAGGGGAAAAGTACACACACCATTGTAATCGGGCGAGTTTCTACTTTCAGATGCAACAGGAATTTCTCGAGTTCGTCAATCCGTTCGCGAGATATGGGAGTTCGAAGTTAAGGAATGGTTGAGAAACCATCAAAAATTTCGCAAGTCTGATACACGAAACCAATAACTGGAAAGGCCTAGGGAAAAAGTACACATACCGTTGAAATCGGGCTAGTTTCTCCTTTCAGATGCAATAGGAATTACTCGAGTTCGTCAATCCGTTCGCGAGATATGGGAGTTTGAAATTAAGGAATGGTTGAGAAACCATCAAAATTTTCGCTGGTCTGATACTCGAAACCAATAACTGGAATGGCCTGGGGGAAAAGTACACACACCATTGTAATCGGGCGAGTTTCTACTTTCAGATGCAAAAGGAATTTCTCGAGTTCGTCAATCCGTTTGGGAGATATGGGAGTTAGAAGATAAGGAACGCTTGAGCAACCATCAAAATTTTCGCAAGTCTGATACTCGAAACCAATAACTGCAATGGCCTAGTCGAAAAGTACACACACCATTGAAATCGGGCGAGATTCTACTTTCAGATGCAACTGGAATTTCTCGAGTTCGTCAATCCCTTCGCGAGATATGGGAGTATGAATTTAAGGAACGCTTGAGCAACCATCAAAATTTTCGCAAGTCTGATACTCGAAACCAATAACTACTATGGCCTAGGGGAAAAGTACACACACCATTGTAATCGGGCGAGTTTCTACTTTCAGATGCAACAGGAATTTCTCGAGTTCGTCAATCCGTTCGCGACATATGGGTGTTTGTAGTTCAGGAATGTTTGAGAAACCATCAAAATTTTCGCAAGTCTGATACTCGAAACCAATAACTGCAATGGCCTAGTCGAAAAGTACACACACCATTGAAATCGGGCGAGATTCTACTTTCAGATGCAACTGGAATTTCTCGAGTTCGTCAATCCCTTCGCGAGATATGGGAGTATGAATTTAAGGAACGCTTGAGCAACCATCAAAATTTTCGCAAGTCTGATACTCGAAACCAATAACTACTATGGCCTAGGGGAAAAGTACACACACCATTGTAATCGGGCGAGTTTCTACTTTCAGATGCAACAGGAATTTCTCGAGTTCGTCAATCCGTTCGCGACATATGGGTGTTTGTAGTTCAGGAATGTTTGAGAAACCATCAAAATTTTCGCAAGTCTGATACTCGAAACCAATAACTACTATGGTCTAGGGGAAAAGTACACACACCATTGTAATCGGGCGAGCTTCTACTTTCAGATGCAACAGGAATTTCCCGAGTTCGTCAATCCGTTCGCGAGATATGGGAGTTTGAAGTTAAGGAACGCTTGAACAACCATCCAAATTTTCGCAAGTCTGATACTCGAAACCAATAACTACTATGGCCTAGGGGAAAAGTACACACACCATTGTAATCGGGCGAGTTTCTACTTTCAGATGCAACAGGAATTTCTCGAGTTCGTCAATCCGTCCGCGACATATGGGTGTTTGTGGTTCAGGAATGGTTGAGAAACCATCAAAATTTTCGCAAGTCTGATACTCGAAACCAATAACTGGAATGGCCTACGGAAAAAGTACCCATACCGTTGAAATCGGGCGAGTTTCTCCTTTCAGATGCAATAGGAATTACACGAGTTCGTCAATCCGTTCGCGAGATATGGGAGTTTGAAATTAAGGAATGGTTGAGGAATCATCAAAATTTTCGCTGGTCTGATACTCGAAACCAATAACTGGAATGGCCTAGGGGAAAAGTACACACACCATTGTAATCGAGCGAGTTCCTGCTTTCAGATGCAACAGGAATTTCTCGAGTTCGTCAAATCGTTCGCGAGATATGGGAGTTTGAAGTTAAGGAATGGTTGAGAAACCATCAAAATTTTCGCAAGTCTGATACTCGAAACCAATAACTACTATGGTCTAGGGGAAAAGTACACACACCACTGTAATCGGGCGAGTTTCTACTTTCAGATGCAACAGGAATGTCTAGAGATCGTCAATCCGTTCGCGAGATATGGGAGTTTGAAGTTAAGGAACGCTTGAGCAACCATCAAAATTTTCGCAAGTCTGATACTCGAAACGAATAACTACTATGGCCTAGGGGAAAAGTACATACACCATTGTAATCGGGCGAGTTTCTACTTTCAGATTCAACAGGAATTTCTCGAGTTCGTCTATCCGTTCGCGCGATATGGGAGTTTGAAGTTAAGGAATGGTTGATAAACCACCAAAATTTTCGCTGATTTGATACTCGAAACCAATAACTGGAATGGCCTAGGGGAAAAGTACACACACCATTGTAATCGGGCGAGTTTCTACTTTCAGATGCAACAGGAATTTCTCGAGTTCGTCAATCCGTTCGCGAGATATGGGAGTTTGAAGTTTAGGAATGGTTGAGAAACCATCAAAAATTTCGCAAGTCTGATACACGAAACCAATAACTGGAAAGGCCTAGGGAAAAAGTACACATACCGTTGAAATCGGGCGAGTTTCTCCTTTCAGATGCAATAGGAATTACTCGAGTTCGTCAATCCGTTCGCGAGATATGGGAGTTTGAAATTAAGGAATAGTTGAGGAATCATCAAAATTTTCGCTGGTCTGATACTCGAAACCAATAACTGGAATGGCCTAGGGAAAAAGTACACACACCATTGTAATCGAGCGAGTTCCTGCTTTCAGATGCAACAGGAATTTCTCGAGTTCGTCAAATCGTTCGCGAGATATGGGAGTTTGAAGTTAAGGAATGGTTGAGAAACCATCAAAATTTTCGCAAGTCTGATACTCGAAACCAATAACTACTATGGTCTAGGGGAAAAGTACACACACCATTGTAATCGGGCGAGTTTCTACTTTCAGATGCAACAGGAATGTCTCGAGATCGTCAATCCGTTCGCGAGATATGGGAGTTTGAAGTTAAGGAACGCTTGAGCAACCATCAAAATTTTCGCAAGTCTGATACTCGAAACGAATAACTACTATGGCCTAGGGGAAAAGTACATACACCATTGTAATCGGGCGAGTTTCTACTTTCAGATTCAACAGGAATTTCTCGAGTTCGTCTATCCGTTCGCGCGATATGGGAGTTTGAAGTTAAGGAATGGTTGATAAACCACCAAAATTTTCGCTGATTTGATACTCGAAACCAATAACTGGAATGGCCTAGGGGAAAAGTACACACACCATTGTAATCGGGCGAGTTTCTACTTTCAGATGCAACAGGAATTTCTCGAGTTCGTCAATCCGTTCGCGAGATATGGGAGTTTGAAGTTTAGGAATGGTTGAGAAACCATCAAAAATTTCGCAAGTCTGATACACGAAACCAATAACTGGAAAGGCCTAGGGAAAAAGTACACATACCGTTGAAATCGGGCGAGTTTCTCCTTTCAGATGCAATAGGAATTACTCGAGTTCGTCAATCCGTTCGCGAGATATGGGAGTTTGAAATTAAGGAATGGTTGAGGAATCATCAAAATTTTCGCTGGTCTGATACTCGAAACCAATAACTGGAATGGCCTAGGGAAAAAGTACACACACCATTGTAATCGAGCGAGTTCCTGCTTTCAGATGCAACAGGAATTTCTCGAGTTCGTCAAATCGTTCGCGAGATATGGGAGTTTGAAGTTAAGGAATGGTTGAGAAACCATCAAAATTTTCGCAAGTCTGATACTCGAAACCAATAACTACTATGGTCTAGGGGAAAAGTACACACACCATTGTAATCGGGCGAGTTTCTACTTTCAGATGCAACAGGAATTTCTCGAGTTCGTCAATCCGTTCGCGAGATATGGGAGTTTGAAGTTAAGGAATGGTTGAGCGACCATCAAAATTTTCGCAAGTCTGATACCCGAAACCAATAACTGGAATGGCCCAGGGAAGAAGTACACATACCGTTGAAATCGGGCGAGTTTCTGCTTTCAGATGCAATAGGAATTACTCGAGTTCCACAATCCGTTCGCGAGATATGGGAGTTTGAAGTTAAGGAATGGTTGAGAAACCATCAAAATTTTCGCTGTTCTGATAATCGAAACCAATACCTGGAATGGCCTAGGGGAAAAGTACACACACCATTGTAATCGGGCTGAGTTTCTACTTTCAGATGCAGCAGGAACTTCTCCAGTTCGTCAATCCGTTCGCGAGATATGGGAGTTCGAAGTTAAGGAATGGTTGAGAAACCACCAAAATTTTCGCTGATTTGATACTCGAAACCAATAACAGGCATGGCCTAGGGAAAAGTACACACACCATTGCAATCGGGCGAGTTTCTATTTTCAGATGCAACAGGAATTTCTCGAGTACGTCAATCCGTTCGCGAGATATGGGAGTTTGAAATTAAGGAATGGTTGAGAAACCATCAAAATTTTCGCTGTTCTGATAATCGAAACCAATATCTGGAATGGCCTAGGGGAAAAGAACACATACCGTTGTAATCGGTCGAGTTTCTACTTTCAGATGCAACAGGAATTTCTCGAGTTCGTCAATCCGTTCGCGACATATGGGAGTTTCAAGTTTAGGAATGGTTGAGAAACCATCAAAATTTTCGCAAGTCTGATACTCGAAACCAATAACTGGAATGGCCTACGGAAAAAGTACCCATACCGTTGAAATCGGGCGAGTTTCTCCTTACAGATGCAATAGGAATTACTCGAGTTCGTCAATCCGTTCGCGAGATATGGGAGTTTGAAATTAAGGAATGGTTGAGGAATAATCAAAATTTTCGCTGGTCTGATACTCGAAACCAATAACTGGAATGGCCTAGGGGAAAAGTACACACACCATTGTAATCGAGCGAGTTCCTGCTTTCAGATGCAACAGGAATTTCTCGAGTTCGTCAAATCGTTCGTGAGATATGGGAGTTTGAAGTTAAGGAATGGTTGAGAAACCATCAAAATTTTCGCAAGTCTGATACTCGAAACCAATAACTACTATGGTCTAGGGGAAAAGTACACACACCATTGTAATCGGGCGAGCTTCTACTTTCAGATGCAACAGGAATTTCTCGAGTTCGTCAATCCGTTCGCGAGATATGGGAGTTTGAAGTGAAGGAACGCTTGAGCAACCATCAAAATTTTCGCAAGTCTGATATTCGAAACCAATAACTGCAATGGCCTAGGGGAAAAGTACACACACCATTGAAATCGGGCGAGATTCTACTTTCAGATGCAACTGGAATTTCTCGAGTTCGTCAATCCCTTCGCGAGATATGGGAGTTTGAAGTTAAGGAACGCTTGAGCAACCATCAAAATGTTCGCAAGTCTGATACTCGAAACCAATAACTACTATGGCCTAGGGGAAAAGTACACACACCATTGTTATCGGGTGGGTTTCTACTTTCAGATGCAACAGGAATTTCTCGAGTTCGTCAATCCGTTCGCTAGATATGGGAGTTTGAAGTTAAGGAACGCTTGAGCAACCATCAAAATCTTCGCAAGTCTGATACTCGAAACCAATAACTACTAAGGTCTAGGGGAAAAGTGCACACACCATTGTAATCGGGCGAGTTTCTACTTTCAGATGCAACAGGAATTTCTCGAGTTCGTGAATCCGTTCGCAAGGTATGGGAGTTTGAAGTTAAGGAACGCTTGAGCAACCATCAAAATTTTCGCAAGTCTGATACTCGAAACCAATAACTGCAATGGCCTAGGGGAAAAGTACACACACCATTGAAATCGGGCGAGATTCTACTTTCAGATGCAACTGGAATTTCTCGAGTTCGTCAATCCCTTCGCGAGATATGGGAGTTTGAAGTTAAGGAACGCTTGAGCAACCATCAAAATGTTCGCAAGTCTGATACTCGAAACCAATAACTACTATGGCCTAGGGGAAAAGTACACACACCATTGTTATCGGGTGGGTTTCTACTTTCAGATGCAACAGGAATTTCTCGAGTTCGTCAATCCGTTCGCTAGATATGGGAGTTTGAAGTTAAGGAACGCTTGAGCAACCATCAAAATCTTCGCAAGTCTGATACTCGAAACCAATAACTACTAAGGTCTAGGGGAAAAGTGCACACACCATTGTAATCGGGCGAGTTTCTACTTTCAGATGCAACAGGAATTTCTCGAGTTCGTGAATCCGTTCGCGAGATATGGGAGTTTGAAGTTAAGGAACGCTTGAGCAACCATCAAAATTTTCGCAAGTCTGATACCCGAAACCAATAACTACTATGGCCTAGGGGAAAAGTACACACACCATTGTAATCGGGCGAGTTTCTACTTTCAGCTTCGACAGGAATTTCTCGAGTTCGTCAATCCGTTCGCGAGATATGGGAGTTTGAAGTTAAGGAATGGTTGAGCAACCATCAAAATTTTCGCAAGTCTGATACTCGAAACGAATAACTACTATGGCCTAGGGGAAAAGTACACACACCATTGTAATCGGGCGAATTTCTACTTTCAGATTCAACAGGAATTTCTCGAGTTCGTCAATCCGTTCGCGAGATATGGGAGTTTGAAGTTAAGGAATGGTTGAGAAACCACCAAAATTTTCGCTGATTTGATACTCGAAACCAATAACTGGAATGGCCTAGGGGAAAAGTACACACACCATTGTAATCGGGCGAGTTTCTACTTTCAGATGCAACAGGAATTTCTCGAGTTCGTCAATCCGTTCGCGAGATACGGGAGTTTGAAGTTAAGGAACGCTTGAGCAACCATCAAAATTTTCGCAAGTCTGATACTCGAAATCAATAACTACTGTGGCCTATGGGAAAAGTACACACACGATTGTAATCGGGCGAGTTTCTCCTTTCAGATGCAACAGGAATTTCTCGAGTTCGTCAATCCGTTCGCAAGATATGGGAGTTTGAAGTTAAGGAACGCTTGAGCAACCATCAAAATTTTCGCAAGTCTGATACTCGAAACCAATAACTACTATTTCCTATGGCAAAATTACACAAACCGTTGTAATCGGGCGAGTTCCTGCTTTCAGATGCAAAAGGAATTTCTCGAGTTCGTCAATTCGTTCGCGAGATATGGGAGTTTGAAGTTAAGGAATGGTTGCGAAACCATCAAAATTTTCGCAAGTCTGATACCCGAAACCAATAACTGGAATGGCCTAGGGAAAAAGTACACATACCGTTGTAATCGGGCGAGTTTCTACTTTCAGATGCAACAGGAATTTCTCGAGATCGTCAATCCGTTCGCGAGATATGGGAGTTTGAAGTTAAGGAACGCTTGAGCAACCATCAAAATTTTCGCAAGTATGATACTCGAAACGAATAACTACTATGGCCTAGGGGAAAAGTACACACACCATTGTAATCGGGCGAGTTTCTACTTTCAGATTCAACAGGAATTTCTCGAGTTCGTCAATCCGTTCGCGAGATATGGGAGTTTGAAGTTAAGGAATGGTTGAGAAACCACCAAAATTTTCGCTGATTTGATACTCGAAACCAACAACTGGAATGACCTAGGGGAAAAGTACACACACCATTGTAATCGGGCGAGTTTCTACTTTCAGATGCAACAGGAATTTCTCGAGTTCGTCAATCCGTTCGCGAGATATGGGAGTTTGAAGTTAAGGAACGCTTGAGCAACCATCAAAATTTTCGCAAGTCTGATACTCGAAATCAATAACTACTGTGGCCTATGGGAAAAGTACACACACGATTGTAATCGGGCGAGTTTCTCCTTTCAGATGCAACAGGAATTTCTCGAGTTCGTCAATCCGTTCGCAAGATATGGGAGTTTGAAGTTAAGGAACGCTTGAGCAACCATCAAAGTTTTCGCAATTCTGATACTCGAAACCAATAACTACTATGGCCTAGGGGAAAAGTACACACACCATTGTTATCGGGTGGGTTTCTACTTTCAGATGCAACAGGAATTTCTCGAGTTCGTCAATCCGTTCGCGACATATGGGAGTTTGAAGTTAAGGAACGCTTGAGCAACCATAAAAATTTTTGCAAGTCTGATACCCGAAACCAGTAACTACTATGGCCTAGGGGAAAAGTACACACACCATTGTAATCGGGCGAGTTTCTCCTTTCAGATGCAACAGGAATTTCTCGAGTTCGTCAATCCGTTCGCGAGATATGGGAGTTTGAAGTTAAGGAACGCTTGAGCCACCATCAAAATTTTCGCAAGTCCGATACTCGAAACCAATAACTACTATGGCCTAGGGGAAAAGTACACACACCATTGTATTCGGGTGGATTTCTACTTTCAGATGCAACAGGAATTTCTCGAGTTCGTCAATCCGTTCGCTAGATATGGGAGTTTGAAGTTAAGGAACGCTTGAGCAACCATCAAAATCTTCGCAAGTCTGATACCCGAAACCAGTAACTACTATGGCCTAGGGGAAAAGTACACACACCATTGTAATCGGGCGAGTTTCTACTTTCAGATTCAACAGGAATTTCTCGAGTTCGTCAATCCGTTCGCGAGATATGGGAGTCTGAAGTTAAGGAATGGTTGAGAAACCATCAAAATTTTCGCTGATTTGATACTCCAAACCAATAACTGGAATGGCCTAGGGGAAAAGTACACACACCACTGTAATCCGGCGAGTTTCTACTTTCCGATGCAACAGGAATTTCTCGAGTTCGTCAATCCGTTCGCGAGATATGGGAGTTTGAAGTAAAGGAACGCTTGAGCAACCATCAAAATCTTCGCAAGTCTGATACTCGAAACCAATAACTACTAAGGTCTAGGGGAAAAGTGCACACACCATTGTAATCGGGCGAGTTTCTACTTTCAGATGCAACAGGAATTTCTCGATTTCGTGAATCCGTTCGCAAGGTATGGGAGTTTGAAGTTAAGGAACGCTTGAGCAACCATCAAAATTTTCGCAAGTCTGATACTCGAAACCAATAACTGCAATGGCCTAGGGGAAAAGTACACACACCATTGAAATCGGGCGAGATTCTACTTTCAGATGCAACTGGAATTTCTCGAGTTCGTCAATCCCTTCGCGAGATATGGGAGTTTGAAGTTAAGGAACGCTTGAGCAACCATCAAAATGTTCGCAAGTCTGATACTCGAAACCAATAACTACTATGGCCTAGGGGAAAAGTACACACACCATTGTTATCGGGTGGGTTTCTACTTTCAGATGCAACAGGAATTTCTCGAGTTCGTCAATCCGTTCGCGAGATATGGGAGTTTGAAGTTAAGGAACGCTTGAGCAACCATCAAAATTTTCGCAAGTCTGATACCCGAAACCAATAACTACTATGGCCTAGGGGAAAAGTACACACACCATTGTAATCGGGCGAGTTTCTACTTTCAGCTTCGACAGGAATTTCTCGAGTTCGTCAATCCGTTCGCGAGATATGGGAGTTTGAAGTTAAGGAATGGTTGAGAAACCATCAAAATTTTCGCTGATTTGATACTCGAAACCAATAATTGGAATGGCCTAGGGGAAAAGTACACACACCGTTGTAATCCGGCGAGTTTCTACTTTCAGATGCAACAGGAATTTCTCGAGTTCGTCAATCCGTTCGCGAGATATGGGAGTTTGAAGTTAAGGAACGCTTGAGAAACCATCAAAATTTTCGCAAGTCTGATACTCGAAACCAATAACTACTATGGCCTAGGGGAATAGTACACACACCATTGTTATCGTGTGTTTTTCTACTTTCAGATGCAACAGGAATTTCTCGAGTTCGTCAATCCGTTCGCGAGATATGGGAGTTTGACGTTAAGGAACGCTTGAGCAACCATCAAAATTTTCGCAAGTCTGATACCCGAAACCAATAACTACTATGGCCTAGGGGAAAAGTACACACAGCATTGTAATCGGACGAGTTTGTACTTTCAACTTCGACAGGAATTTCTCGAGTTCGTCAATCCGTTCGCGAGATATGGGAGTTTGAAGTTAAGGAACGCTTGAGCAACCATCAAAATTTTCGCAAGTCTGATACCCGAAACCAATAACTACTATGGCCTAGGGGAAAAGTACACACACCATTGTAATCGGACGAGTTTGTACTTTCAGCTTCGACAGGAATTTCGCGAGTTCGTCAATCCATTCGCGAGATATGGGAGTTTGAAGTTAAGGAATGGTTGCGAAACCATCAAAATTTCCGCTGATTTGATACTTCAAACCAATAACTACTATGGCCTAGGGGAAAAGTACACACACCATTGTAATCGGGCGAGTTTCTACTTTCAGATTCAACAGGAATTTCTCGAGTTCGTCAATCCGTTCGCGAGATATGGGAGTTTGAAGTTAAGGAATGGTTGAGAAACCATCAAAATTTTCGCAAGTCTGATACTCGAAACCAATAACTGCTATGGCCTGGGGGAAAGTACACACACCATTGAAATCGGGCGAGATTCTACTTTCAGATGCAACTGGAATTTCTCGAGTTCGTCAATCCGTTCGCGAGATATGGGAGTTTGAAGTTAAGGAACGCTTGAGCAAACATCAAAATTTTCGCAAGTCTGATACTCGAAACCAACAACTGGAATGGCCTAGGGGAAAAGTACACTTACCGTTGAAATCGGGCGAGTTTCTGCTTTCAGATGCAATAGGAATTTCTCGAATTCGTCAATCCCGTCGCGAGATATGGGAGTTGGAAGTTAAGGAATGGTTGAGAAACCATCAAAATTTATTCTCTGATCTGATACTCGAAACCAATAACTGGAATGGCCTAGGGGAAAAGTACACAAACCATTGTAATCGGGCGAGTTTCTACTTTCAGATGCAACAGGAATTTCTCGAGTTCGTCAATCCGTTCGCGAGATATGGGAGTTTGAAGTTAAGGAACGCTTGAGCAACCACCAAAATTTTCGCAAGTCTGATACTCGAAATCAATAACTAATATGGCCTAGGGGAAAAGTACACACACCATTGTAATCGGGCGAGTTTCTCCTTTCAGATGCAACAGGAATTTCTCGAGTTCGTCAATCCGTTCGCGAGATATGGGAGTTTGAAGTTAAGGAACGCTTGAGCAACCATCAAAATTTTCGCAAGTCTGATACTCGAAACCAATAACTACTATGGCCTAGGGGAAAAGTACACACACCATTGTTATCGGGTGGGTTTCTACTTTCAGATGCAACAGGAATTTCTCGAGTTCGTCAATCCGTTCGCTAGATATGGGAGTTTGAAGTTAAGGAACGCTTGAGCAACCATCAAAATTTTCGCAAGTCTGATACCCGAAACCAGTAACTACTATGGCCTAGGGGAAAAGTACACACACCATTGTTATCGGGCGAGTTTCTACTTTCAGATTCAACAGGAATTTCTCGAGTTCGTCAATCCGTTCGCGAGATATGGGAGTCTGAAGTTAAGGAATGGTTGAGAAACCATCAAAATTTTCGCTGATTTGATACTCGAAACCAATAACTGGAATGGCCTAGGGGAAAAGTACACACACCATTGTAATCCGGCGAGTTTCTACTTTCCGATGCAACAGGAATTTCTCGAGTTCGTCAATCCGTTCGCGAGATATGGGAGTTTGAAGTTAAGGAACGCTTGAGCAACCATCAAAATTTTCGCAAGTCTGATACTCGAAACCAATAACTACTATGGCCTAGGGGAATAGTACACACACCATTGTTATCGTGTGTTTTTCTACTTTCAGATGCAACAGGAATTTCTCGAGTTCGTCAATCCGTTCGCGAGATATGGGAGTTTGAAGTTAAGGAACGCTTGAGCAACCATCAAAATTTTCGCAAGTCTGATACCCGAAACCAATAACTACTATGGCCTAGGGGAAAAGTACACACACCATTGTAATCGGACGAGTTTGTACTTTCAGCTTCGACAGGAATTTCTCGAGTTCGTCAATCCGTTCGCGAGATATGGGAGTTTGAAGTTAAGGAACGCTTGAGCAACCATCAAAATTTTCGCAAGTCTGATACCCGAAACCAGTAACTACTATGGCCTAGGGGAAAAGTACACACACCATTGTTATCGGGTGGGTTTCTACTTTCAGATGCAACAGGAATTTCTCGAGTTCGTCAATCCGTTCGCTAGATATGGGAGTTTGAAGTTAAGGAACGCTTGAGCAACCATCAAAATTTTCGCAAGTCTGATACTCGAAACCAATAACTGCAATGGCCTAGGGGAAAAGTACACACACCATTGAAATCGGGCGAGATTCTACTTTCAGATGCAACTGGAATTTCTCGAGTTCGTCAATCCCTTCGCGAGATATGGGAGTTTGAAGTTAAGGAACGCTTGAGCAACCATCAAAATGTTCGCAAGTCTGATACCCGAAACCAATAACTACTATGGCCTAGGGGAAAAGAACACACACCATTGTTATCGGGTGGGTTTCTACTTTCAGATGCAACAGGAATTTCTCGAGTTCGTCAATCCGTTCGCGAGATATGGGAGTTTGAAGTTAAGGAACGCTTGAGCAACCATCAAAATTTTCGCTAGTCTGATACCCGAAACCAATAACTACTATGGCCTAGGGGAAAAGTACACACACCATTGTAATCGGGCGAGTTTCTACTTTCAGCTTCGACAGGAATTTCTCGAGTTCGTCAATCCGTTCGCGAGATATGGGAGTTTGAAGTTAAGGAATGGTTGAGAAACCATCAAAATTTTCGCTGATTTGATACTCGAAACCAATAATTGGAATGGCCTAGGGGAAAAGTACACACACTGTTGTAATCCGGCGAGTTTCTACTTTCAGATGCAACAGGAATTTCTCGAGTTCGTCAATCCGTTCGCAAGATATGGGAGTTTGAAGTTAAGGAACGCTTGAGAAACCATCAAAATTTTCGCAAGTCTGATACTCGAAACCAATAACTACTATGGCCTAGGGGAATAGTACACACACCATTGTTATCGGGTGTTTTTCTACTTTCAGATGCAACAGGAATTTCTCGAGTTCGTCAATCCGTTCGCGAGATATGGGAGTTTGAAGTTAAGGAGCGCTTGAGCAACCATCAAAATTTTCGCAAAATCTGATACCCAAAACCAATAACTACTATGGCCTAGGGGAAAAGTACACACACCATTGTAATCGGACGAGTTTGTACTTTCAGCTTCGACAGGAATTTCTCGAGTTCGTCAATCCGTTCGCGAGATATGGGAGTTTGAAGTTAAGGAACGCTTGAGCAACCATCAAAATTTTCGCAAGTCTGATACCCGAAACCAATAACTACTATGGCCTAGGGGAAAAGTACACACACCATTGTAATCGGACGAGTTTGTACTTTCAGCTTCGACAGGAATTTCTCGAGTTCGTCAATCCGTTCGCTAGATATGGGAGTTTGAAGTTAAGGAATGGTTGCGAAACCATCAAAATTTTCGCTGATTTGATACTTGAAACCAATAACTACTATGGCCTAGGGGAAAAGTACACACACCATTGTAATCGGGCGAGTTTCTACTTTCAGATTCAACAGGAATTTCTCGAGTTCGTCAATCCGTTCGCGAGATATGGGAGTTTGAAGTTAAGGAATGGTTGAGAAACCATCAAAATTTTCGCAAGTCTGATACTCGAAACCAATAACCGCTATGGCCTAGGGGAAAAGTACACACACCATTGAAATCGGGCGAGATTCTACTTTCAGGTGCAACTGGAATTTCTCGAGTTCGTCAATCCGTTCGCGAGATATGGGAGTTTGAAGTTAAGGAACGCTTGAGCAACCATCAAAATTTTCGCAAGTCTGATACTCGAAACCAATAACTACAAAGGTCTAGGGGAAAAGTGCACACACCATTGTAATCGGGTGGGTTTCTACTTTCAGATGCAACAGGAATATCTCCAGTTCGTCAATCCGTTCGCGAGATATGGGAGTTTTAAGTTAAGGAACGCTTGAGCAACCATCAAAATTTTCGCAAGTCTGATACCCGAAACCAATAACTACTATGGCCTAGGAGAAAAGTTCACACACCATTGTAATCGGACGAGTTTCTACTTTCAGCTTCGACAGGAATTTCTCGAGTTCGTCAATCCGTTCGCGAGATATGGGAGTTTGAAGTTAAGGAATGGTTGAGAAACCATCAAAATTTTCGCTGATTTGATACTCAAAACCAATAATTGGAATGGCCTAGGGGAAAAGTACACACACCGTTGTAATCCGGCGAGCTTCTACTTTCAGATGCAACAGGAATTTCTCGAGTTCGTCAATCCGTTCGCGAGATATGGGAGTTTGAAGTTAAGGAACGCTTGACAAACCATCAAAATTTTCGCAAGTCTGATACCCGAAATCAATAACTGGAATGGCCTAGGGAAAAAGTACCCATACCGTTGAAATCGGGCGAGTTTCTCCTTTCAGATGCAATTGGAATTACTCGAGTTCGTCAATCCGTTTGCGAGGTATGGGAGTTTGAAATTAAGGAATGGTTGAGGAACCATCAAAATTTTCGCTGGTCTGATACCCGAAACCAATAACTATAATGGCCTAGGGGAAAAGTACACACACCATTGTAATCGGGCGAGTTTCTACTTTCAGATGCAACAGGAATTTCTCGAGTTCGTCAAATCGTTCACGAGATATGGGAGTTTGAAGTTAAGGAATGGTTGAGAAACCATCAAAATTTTCGCAAGTCTGATACTCGAAACCAATAACTACTATGGCCTAGGGCAAAATTACACAAACCGTTGTAATCGGGCGAGTTTCTGCTTTCAGGTGCAATAGGAATTTCTCGAGTTCGTCAAATCGTTCGCGAGATATGGGAGTTTGAAGTTAAGGAATGGTTGAGAAACCATCAAAATTTTCGCAAGTCTGATACCCGAAACCAATAACTGGAATGGCCTAGGGAAAAAGTACCCATACCGTTGTAATCGGGCGAGTTTCTACTTTCAGATGCAAAAAGAATTTCTCGAGTTCGTCAATCCGTTCGCGAGATATGGGAGTTTGAAGTTAAGTAACGCTTGAGCAACCATCAAAATTTTCGCAAGTCTGATACCCGAAACCAATAGCTGGAATGGCCTAGGGAAAAAGTACCCATACCGTTGAAATCGGGCGAGTTTCTCCTTTCAGATGCAACAGGAATTTCCCGAGTTCGTGAATCCGTTCGCGAGATATGGGAGTTTGAAGTTAAGGAACGCTTGAGCAACCATCAAAATTTTCGCAAGTCTGATAATCGAAACCAATAACTGCAATGGCCTAGGGGAAAAGTACACACACCATTGAAATCGGGCGAGATTCTACTTTCAGATGCAACTGGAATTTCTCGAGTTCGTCAATCCCTTCGTGAGATATGGGAGTTTGAAGTTAAGGAACGCTTGAGCAACCAAAATTTTCGCAAGTCTGATACTCGAAACCAATAACTACTATGGCCTAGGGGAAAAGTACACACACCATTGTAATCGGGCGAGTTTCTCCTTTCAGATGCAACAGGAATTTCTCGAGTTCGTCAATCCGTTCGCGAGATATGGGAATTTGAAGTTAAGGAACGCTTGAGCAACCATCAATATTTTCGCAAGTCTGATACCCGAAACCAATAACTGGAATGGCCTAGGGGAAAAGTACACACACCATTGTAATCGGGCGAGTTTCTACTTTCAGATGCAACAGGAATTTCTCGAGTTCGTGAATCCGTTCTCGAGATATGGGAGTTTGAAGTTAAGGAACGCTTGAGCAACCATCAAAATTTTCGCAAGTGTGATACTCGAAAGCAATAACTACTATGGCCTAGGGGAAAAGTACACACACTATTGTGATCGTGTGGGTTTCTGCTTTCAGATGCAACAGGAATTTCTCCAGTTCGTCAATCCGTTCGCGAGATATGGGAGTTTTAAGTTAAGGAACGCTTGAGCAACCATCAAAATTTTCGCAAGTCTGATACCCGAAACCAATAACTACTATGGCCTAGGGGAAAAGTTCACACACCATTGTAATCGGACGAGTTTCTACTTTCAGCTTCGACAGGAATTTCTCCAGTTCGTCAATCCGTTCGCGAGGTATGGGAGTTTGAAGTTAAGGAATGGTTGAGAAACCATCAAAATTTTCGCTGATTTGATACTCAAAACCAATAATTGGAATGGCCTAGGGGAAAAGTACACACACCGTTGTAATCCGGCGAGCTTCTACTTTCAGATGCAACTGGAATTTCTCGAGTTCGTCAATCCCTTCGTGAGATATGGGAGTTTGAAGTTAAGGAACGCTTGAGCAACCAAAATTTTCGCAAGTCTGATACTCGAAACCAATAACTACTATGGCCTAGGGGAAAAGTACACACACCATTGTAATCGGGCGAGTTTCTGATTTCAGATGCAATAGGAATTTCTCGAGTTCGTCAAATCGTTCGCGAGATATGGGAGTTTGAAGTTAAGGAATGGTTGAGAAACCATCAAAATTTTCGCAAGTCTGATACCCGAAACCAATAACTGGAATGGCCTAGGGAAAAAGTACCCATACCGTTGAAATCGGGCGAGTTTCTCCTTTCAGATGCAATTGGAATTACTCGAGTTCGTCAATCCGTTTGCGAGATATGGGAGTTTGAAATTAAGGAATGGTTGAGGAATCAAAATTTTCGCTGATTTGATACTTGAAACCAATAACTGGAATGGCCTAGCGGGAAAATACACACACCATTGTAATCGGGCGAGTTTCTACTTTCAGATTCGACAGGAATTTCTCGAGTTCGTCAATCCTTTCGCGAGATATGGGAGTTTGAAGTTAAGGAATGGTTGAGAAACCATCAAAATTTTCGCTGATTTGATACTCGAAACCAATAACTGGAATGGCCTAGGGGAAAAGTACACACACCATTGTAATCCGGCGAGTTTCTACTTTCCGATGCAACAGGAATTTCTCGAGTTCGTCAATCCGTTCGCGAGATATGGGAGTTTGAAGTTAAGGAACGCTTGAGCAACCATCAAAATTTTCGCAAGTCTGATACTCGAAACCAACAACTGCAATGGCCTAGGGGAAAAGTACACACACCATTGAAATCGGGCGAGATTCTACTTTCAGATGCAATAGGAATTACTCGAGTTCGTCAATCCGTTCGCGAGATATGGGAGTTTGAAATTAAGGAATGGTTGAGGAATCATCAAAATTTTCGCAAGTCTGATACTCGAAACCAATAACTACTATGGCCTAGGGGAAAAGTACACACACCATTGTAATCGGGCGAGTTTCTACTTTCAGCTTCGACAGGAATTTCTCGAGTTCGTCAATCCGTTCGCGAGATATGGGAGTTTGAAGTTAAGGAATGGTTGAGAAACTATCAAAATTTTTGCTGATTTGATACTCGAAACCAATAATTGGAATGGCCTAGGGGAAAAGTACACACACCGTTGTAATCCGGCGAGTTTCTACTTTCAGATGCAACAGGAATTTCTCGAGTTCGTCAATCCGTTCGCGAGATATGGGAGTTTGAAGTTAAGGAACGCTTGAGAAACCTTCAAAATTTTCGCAAGTCTGATACTCGAAACCAATAACTACTAAGGTCTAGGGGAAAAGTACACACACCATTGTTATCGGGTGGGTTTCTACTTTCAGATGCAACAGGAATTTCTCGAGTTCGTCAATCCGTTCGCGAGGTATGGGAGTTTGAAGTTAAGGAACGCTTGAGCAACCATCAAAATTTTCGCTGATTTGATACTCAAAACCAATAATTGGAATGGCCTAGGGGAAAAGTACACACACCGTTGTAATCCGGCGAGCTTCTACTTTCAGATGCAACTGGAATTTCTCGAGTTCGTCAATCCCTTCGTGAGATATGGGAGTTTGAAGTTAAGGAACGCTTGAGCAACCAAAATTTTCGCAAGTCTGATACTCGAAACCAATAACTACTATGGCCTAGGGGAAAAGTACACACACCATTGTAATCGGGCGAGTTTCTGATTTCAGATGCAATAGGAATTTCTCGAGTTCGTCAAATCGTTCGCGAGATATGGGAGTTTGAAGTTAAGGAATGGTTGAGAAACCATCAAAATTTTCGCAAGTCTGATACCCGAAACCAATAACTACTATGGCCTAGGAGAAAAGTACACACACCATTGTTATCGGGTGGGTTTCTACTTTCAGATGCAACAGGAATTTCTCCAGTTCGTCAATCCGTTCGCGAGATATGGGAGTTTTAAGTTAAGGAACGCTTGAGCAACCATCAAAATTTTCGCAAGTCTGATACACGAAACCAATAACTACTATGACCTAGGGGAAAAGTTCACACACCATTGTAATCGGACGAGTTTCTACTTTCAGCTTCGACAGGAATTTCTCGAGTTCGTCAATCCGTTCGCGAGATATGGGAGTTTGAAGTTAAGGAATGGTTGAGAAACCACCAAAATTTTCACTGATTTGATACTCGACACCAATAACCGGAATGGCCTAGGGGAAAAGTACACACACCATTGTAATCGGGCGAGTTTCTACTTTCAGATGCAACAGGAATTTCTCGTGTTCGTCAATCCGTTCGCGAGATATGGGAGTTTGAAGTTTAGGAATGGTTGTGAAACCATCAAAATTTTCGCAAGTCTGATACCCGAAACCAATAACTGGAATGGCCTAGGGAGAAAGTACCCATACCGTTGAAATCGGGCGAGTTTCTCCTTTCAGATGCAATTGGAATTACTCGAGTTCGTCAATCCGTTTGCGAGATATGGGAGTTTGAAATTAAGGAATGGTTGAGGAACCATCAAAATTTTCGCTGGTCTGATACTCGAAACCAATAACTATAGTGGCCTAGGGGAAAGTACACACACCATTGTAATCGGGCGAGTTTCTACTTTCAGATGCAACAGGAATTTCTCGAGTTCGTCAATCCGTTTGCGAGATATGGGAGTTAGAAGTTAAGGAACGCTTGGGCAACCATCAAAATTTTTGCAAGTCTGATACCCGAAACCAATAACTGGAATGGCCTAGGGAAAAAGTACCCATACCGTTGTAATCGGGCGAGTTTCTACTTTCAGATGCAATTGGAATTACTCGAGTTCGTCAATCCGTTTGCGAGATATGGGAGTTTGAAATTACGGAATGGTTGAGGAATCAAAATTTTCGCTGATTTGATACTTGAAACCAATAACTGGAATGGC
The DNA here is from genome assembly GCF_051014685.1 of Ptiloglossa arizonensis. Lineage (NCBI taxonomy): Eukaryota > Metazoa > Arthropoda > Insecta > Hymenoptera > Colletidae > Ptiloglossa > Ptiloglossa arizonensis. Next base: position 417,125 of record NW_027478710.1, read on the forward strand.
CTAGGGGAAAAGTACACACACCGTTGTAATCCGGCGAGTTTCTACTTTCAGATGCAACAGGAATTTCTCGAGTTCGTCAATCCGTTCGCGAGATATGGGAGTTTGAAGTTAAGGAACGCTTGAGCAACCATCAAAATTTTCGCAAGTCTGATACTCGAAACCAATAACTGCAATGGCCTAGGGGAAAAGTACACACACCATTGAAATCGGGCGAGATTCTACTTTCAGATGCAACTGGAATTTCTCGAGTTCGTCAAACCCTTCGCGAGATATGGGAGTTTTAAGTTAAGGAACGCTTGAGCAACCATCAAAATTTTCGCAAGTCTGATACTCGAAACCAATAACTACTATGGCCTAGGGGAAAAGTACACACACCATTGTAATCGGGCGAGTTTCTACTTTCAGCTTCGACAGGAATTTCTCGAGTTCGTCAATCCGTTCGCGAGATATGGGAGTTTGAAGTTAAGGAATGGTTGAGAAACTATCAAAATTTTCGCTGATTTGATACTCGAAACCAATAATTGGAATGGCCTAGGGGAAAAGTACACACACCGTTGTAATCCGGCGAGTTTCTACTTTCAGATGCAACAGGAATTTCTCGAGTTCGTCAATCCGTTCGCGAGATATGGGAGTTTGAAGTTAAGGAACGCTTGAGAAACCTTCAAAATTTTCGCAAGTCTGATACTCGAAACCAATAACTGCTATGGCCTAGGGGAAAAGTACACACACCATTGTTATCGGGTGGGTTTCTACTTTCAGATGCAACAGGAATTTCTCGAGTTCGTCAATCCGTTCGCGAGATATGGGAGTTTGAAGTTAAGGAACGCTTGAGCAACCATCAAAATTTTCGCAAGTCTGATACCCGAAACCAATAACTAGTATGGCCTAGGGGGAAAGTACACACACCATTGTAATCGGGCGAGTTTCTACTTTCAGATTCAACAGGAATTTCTCGAGTTCGTCAATCCGTTCGCGAGATATGGGAGTTTGAAGTTAAGGAACGCTTGAGCAACCATCAAAATTTTCGCTGATTTGATACTCGAAACCAATAACTGGAATGGCCTAGGGGAAAAGTACACACACCATTGTAATCCGGCGAGTTTCTACTTTCCGATGCAACAGGAATTTCTCGAGTTCGTGAATCCGTTCGCGAGATATGGGAGTTTGAAGTTAAGGAACACTTGAGCAACCATCAAAATTTTCGCAAGTCTGATACTCGAAAGCAATAACTACTATGGCCTAGGGGAAAAGTACACACACCATTGTTATCGGGTGGGTTTCTACTTTCAGATGCAACAGGAATTTCTCCAGTTCGTCAATCCGTTCGCGAGATATGGGAGTTTTAAGTTAAGGAACGCTTGAGCAACCATCAAAATTTTCGCAAGTCTGATACACGAAACCAATAACTACTATGACCTAGGGGAAAAGTTCACACACCATTGTAATCGGACGAGTTTCTAGTTTCAGCTTCGACAGGAATTTCTCGAGTTCGTCAATCCGTTCGCGAGATATGGGAGTTTGAAGTTATGGAATGGTTGAGAAACCATCAAAATTTTCGCTGATTTGATACTCGAAACCAACAATTGGAATGGCCTAGGGGAAAAGTACACACACCGTTGTAATCCGGCGAGCTTCTACTTTCAGATGCAACAGGAATTTCTCGAGTTCGTCAATCCGTTCGCGAGATATGGGAGTTTGAAGTTAAGGAACGCTTGAGAAACCATCAAAATTTTCGCAAGTCTGATACTCGAAACCAATAACTACTATGGCCTAGGGCAAAATTACACAAACCGTTGTAATCGGGCGAGTTCCTACTTTCAGATGCAACAGGAATTTCTCGAGTTCGTCAATCCGTTCGCGAGATATGGGAGTTTGAAGTTAAGGAATGGTTGAGAAACCACCAAAATTTTCGCTGATTTGATACTCGACACCAATAACCGGAATGGCCTAGGGGAAAAGTACACACACCATTGTAATCGGGCGAGTTTCTACTTTCAGATGCAACAGGAATTTCTCGTGTTCGTCAATCCGTTCGCGAGATATGGGAGTTTGAAGTTTAGGAATGGTTGAGAAACCATCAAAATTTTCGCAAGTCTGATACCCGAAACCAATAACTGGAATGGCCTAGGGAAAAAGTACCCATACCGTTGAAATCGGGCGAGTTTCTCCTTTCAGATGCAATTGGAATTACTCGAGTTCGTCAATCAGTTTGCGAGATATGGGAGTTTGAAATTAAGGAATGGTTGAGGAACCATCAAAATTTTCGCAGGTCTGATACTCGAAACCAATAACTATAGTGGCCTAGGGGAAAGTACACACACCATTGTAATCGGGCGAGTTTCTACTTTCAGATGCAACAGGAGTTTCTCGAGTTCGTCAATCCGTTTGCGAGATATGGGAGTTAGAAGTTAAGGAACGCTTGGGCAACCATCAAAATTTTTGCAAGTCTGATACCCGAAACCAATAACTGGAATGGCCTAGGGAAAAAGTACCCATACCGTTGAAATCGGGCGAGTTTCTCCTTTCAGATGCAATTGGAATTACTCGAGTTCGTCAATCCGTTTGCGAGATATGGGAGTTAGAAGTTAAGGAACGCTTGATAAACCATCAAAATTTCCGCAAGTCTGATACTCGAAGCCAATAACTACTATGGTCTAGGGGAAGAGTACACACACCATTGTAATCGGGCGAGTTTCTACTTTCAGATGCAAAAGGAATTTCTCGAGTTCGTCAATCCGTTCGCGAGATATGGGAGTTTGAAGTTAAGGAACGATTGAACAACCATCAAAATTTTCGCAAGTCTGATACCCGAAACCAATAACTGGAATGGCCTAGGGAAAAAGTACCCATACCGTTGAAATCGGGCGAGTTTCTCCTTTCAGATGCAATCGGAATTACTCGAGTTCGTCATTCCGTTTGCGAGATATGGGAGTTTGAAATTAAGGAATGGTTGAGGAACCATCAAAATTTTCGCAGGTCTGATACTCGAAACCAATAACTATAGTGGCCTAGGGGAAAGTACACACACCATTGTAATCGGGCGAGTTTCTACTTTCAGATGCAACAGGAATTTCTCGAGTTCGTCAATCCGTTTGCGAGATATGGGAGTTAGAAGTTAAGGAACGCTTGATAAACCATCAAAATTTTCGCAAGTCTGATACCCGAAACCAATAACTAGTATGGCCTAGGGGGAAAGTACACACACCATTGTATTCGGGCGAGTTTCTACTTTCAGATTCAACAGGAATTTCTCGAGTTCGTCAATCCGTTCGCGAGATATGGGAGTTTGAAGCTAAGGAACGCTTGAGCAACCATCAAATTTTTCGCAAGTCTGATACTCGAAACCAATAACTACAAAGGTCTAGGGGAAAAGTGCACACACCATTGTAATCGGGCGAGTTTCTACTTTCAGATGCAACAGGAATTTCTCGAGTTCGTGAATCCGTTCGCGAGATATGGGAGTTTGAAGTTAAGGAACACTTGAGCAACCATCAAAATTTTCGCAAGTCTGATACTCGAAAGCAATAACTACTATGGCCTAGGAGAAAAGTACACACACCATTGTTATCGGGTGGGTTTCTACTTTCAGATGCAACAGGAATTTCTCCAGTTCGTCAATCCGTTCGCGAGATATGGGAGTTTTAAGTTAAGGAACGCTTGAGCAACCATCAAAATTTTCGCAAGTCTGATACACGAAACCAATAACTACTATGACCTAGGGGAAAAGTTCACACACCATTGTAATCGGACGAGTTTCTACTTTCAGCTTCGACAGGAATTTCTCGAGTTCGTCAATCCGTTCGCGAGATATGGGAGTTTGAAGTTAAGGAATGGTTGAGAAACCACCAAAATTTTCACTGATTTGATACTCGACACCAATAACCGGAATGGCCTAGGGGAAAAGTACACACACCATTGTAATCGGGCGAGTTTCTACTTTCAGATGCAACAGGAATTTCTCGTGTTCGTCAATCCGTTCGCGAGATATGGGAGTTTGAAGTTTAGGAATGGTTGTGAAACCATCAAAATTTTCGCAAGTCTGATACCCGAAACCAATAACTGGAATGGCCTAGGGAGAAAGTACCCATACCGTTGAAATCGGGCGAGTTTCTCCTTTCAGATGCAATTGGAATTACTCGAGTTCGTCAATCCGTTTGCGAGATATGGGAGTTTGAAATTAAGGAATGGTTGAGGAACCATCAAAATTTTCGCTGGTCTGATACTCGAAACCAATAACTATAGTGGCCTAGGGGAAAGTACACACACCATTGTAATCGGGCGAGTTTCTACTTTCAGATGCAACAGGAATTTCTCGAGTTCGTCAATCCGTTTGCGAGATATGGGAGTTAGAAGTTAAGGAACGCTTGGGCAACCATCAAAATTTTTGCAAGTCTGATACCCGAAACCAATAACTGGAATGGCCTAGGGAAAAAGTACCCATACCGTTGTAATCGGGCGAGTTTCTACTTTCAGATGCAATTGGAATTACTCGAGTTCGTCAATCCGTTTGCGAGATATGGGAGTTTGAAATTACGGAATGGTTGAGGAATCAAAATTTTCGCTGATTTGATACTTGAAACCAATAACTGGAATGGCCTAGGGGAAAAGTACACACACCGTTGTAATCCGGCGAGTTTCTACTTTCAGATGCAACAGGAATTTCTCGAGTTCGTCAATCCGTTCGCGAGATATGGGAGTTTGAAGTTAAGGAACGCTTGAGCAACCATCAAAATTTTCGCAAGTCTGATACTCGAAACCAATAACTGCAATGGCCTAGGGGAAAAGTACACACACCATTGAAATCGGGCGAGATTCTACTTTCAGATGCAACTGGAATTTCTCGAGTTCGTCAAACCCTTCGCGAGATATGGGAGTTTTAAGTTAAGGAACGCTTGAGCAACCATCAAAATTTTCGCAAGTCTGATACTCGAAACCAATAACTACTATGGCCTAGGGGAAAAGTACACACACCATTGTAATCGGGCGAGTTTCTACTTTCAGCTTCGACAGGAATTTCTCGAGTTCGTCAATCCGTTCGCGAGATATGGGAGTTTGAAGTTAAGGAATGGTTGAGAAACTATCAAAATTTTCGCTGATTTGATACTCGAAACCAATAATTGGAATGGCCTAGGGGAAAAGTACACACACCGTTGTAATCCGGCGAGTTTCTACTTTCAGATGCAACAGGAATTTCTCGAGTTCGTCAATCCGTTCGCGAGATATGGGAGTTTGAAGTTAAGGAACGCTTGAGAAACCTTCAAAATTTTCGCAAGTCTGATACTCGAAACCAATAACTGCTATGGCCTAGGGGAAAAGTACACACACCATTGTTATCGGGTGGGTTTCTACTTTCAGATGCAACAGGAATTTCTCGAGTTCGTCAATCCGTTCGCGAGATATGGGAGTTTGAAGTTAAGGAACGCTTGAGCAACCATCAAAATTTTCGCAAGTCTGATACCCGAAACCAATAACTAGTATGGCCTAGGGGGAAAGTACACACACCATTGTAATCGGGCGAGTTTCTACTTTCAGATTCAACAGGAATTTCTCGAGTTCGTCAATCCGTTCGCGAGATATGGGAGTTTGAAGTTAAGGAACGCTTGAGCAACCATCAAAATTTTCGCTGATTTGATACTCGAAACCAATAACTGGAATGGCCTAGGGGAAAAGTACACACACCATTGTAATCCGGCGAGTTTCTACTTTCCGATGCAACAGGAATTTCTCGAGTTCGTGAATCCGTTCGCGAGATATGGGAGTTTGAAGTTAAGGAACACTTGAGCAACCATCAAAATTTTCGCAAGTCTGATACTCGAAAGCAATAACTACTATGGCCTAGGGGAAAAGTACACACACCATTGTTATCGGGTGGGTTTCTACTTTCAGATGCAACAGGAATTTCTCCAGTTCGTCAATCCGTTCGCGAGATATGGGAGTTTTAAGTTAAGGAACGCTTGAGCAACCATCAAAATTTTCGCAAGTCTGATACACGAAACCAATAACTACTATGACCTAGGGGAAAAGTTCACACACCATTGTAATCGGACGAGTTTCTAGTTTCAGCTTCGACAGGAATTTCTCGAGTTCGTCAATCCGTTCGCGAGATATGGGAGTTTGAAGTTAAGGAATGGTTGAGAAGCCATCAAAATTTTCGCTGATTTGATACTCGAAACCAACAATTGGAATGGCCTAGGGGAAAAGTACACACACCGTTGTAATCCGGCGAGCTTCTACTTTCAGATGCAACAGGAATTTCTCGAGTTCGTCAATCCGTTCGCGAGATATGGGAGTTTGAAGTTAAGGAACGCTTGAGAAACCATCAAAATTTTCGCAAGTCTGATACTCGAAACCAATAACTACTATGGCCTAGGGCAAAATTACACAAACCGTTGTAATCGGGCGAGTTCCTACTTTCAGATGCAACAGGAATTTCTCGAGTTCGTCAATCCGTTCGCGAGATATGGGAGTTTGAAGTTAAGGAATGGTTGAGAAACCACCAAAATTTTCGCTGATTTGATACTCGACACCAATAACCGGAATGGCCTAGGGGAAAAGTACACACACCATTGTAATCGGGCGAGTTTCTACTTTCAGATGCAACAGGAATTTCTCGTGTTCGTCAATCCGTTCGCGAGATATGGGAGTTTGAAGTTTAGGAATGGTTGAGAAACCATCAAAATTTTCGCAAGTCTGATACCCGAAACCAATAACTGGAATGGCCTAGGGAAAAAGTACCCATACCGTTGAAATCGGGCGAGTTTCTCCTTTCAGATGCAATTGGAATTACTCGAGTTCGTCAATCAGTTTGCGAGATATGGGAGTTTGAAATTAAGGAATGGTTGAGGAACCATCAAAATTTTCGCAGGTCTGATACTCGAAACCAATATCTATAGTGGCCTAGGGGAAAGTACACACACCATTGTAATCGGGCGAGTTTCTACTTTCAGATGCAACAGGAGTTTCTCGAGTTCGTCAATCCGTTTGCGAGATATGGGAGTTAGAAGTTAAGGAACGCTTGGGCAACCATCAAAATTTTTGCAAGTCTGATACCCGAAACCAATAACTGGAATGGCCTAGGGAAAAAGTACCCATACCGTTGAAATCGGGCGAGTTTCTCCTTTCAGATGCAATTGGAATTACTCGAGTTCGTCAATCCGTTTGCGAGATATGGGAGTTAGAAGTTAAGGAACGCTTGATAAACCATCAAAATTTCCGCAAGTCTGATACTCGAAGCCAATAACTACTATGGTCTAGGGGAAGAGTACACACACCATTGTAATCGGGCGAGTTTCTACTTTCAGATGCAAAAGGAATTTCTCGAGTTCGTCAATCCGTTCGCGAGATATGGGAGTTTGAAGTTAAGGAACGATTGAACAACCATCAAAATTTTCGCAAGTCTGATACCCGAAACCAATAACTGGAATGGCCTAGGGAAAAAGTACCCATACCGTTGAAATCGGGCGAGTTTCTCCTTTCAGATGCAATCGGAATTACTCGAGTTCGTCATTCCGTTTGCGAGATATGGGAGTTTGAAATTAAGGAATGGTTGAGGAACCATCAAAATTTTCGCAGGTCTGATACTCGAAACCAATAACTATAGTGGCCTAGGGGAAAGTACACACACCATTGTAATCGGGCGAGTTTCTACTTTCAGATGCAACAGGAATTTCTCGAGTTCGTCAATCCGTTTGCGAGATATGGGAGTTAGAAGTTAAGGAACGCTTGATAAACCATCAAAATTTTCGCAAGTCTGATACTCGAAACCAATAACTACTATGGCCTAGGGCAAAATTACACAAACCGTTGTAATCGGGCGAGTTCCTGCTTTCAGATGCAATAGGAATTTCTCGAGTTCGTCAAATCGTTCGCGAGATATGGGAGTTTGAAGTTAAGGAATGGTTGAGAAACCATCAAAATTTTCGCAAGTCTGATACCCGAAACCAATAACTGGAATGGCCTAGGGGAAAAGTACACACACTATTGAAATCGGGCGAGATTCTACTTTCAGATGCATCTGGAATTTCTCGAGTTCGTCAATCCGTTCGCGAGATATGGGTGTTTGAAGTTAAGGAACGCTTGAGCAACCATTAAAATTTTCGCAAGTCTGATACCCGAAACCAATAACTACTATGGCCTAGGGGAAAAGTACACACACCATTGTAATCGGGCGAGTTTCTACTTTCAGCTTCGACAGGAATTTCTCGAGTTCGTCAATCCGTTCGCGAGATATGGGAGTTTGAAGTTAAGGAATGGTTGAGAAACCATCAAAATTTTCGCTGATTTGAAACTTGAAACCAATAACTACTATGGCCTAGGGGAAAAGTACACACACCATTGTAATCGGGCGAGTTTCTACTTTCAGATTCAACAGGAATTTCTCGAGTTCGTCAATCCGTTCGCGAGATATGGGAGTCTGAAGTTAAGGAATGGTTGAGAAACCATCAAAATTTTCGCTGATTTGGAACTCGAAACCAATAACTGGAATGGCCTAGGGGAAAAGTACACACACCATTGAAATCGGGCGGGATTCTACTTTCAGATGCAACTGGAATTTCTCGAGTTCGTCAATCCCTTCGCGAGATATGGGAGTTTGAATTTAAGGAACGCTTGAGCAACCATCAAAATTTTCGCAAGTCTGATACTCGAAACCAATAACTACTAAGGTCTAGGGGAAAAGTGCACACACCATTGTAATCGGGCGAGTTTCTACTTTCAGATGCAAAAGGAATTTCTCGAGTTCGTGAATCCGTTCGCGAGGTATGGGAGTTTGAAGTTAAGGAACGCTTGAGCAACCATCAAAATTTTCGCAAGTCTGATACCCGAAACCAATAACTACTATGGCCTAGGGGAAAAGTACACACACCATTGAAATCGGACGAGTTTCTACTTTCAGCTTCGACAGGAATTTCTCGAGTTCGTCAATCCGTTCGCGAGATATGGGAGTTCGAAGTTAAGGAATGGTTGCGAAACCATCAAAATTTTCGCTGATTTGATACTTGAAACCAATAACAACTATGGCCTAGGGGAAAAGTACACACACCATTGTAATCGGGCGAGTTTCTACTTTCAGATGCAACAGGAATTTCTCGAGTTCGTCAATCCGTTCGCGAGATATGGGAGTTCGAAGTTAAGGAATGGTTGAGAAACCATCAAAACTTTCGCAAGTCTGATACTCGAAGCCAATAACTACTATGGTCTAGAGAAAGAGTACACACACCATTGTAATCGGGCGAGTTTCTACTTTCAGATGCAAAAGGAATTTCACGAGTTCGTCAATCCGTTCGCGAGATATGGGAGTTTGAAGTTAAGGAACGCTTGAGCACCCATTAAAATTTTCGCAAGTCTGATACCGAAACCAATAACTACTATGGCCTAGGGGAAAATTACACACACCATTGTAATCGGGCGAGTTTCTACTTTCAGCTTCGACAGGAATTTCTCGAGTTCGTGAATCCGTTCGCGAGATATGGGAGTTTGAAGTTGAGGAACGCTTGAGCAACCATCAAAATTTTCGCAAGTCTGATAGTCGAAACCAATAACTGCAATGGCCTAGGGGAAAAGTACACACACCATTGAAATCGGGCGAGTTTCTACTTTCAGATGCAACAGGAATTTCTCGAGTTCGTCAATCCGTTCGCGAGATATGGGAGTTCGAAGTTAAGGAATGGTTGAGAAACCATCAAAATTTTCGCAAGTCTGATACTCGAAACGAATAACTACTACGGCCTAGGGGAAAAGTACACACACCATTGAAATCGGGCGAGTTTCTACTTTCAGATGCAACAGGAATTTCTCGAGTTCGTCAATCCTTTCGCGAGATATGGGAGTTCGAAGTTAAGGAATGGTTGAGAAACCATCAAAATTTTCGCAAGTCTGATACCCGAAACCAATAACTACTATGGCCTAGGGGAAAAGTACACACACCATTGAAATCGGACGAGTTTCTACTTTCAGCTTCGACAGGAATTTCTCGAGTTCGTCAATCCGTTCGCGAGATATGGGAGTTTGAAGTTAAGGAATGGTTGCGAAACCATCAAAATTTTCGCTGATTTGATACTTGAAACCAATAACAACTATGGCCTAGGGGAAAAGTACACACACCATTGTAATCGGGCGAGTTTCTACTTTCAGATGCAACAGGAATTTCTCGAGTTCGTCAATCCGTTCGCGAGATATGGGAGTTCGAAGTTAAGGAATGGTTGAGAAACCATCAAAACTTTCGCAAGTCTGATACTCGAAGCCAATAACTACTATGGTCTAGGGAAAGAGTACACACACCATTGTAATCGGGCGAGTTTCTACTTTCAGATGCAAAAGGAATTTCACGAGTTCGTCAATCCGTTCGCGAGATATGGGAGTTTGAAGTTAAGGAACGCTTGAGCACCCATTAAAATTTTCGCAAGTCTGATACCGAAACCAATAACTACTATGGCCTAGGGGAAAAGTACACACACCATTGTAATCGGGCGAGTTTCTACTTTCAGCTTCGACAGGAATTTCTCGAGTTCGTGAATCCGTTCGCGAGATATGGGAGTTTGAAGTTGAGGAACGCTTGAGCAACCATCAAAATTTTCGCAAGTCTGATAGTCGAAACCAATAACTGCAATGGCCTAGGGGAAAAGTACACACACCATTGAAATCGGGCGAGTTTCTACTTTCAGATGCAACAGGAATTTCTCGAGTTCGTCAATCCGTTCGCGAGATATGGGAGTTCGAAGTTAAGGAATGGTTGAGAAACCATCAAAATTTTCGCAAGTCTGATACTCGAAACGAATAACTACTACGGCCTAGGGGAAAAGTACACACACCATTGTAATCGGGCGAGTTTCTACTTTCAGATGCATCTGGAATTTCTCGAGTTCGTTAATCCGTTCGCGAGATATGGGAGTTTGAAGTTAAGGAACGCTTGAGCAACCATCAAAATTTTCGCAAGTCTGATACTCGAAACCAATAACTACTATGGCCTAGGGGAAAAGTACACACACCATTGTAATCGGGCGAGTTTCTCCTTTCAGATGCAACAGGAATTTCTCGAGTTCGTCAATCCGTTCGCGAGATATGGGAGTTTGAAGTTAAGGAACGCTTGAGCAACCATCAAAATTTTCGAAAGTCTGATACTCGAAACCAATAACTACTATGGCCTAGGGGAAAAGTACACACACCATTGTTATCGAGTGGGTTTCTACTTTCAGATGCAACAGGAATTTCTCGAGTTCGTCAATCCCTTCGCGAGATATGGGAGTTTGAATTTAAGGAACGCTTGAGCAACCATCAAAATTTTCGCAAGTCTGATACTCGAAACCAATAACTACTAAGGTCTAGGGGAAAAGTGCACACACCATTGTAATCGGGCGAGTTTCTACTTTCAGATGCAAAAGGAATTTCTCGAGTTCGTCAATCCGTTCGCGAGATATGGGAGTCTGAAGTTAAGGAATGGTTGAGAAACCATCAAAATTTTCGCTGATTTGGTACTCGAAACCAATAACTGGAATGGCCTAGGGGAAAAGTACACACACCATTGAAATCGGGCGAGATTCTACTTTCAGATGCAACTGGAATTTCTCGAGTTCGTCAATCCCTTCGCGAGATATGGGAGTTTGAATTTAAGGAACGCTTGAGCAACCATCAAAATTTTCGCAAGTCTGATACTCGAAACCAATAACTACTAAGGTCTAGGGGAAAAGTGCACACACCATTGTAATCGGGCGAGTTTCTACTTTCAGATGCAAAAGGAATTTCTCGAGTTCGTGAATCCGTTCGCGAGGTATGGGAGTTTGAAGTTAAGGAACGCTTGAGCAACCATCAAAATTTTCGCAAGTCTGATACCCGAAACCAATAACTACTATGGCCTAGGGGAAAAGTACACACACCATTGAAATCGGACGAGTTTCTACTTTCAGCTTCGACAGGAATTTCTCGAGTTCGTCAATCCGTTCGCGAGATATGGGAGTTTGAAGTTAAGGAATGGTTACGAAACCATCAAAATTTTCGCTGATTTGATACTTGAAACCAATAACTACTATGGCCTAGGGGAAAAGTACACACACCATTGTAATCGGGCGAGTTTCTACTTTCAGATGCAACAGGAATTTCTCGAGTTCGTCAATCCGTTCGCGAGATATGGGAGTTCGAAGTTAAGGAATGGTTGAGAAACCATCAAAACTTTCGCCAGTCTGATACTCGAAGCCAATAACTACTATGGTCTAGGGAAAGAGTACACACACCATTGTAATCGGGCGAGTTTCTACTTTCAGATGCAAAAGGAATTTCTCGAGTTCGTCAATCCGTTCGCGAGATATGGGTGTTTGAAGTTAAGGAACGCTTGAGCAACCATTAAAATTTTCGCAAGTCTGATACCGAAACCAATAACTATTATGGCCTAGGGGAAAAGTACACACACCATTGTAATCGGGCGAGTTTCTACTCTCAGCTTCGACAGGAATTTCTCGAGTTCTTCAATCCGTTCGCGAGATATGGGAGTTTGAAGTTAAGGACTGGTTGAGAAACCATCAAAATTTTCGCTTATTTGAAACTTGAAACCAATAACTACTATGGCCTAGGGGAAAAGTACACACACCATTGTAATCGGGCGAGTTTCTACTTTCAGATTCAACAGGAATTTCTCGAGTTCGTCAATCCGTTCGCGAGATATGGGAGTTTGAAGTTAAGGAATGGTTGAGAAACCATCAAAATTTTCGCAAGTCTGATACTCGAAACCAATGACTGCTATGGCCTAGGGGAAAAGTACACACACCATTGAAATCGGGCGAGATTCTACTTTCAGATGCATCTGGAATTTCTCGAGTTCGTCAATCCGTTCGCGAGATATGGGAGTTTGAAGTTAAGGAACGCTTGAGCAACCATCAAAATTTTCGCAAGTCTGATACTCGAAACCAATAACTACTATAGCCTAGGGGAAAAGTACACACACCATTGTAATCGGGCGAGTTTCTCCTTTCAGATGCAACAGGAATTTCTCGAGTTCGTCAATCCGTTCGCGAGATATGGGAGTTTGAAGTTAAGGAACGCTTGAGCAACCATCAAAATTTTCGCAAGTCTGATACTCGAAACCAATAACTACTATGGCCTAGGGGAAAAGTGCACACACCATTGTTATCGAGTGGGTTTCTACTTTCAGATGCAACAGGAATTTCTCGAGTTCGTCAATCCGTTCGCGAGATATGGGAGTTTGAAGTTAAGGAATGGTTGAGAAACCATCAAAATTTTCGCTGATGTGATACTCGAAACCAATAACTGGAATGGCCTAGGGGAAAAGTACACACACCATTGTAATCCGGCGAGTTTCTACTTTCCGATGCAACAGGAATTTCTCGAGTTCGTCAATCCGTTCGCGAGATATGGGAGTTTGAAGTTAAGGAACGCTTGAGCAACCATCAAAATTTTCGCAAGTCTGATACTCGAAACCAATAACTACTAAGGTCTAGGGGAAAAGTGCACACACCATTGTAATCGGGCGAGCTTCTACTTTCAGATGCAACAGGAATTTCTCGAGTTCGTGAATCCGTTCGCGAGATATGGGAGTTTGAAGTTAAGGAACGCTTGAGCAACCATCAAAATTTTCGCAAGTCTGATACTCGAAACCAATAACTAGTATGGCCTAGGGGTAAAGTACACACACCATTGTTATCGAGTGGGTTTCTACTTTCAGATGCAACAGGAATTTCTCGAGTTCGTCAATCCGTTCGCGAGATATGGGAGTTTGAAGTTAAGGAACGCTTGAGCAACCATCAAAATTTTCGCAAGTCTGATACTCGAAACCAATAACTACTAAGGTCTAGGGGAAAAGTGCACACACCATTGTAATCGGGCGAGTTTCTACTTTCAGATGCAACAGGAATTTCTCGAGTTCGTGAATCCGTTCCCGAGATATGGGAGTTTGAAGTTAAGGAACGCTTGAGCAACCATCAAAATTTTCGCAAGTCTGATACCCGAAACCAATAACTACTATGGCCTGGGGGAAAAGTACACACATCATTGAAATCGGACGAGTTTCAACTTTCAGCTTCGACAGGAATTTCTCGAGTTCGTCAATCCGTTCGCGAGATATGGGAGTTTGAAGCTAAGGAATGGTTGCGAAACCATCAAAATTTTCGCTGATTTGATACTTGAAACCAATAACTACTATGGCCTAGGGGAAAAGTACACACACCATTGTAATCGGGCGAGTTTCTACTTTCAGATGCAACAGGAATTTCTCGAGTTCGTCAATCCGTTCGCGAGATATGGGAGTTCGAATTTAAGGAATGGTTGAGAAACCATCAAAACTTTCGCAAGTCTGATACTCGAAGCCAATAACTACTATGGTCTAGGGGAAGAGTACACACACCATTGTAATCGGACGAGTTTCTACTTTCAGATGCAAAAGGAATTTCTCGAGTTCGTCAATCCGTTCGCGAGATATGGGAGTTTGAAGTTAGGGAACGCTTAAGCAACCATTAAAATTTTCGCAAGTCTGATACTCGAAACCAATAACTACTATGGCCTAGGGGAAAAGTACACACACCATTGTTATCGGGTGGGTTTCTACTTTCAGATGCAACAGGAATTTCTCCAGTTCGTCAATCCGTTCGCGAAATATGGGAGTTTGAAGTTAAGGAACGCTTGAGCAACCATCAATATTTTCGCAAGTCTGATACCCGAAACCAATAACTAGTATGGCCTAGGGGAAAAGTACACACACCATTGTAATCGGGCGAGTTTCTACTTTCAGATTCAACAGGAATTTCTCGAGTTCGTCAATCCGTTCGCGAGATATGGGAGTTTGAAGTTAAGGAATGGTTGAGAAACCATCAAAATTTTCGCAAGTCTGATACTCGAAACCAATAACTGCTATGGCCTAGGGGAAAAGTACACACACCATTGTAATCGGGCGAGTTTCTAGTTTCAGATGCAACAGGAATTTCTCGAGTTCGTGAATCCGTTCGCGAGATATGGGAGTTTGAAGTTAAGGAACGCTTGAGCAACCATCAAAATTTTCGCAAGTCTGATACTCGAAAGCAATAACTACTATGGCCTAGGGGAAAAGTACACACACCATTGTTATCGGGTGGGTTTCTACTTTCAGATGCAACAGGAATTTCTCCAGTTCGTCAATCCGTTCGCGAGATATGGGAGTTTTAAGTTAATTAACGCTTGAGCAACCATCAAAATTTTCGCAAGTCTGATACCCGAAACCAATAACTACTATGGCCTAGGGGAAAAGTTCACACACCATTGTAATCGGACGAGTTTCTACTTTCAGCTTCGACAGGAATTTCTCGAGTTCGTCAATCCGTTCGCGAGATATGGGAGTTTGAAGTTAAGGAATGGTTGAGAAACCATCAAAATTTTCGCTGATTTGATACTCAAAACCAATAATTGGACTGGCCTAGGGGAAAAGTACACACACCGTTGTAATCCGGCGCGCTTCTACTTTCAGATGCAACAGGAATTTCTCGAGTTCGTCAATCCGTTCGCGAGATATGGGAGTTTGAAGTTAAGGAACGCTTGAGAAACCATCAAAATTTTCGCAAGTCTGATACTCGAAACCAATAACTACTATGGCCTAGGGCAAAATTACACAAACCATTGTAATCGGGCGAGTTTCTACTTTCAGATGCAACAGGAATTTCTCGAGTTCGTCAATCCGTTCGCGAGATATGGGAGTTTGAAGTTAAGGAATGGTTTAGAAACCACCAAAATTTTCGCTGATTTGATACTCGACACCAACAACCGGAATGGCCTAGGGGAAAAGTACACACACCATTGTAATCGGGCGAGTTTCTACTTTCAGATGCAACAGGAATTTCTCGTGTTCGTCAATCCGTTCGCGAGATATGGGAGTTTGAAGTTTAGGAATGGTTGAGAAACCATCAAAATTTTCGCAAGTCTGATACCCGAAACCAATAACTGGAATGGCCTAGGGAAAAAGTACCCATACCGTTGAAATCGGGCGAGTTTCTCCTTTCAGATGCAATTGGAATTACTCGAGTTCGTCAATCCGTTTGCGAGATATGGGAGTTTGATATTAAGGAATGGTTGAGGAACCATCAAAATTTTCGCTGGTCTGATACTCGAAACCAATAACTATAATGGCCTAGGGGAAAGTACACACACCATTGTAGACGGGCGAGTTTCTACTTTCAGATGCAACAGGAATTTCTCGAGTTCGTCAATCCGTTTGCGAGATATGGGAGTTAGAAGTTAAGGAACGCTTGAGCAACCATCAAAATTTTCGCAAGTCTGATACCCGAAACCAATAACTGGAATGGCCTAGGGAAAAACTACCCATACCGTTGAAATCGGGCCAGTTTCTCCTTTCAGATACAATAGGAATTTCTCGAGTTCGTCAAATCGTTCGCGAGATATGGGAGTTTGAAGTTAAGGAATGGTTGAGAAACCATCAAAATTTTCGCAAGTCTGATACCCGAAACCAATAACTGGAATGGCCTAGGGAAAAAGTACCCATACCGTTGTAATCGGGCGAGTTTCTACTTTCAGATGCAACAGGAATTTCTCGAGTTCGTCAATCCGTTCGCGAGATATGGGAGTTCGAAGTTAAGGAATGGTTGAGAAACCATCAAAATTTTCGCAAGTCTGATACTCGAAGCCAACAACCGGAATGGCCTAGGGGAAAAGTACACACACCATTGTAATCGGGCGAGTTTCTACTTTCAGATGCAACAGGAATTTCTCGAGTTCGTCAATCCGTTCGCGAGATATGGGAGTTTGAAGTTAAGGAATGGTTGAGAAACCATCAAAATTTTCGCTGATTTGAAACTTGAAACCAATAACTACTATGGCCTAGGGGAAAAGTACACACACCATTGTAATCGGGCGAGTTTCTACTTTCAGATGCAACAGGAATTTCTCGAGTTCGTCAATCCGTTCGCGAGATATGGGAGTTTGAAGTTAAGGAACGCTTGAGCAACCATCAAAATTTTCGCAAGTCTGATACTCGAAACCAATAACTACTATGGCCTAGGGGAAAAGTACACACACCATTGTAATCGGGCGAGTTTCTCCTTTCAGATGCAACAGGAATTTCTCGAGTTCGTCAATCCGTTCGCGAGATATGGGAGTTTGAAGTTAAGGAACGCTTGAGCAACCATCAAAATTTTCGAAAGTCTGATACTCGAAACCAATAACTACTATGGCCTAGAGGAAAAGTACACACACCATTGTTATCGAGTGGGTTTCTACTTTCAGATGCAACAGGAATTTCTCGAGTTCGTCAATCCGTTCGCGAGATATGGGAGTTTGAAGTTAAGGAACGCTTGAGCAACCATCAAAATTTTCGCAAGTCTGATACCCGAAACCAGTAACTACTATGGCCTAGGGGAAAAGTACACACACCATTGTATTCGGGCGAGTTTCTACTTTCAGATTCAACAGGAATTTCTCGAGTTCGTCAATCCGTTCGCGAGATATGGGAGTCTGAAGTTGAGGAATGGTTGAGAAACCATCAAAATTTTCGCTGATTTGATACTCGAAACCAATAACTGGAATGGCCTTGGGGAAAAGTACACACACCATTGAAATCGGGCGAGATTCTACTTTCAGATGCAACTGGAATTTCTCGAGTTCGTCAATCCCTTCGCGAGATATGGGAGTTTGAAGTTAAGGAACGCTTGAGCAACCATCAAAATTTTCGCAAGTCTGATACTCGAAACCAATAACTACTAAGGTCTAGGGGAAAAGTGCACACACCATTGTAATCGGGCGAGTTTCTACTTTCAGATGCAACAGGAATTTCTCGAGTTCGTGAATCCGTTCGCGAGATATGGGAGTTTGAAGTTAAGGAACGCTTGAGCAACCATCAAAATTTTCGCAAGTCTGATACCCGAAACCAATAACTACTATGGCCTAGGGGAAAAGTACACACACCATTGAAATCGGACGAGTTTCTACTTTCAGCTTCGACAGGAATTTCTCGAGTTCGTCAATCCGTTCGCGAGATATGGGAGTTTGAAGTTAAGGAATGGTTGAGAAACCATCAAAATTTTCGCTGGTTTGATACTCGAAACCAATAACTGGAATGGCCTAGGGGAAAAGTACACACACCATTGAAATCGGGCGAGATTCTACTTTCAGATGCAACTGGAATTTCTCGAGTTCGTCAATCCCTTCGCGAGATATGGGAGTTTGAAGTTAAGGAACGCTTGAGCAACCATCAAAATTTTCGCAAGTCTGATACTCGAAACCAATAACTACTAAGGTCTAGGGGAAAAGTGCACACACCATTGTAATCGGGCGAGTTTCTACTTTCAGATGCAACAGGAATTTCTCGAGTTCGTGAATCCGTTCGCGAGATATGGGAGTTTGAAGTTAAGGAACGCTTGAGCAACCATCAAAATTTTCGCAAGTCTGATACCCGAAACCAATAACTACTATGGCCTAGGGGAAAAGTACACACACCATTGAAATCGGACGAGTTTCTACTTTCAGCTTCGACAGGAATGTCTCGAGTTCGTCAATCCGTTCGCGAGATATGGGAGTTTGAAGTTAAGGAATGGTTGCGAAACCATCAAAATTTTCGCTGATTTGATACTTGAAACCAATAACTACTATGGCCTAGGGGAAAAGTACACACACCATTGTAATCGGGCGAGTTTCTACTTTCAGATGCAACAGGAATTTCTCGAGTTCGTCAATCCGTTCGCGAGATATGGGAGTTTGAAGTTAAGGAATGGTTGAGAAACCATCAAAATTTTCGCAAGTCTGATACTCGAAACCAATAACTGCTATGGCCTAGGGGAAAAGTACACACACCATTGTAATCGGGCGAGTTTCTAGTTTCAGATGCAACAGGAATTTCTCGAGTTCGTGAATCCGTTCGCGAGATATGGGAGTTTGAAGTTAAGGAACGCTTGAGCAACCATCAAAATTTTCGCAAGTCTGATACTCGAAAGCAATAACTACTATGGCCTAGGGGAAAAGTACGCACACCATTGTTATCGGGTGGGTTTCTACTTTCAGATGCAACAGGAATTTCTCCAGTTCGTCAATCCGTTCGCGAGATATGGGAGTTTTAAGTTAATTAACGCTTGAGCAACCATCAAAATTTTCGCAAGTCTGATACCCGAAACCAATAACTACTATGGCCTAGGGGAAAAGTTCACACACCATTGTAATCGGACGAGTTTCTACTTTCAGCTTCGACAGGAATTTCTCGAGTTCGTCAATCCGTTCGCGAGATATGGGAGTTTGAAGTTAAGGAATGGTTGAGAAACCATCAAAATTTTCGCTGATTTGATACTCAAAACCAATAATTGGAATGGCCTAGGGGAAAAGTACACACACCGTTGTAATCCGGCGCGCTTCTACTTTCAGATGCAACAGGAATTTCTCGAGTTCGTCAATCCGTTCGCGAGATATGGGAGTTTGAAGTTAAGGAACGCTTGAGAAACCATCAAAATTTTCGCAAGTCTGATACTCGAAACCAATAACTACTATGGCCTAGGGCAAAATTACACAAACCATTGTAATCGGGCGAGTTTCTACTTTCAGATGCAACAGGAATTTCTCGAGTTCGTCAATCCGTTCGCGAGATATGGGAGTTTGAAGTTAAGGAATGGTTTAGAAACCACCAAAATTTTCGCTGATTTGATACTCGACACCAACAACCGGAATGGCCTAGGGGAAAAGTACACACACCATTGTAATCGGGCGAGTTTCTACTTTCAGATGCAACAGGAATTTCTCGTGTTCGTCAATCCGTTCGCGAGATATGGGAGTTTGAAGTTTAGGAATGGTTGAGAAACCATCAAAATTTTCGCAAGTCTGATACCCGAAACCAATAACTGGAATGGCCTAGGGAAAAAGTACCCATACCGTTGAAATCGGGCGAGTTTCTCCTTTCAGATGCAATTGGAATTACTCGAGTTCGTCAATCCGTTTGCGAGATATGGGAGTTTGATATTAAGGAATGGTTGAGGAACCATCAAAATTTTCGCTGGTCTGATACTCGAAACCAATAACTATAATGGCCTAGGGGAAAGTACACACACCATTGTAGACGGGCGAGTTTCTACTTTCAGATGCAACAGGAATTTCTCGAGTTCGTCAATCCGTTTGCGAGATATGGGAGTTAGAAGTTAAGGAACGCTTGAGCAACCATCAAAATTTTCGCAAGTCTGATACCCGAAACCAATAACTGGAATGGCCTAGGGAAAAAGTACCCATACCGTTGAAATCGGGCCAGTTTCTCCTTTCAGATACAATAGGAATTTCTCGAGTTCGTCAAATCGTTCGCGAGATATGGGAGTTTGAAGTTAAGGAATGGTTGAGAAACCATCAAAATTTTCGCAAGTCTGATACCCGAAACCAATAACTGGAATGGCCTAGGGAAAAAGTACCCATACCGTTGTAATCGGGCGAGTTTCTACTTTCAGATGCAACAGGAATTTCTCGAGTTCGTCAATCCGTTCGCGAGATATGGGAGTTCGAAGTTAAGGAATGGTTGAGAAACCATCAAAATTTTCGCAAGTCTGATACTCGAAGCCAATAACTACTATGGTCTAGGGGAAGAGTACACACACCATTGTAATCGGGCGAGTTTCTACTTTCAGATGCAAATGGAATTTCTCGAGTTCGTCAATCCGTTCGCGAGATATGGGAGTTTGAAGTTAAGGAATGGTTTAGAAACCACCAAAATTTTCGCTGATTTGATACTCGACACCAACAACCGGAATGGCCTAGGGGAAAAGTACACACACCATTGTAATCGGGCGAGTTTCTACTTTCAGATGCAACAGGAATTTCTCGAGTTCGTCAATCCGTTCGCGAGATATGGGAGTTTGAAGTTAAGGAATGGTTGAGAAACCATCAAAATTTTCGCTGATTTGAAACTTGAAACCAATAACTACTATGGCCTAGGGGAAAAGTACACACACCATTGTGATCGGGCGAGTTTCTCCTTTCAGATGCAACAGGAATTTCTCGAGTTCGTCAATCCGTTCGCGAGATATGGGAGTTTGAAGTTAAGGAACGCTTGAGCAACCATCAAAATTTTCGAAAGTCTGATACTCGAAACCAATAACTACTATGGCCTAGAGGAAAAGTACACACACCATTGTTATCGAGTGGGTTTCTACTTTCAGATGCAACAGGAATTTCTCGAGTTCGTCAATCCGTTCGCGAGATATGGGAGTTTGAAGTTAAGGAACGCTTGAGCAACCATCAAAATTTTCGCAAGTCTGATACCCGAAACCAGTAACTACTATGGCCTAGGGGAAAAGTACACACACCATTGTATTCGGGCGAGTTTCTACTTTCAGATTCAACAGGAATTTCTCGAGTTCGTCAATCCGTTCGCGAGATATGGGAGTCTGAAGTTGAGGAATGGTTGAGAAACCATCAAAATTTTCGCTGATTTGATACTCGAAACCAATAACTGGAAT
The DNA here is from genome assembly GCF_051014685.1 of Ptiloglossa arizonensis. Taxonomy (NCBI): domain Eukaryota; kingdom Metazoa; phylum Arthropoda; class Insecta; order Hymenoptera; family Colletidae; genus Ptiloglossa; species Ptiloglossa arizonensis. The sequence goes on from NW_027478710.1 coordinate 438,526, forward strand.
GGCCTAGGGGAAAAGTACACACACCATTGAAATCGGGCGAGATTCTACTTTCAGATGCAACTGGAATTTCTCGAGTTCGTCAATCCCTTCGCGAGATATGGGAGTTTGAAGTTAAGGAACGCTTGAGCAACCATCAAAATTTTCGCAAGTCTGATACTCGAAACCAATAACTACTAAGGTCTAGGGGAAAAGTGCACACACCATTGTAATCGGGCGAGTTTCTACTTTCAGATGCAACAGGAATTTCTCGAGTTCGTGAATCCGTTCGCGAGATATGGGAGTTTGAAGTTAAGGAACGCTTGAGCAACCATCAAAATTTTCGCAAGTCTGATACCCGAAACCAATAACTACTATGGCCTAGGGGAAAAGTACACACACCATTGAAATCGGACGAGTTTCTACTTTCAGCTTCGACAGGAATTTCTCGAGTTCGTCAATCCGTTCGCGAGATATGGGAGTTTGAAGTTAAGGAATGGTTGAGAAACCATCAAAATTTTCGCTGATTTGATACTCGAAACCAATAACTGGAATGGCCTAGGGGAAAAGTACACACACCATTGAAATCGGGCGAGATTCTACTTTCAGATGCAACTGGAATTTCTCGAGTTCGTCAATCCCTTCGCGAGATATGGGAGTTTGAAGTTAAGGAACGCTTGAGCAACCATCAAAATTTTCGCAAGTCTGATACTCGAAACCAATAACTACTAAGGTCTAGGGGAAAAGTGCACACACCATTGTAATCGGGCGAGTTTCTACTTTCAGATGCAACAGGAATTTCTCGAGTTCGTGAATCCGTTCGCGAGATATGGGAGTTTGAAGTTAAGGAACGCTTGAGCAACCATCAAAATTTTCGCAAGTCTGATACCCGAAACCAATAACTACTATGGCCTAGGGGAAAAGTACACACACCATTGAAATCGGACGAGTTTCTACTTTCAGCTTCGACAGGAATTTCTCGAGTTCGTCAATCCGTTCGCGAGATATGGGAGTTTGAAGTTAAGGAATGGTTGCGAAACCATCAAAATTTTCGCTGATTTGATACTTGAAACCAATAACTACTATGGCCTAGGGGAAAAGTACACACACCATTGTAATCGGGCGAGTTTCTACTTTCAGATGCAACAGGAATTTCTCGAGTTCGTCAATCCGTTCGCGAGATATGGGAGTTCGAAGTTAAGGAATGGTTGAGAAACCATCAAAACTTTCGCAAGTCTGATACTCGAAGCCAATAACTACTGTGGTCTAGGGGAAGAGTACACACACCATTGTAATCGGGCGAGTTTCTACTTTCAGATGCAAAAGGAATTTCTCGAGTTCGTCAATCCGTTCGCGAGATATGGGAGTTTGAAGTTAAGGAACGCTTGAGCAACCATTAAAATTTTCGCAAGTCTGATACCGAAACCAATAACTATTATGGCCTAGGGGAAAAGTACACACACCATTGTAATCGGGCGAGTTTCTACTTTCAGCTTCGACAGGAATTTCTCGAGTTCTTCAATCCGTTCGCGAGATATGGGAGTTTGAAGTTAAGGACTGGTTGAGAAACCATCAAAATTTTCGCTTATTTGAAACTTGAAACCAATAACTACTATGGCCTAGGGGAGAAGTACACACACCATTGTAATCGGGCGAGTTTCTACTTTCAGATTCAACAGGAATTTCTCGAGTTCGTCAATCCGTTCGCGAGATATGGGAGTTTGAAGTTAAGGAATGGTTGAGAAACCATCAAAATTTTCGCAAGTCTGATACTCGAAACCAATGACTGCTATGGCCTAGGGGAAAAGTACACACACCATTGAAATCGGGCGAGATTCTACTTTCAGATGCATCTTGAATTTCTCGAGTTCGTCAATCCGTTCGCGAGATATGGGAGTTTGAAGTTAAGGAACGCTTGAGCAACCATCAAAATTTTCGCAAGTCTGATACTCGAAACCAATAACTACTATAGCCTAGGGGAAAAGTACACACACCATTGTAATCGGGCGAGTTTCTCCTTTCAGATGCAACAGGAATTTCTCGAGTTCGTCAATCCGTTCGCGAGATATGGGAGTTTGAAGTTAAGGAACGCTTGAGCAACCATCAAAATTTTCGCAAGTCTGATACTCGAAACCAATAACTACTATGGCCTAGGGGAAAAGTACACACACCATTGTTATCGAGTGGGTTTCTACTTTCAGATGCAACAGGAATTTCTCGAGTTCGTCAATCCGTTCGCGAGATATGGGAGTTTGAAGTTAAGGAACGCTTGAGCAACCATCAAAATTTTCGCAAGTCTGATACCCGAAGCCAGTAACTACTATGGCCTAGGGGAAAAGTACACACACCATTGTAATCGGGCGAGTTTCTACTTTCAGATTCAACAGGAATTTCTCGAGTTCGTCAATCCGTTCGCGAGATATGGGAGTTTGAAGTTAAGGAACGCTTGAGCAACCATCAAAATTTTCGCTGATTTGATACTCGAAACCAATAACTGGTATGGCCTAGGGGAAAAGTACACACACCATTGTAATCCGGCGAGTTTCTACTTTCCGATGCAACAGGAATTTCTCGAGTTCGTCAATCCGTTCGCGAGATATGGGAGTTTGAAGCTACGGAACGCTTGAGCAACCATCAAATTTTTCGCAAGTCTGATACTCGAAACCAATAACTACATAGGTCTAGGGGAAAAGTGCACACACCATTGTAATCGGGCGAGTTTCTACTTTCAGATGCAACAGGAATTTCTCGAGTTCGTGAATCCGTTCGCGAGATATGGGAGTTTGAAGTTAAGGAACGCTTGAGCAACCATCAAAATTTTCGCTGATTTGATACTCAAAACCAATAATTGGAATGGCCTAGGGGAAAAGTACACACACCGTTGTAATCCGGCGCGCTTCTACTTTCAGATGCAACAGGAATTTCTCGAGTTCGTCAATCCGTTCGCGAGATATGGGAGTTTGAAATTAAGGAATGGTTGAGGAACCATCAAAATTTTCGCAAGTCTGATACTCGAAACCAATAACTACTATGGCCTAGGGCAAAATTACACAAACCGTTGTAATCGGGCGAGTTTCTACTTTCAGATGCAACAGGAATTTCTCGAGTTCGTCAATCCGTTCGCGAGATATGGGAGTTCGAAGTTAAGGAATGGTTGAGACACCATCAAAATTTTCGCAAGTCTGATACTCGAAACCAATAACTACTATGGTCTAGCGGAAGAGTACACACACCATTGAAATCGGGCGAGTTTCTCCTTTCAGATGCAATTGGAATTACTCAAGCTCGTCAATCCGTTTGCGAGATATGGGAGTTTGAAATTAAGGAATGGTTGAGGAACCATCAAAATTTTCGCTGATTTGATACTTGAAACCAATAACTGGAAAGGCCTAGGGGAAAAATACACACACCATTGAAATCGGGCGAGATTCTACTTTCAGATGCAACTGGAATTTCTCGAGTTCGTCAATCCCTTCGCGAGATATGGGAGTTTGAAGTTAAGGAACGCTTGAGCAACCATCAAAATTTTCGCAAGTCTGATACCCGAAACCAATAACTACTATGGCCTAGGGGAAAAGTACACACACCATTGAAATCGGACGAGTTTCTACTTTCAGCTTCGACAGGAATTTCTCGAGTTCGTCAATCCGTTCGCGAGATATGGGAGTTTGAAGTTAAGGAATGGTTGAGAAACCATCAAAATTTTCGCTGATTTGATACTCGAAACCAATAACTGGAATGGCCTAGGGGAAAAGTACACACACCATTGAAATCGGGTGAGATTCTACTTTCAGATGCAACTGGAATTTCTCGAGTTCGTCAATCCCTTCGCGAGATATGGGAGTTTGAAGTTAAGGAACGCTTGAGCAACCATCAAAATTTTCGCAAGTCTGATACTCGAAACCAATAACTACTAAGGTCTAGGGGAAAAGTGCACACACCATTGTAATCGGGCGAGTTTCTACTTTCAGATGCAACAGGAATTTCTCGAGTTCGTGAATCCGTTCGCGAGATATGGGAGTTTGAAGTTAAGGAACGCTTGAGCAACCATCAAAATTTTCGCAAGTCTGATACCCGAAACCAATAACTACTATGGCCTAGGGGAAAAGTACACACACCATTGAAATCGGACGAGTTTCTACTTTCAGCTTCGACAGGAATTTCTCGAGTTCGTCAATCCGTTCGCGAGATATGGGAGTTTGAAGTTAAGGAATGGTTGCGAAACCATCAAAATTTTCGCTGATTTGATACTTGAAACCAATAACTACTATGGCCTAGGGGAAAAGTACACACACCATTGTAATCGGGCGAGTTTCTACTTTCAGATGCAACAGGAATTTCTCGAGTTCGTCAATCCGTTCGCGAGATATGGGAGTTCGAAGTTAAGGAATGGTTGAGAAACCATCAAAACTTTCGCAAGTCTGATACTCGAAGCCAATAACTACTGTGGTCTAGGGGAAGAGTACACACACCATTGTAATCGGGCGAGTTTCTACTTTCAGATGCAAAAGGAATTTCTCGAGTTCGTCAATCCGTTCGCGAGATATGGGAGTTTGAAGTTAAGGAACGCTTGAGCAACCATTAAAATTTTCGCAAGTCTGATACCGAAACCAATAACTATTATGGCCTAGGGGAAAAGTACACACACCATTGTAATCGGGCGAGTTTCTACTTTCAGCTTCGACAGGAATTTCTCGAGTTCTTCAATCCGTTCGCGAGATATGGGAGTTTGAAGTTAAGGACTGGTTGAGAAACCATCAAAATTTTCGCTTATTTGAAACTTGAAACCAATAACTACTATGGCCTAGGGGAGAAGTACACACACCATTGTAATCGGGCGAGTTTCTACTTTCAGATTCAACAGGAATTTCTCGAGTTCGTCAATCCGTTCGCGAGATATGGGAGTTTGAAGTTAAGGAATGGTTGAGAAACCATCAAAATTTTCGCAAGTCTGATACTCGAAACCAATGACTGCTATGGCCTAGGGGAAAAGTACACACACCATTGAAATCGGGCGAGATTCTACTTTCAGATGCATCTTGAATTTCTCGAGTTCGTCAATCCGTTCGCGAGATATGGGAGTTTGAAGTTAAGGAACGCTTGAGCAACCATCAAAATTTTCGCAAGTCTGATACTCGAAACCAATAACTACTATAGCCTAGGGGAAAAGTACACACACCATTGTAATCGGGCGAGTTTCTCCTTTCAGATGCAACAGGAATTTCTCGAGTTCGTCAATCCGTTCGCGAGATATGGGAGTTTGAAGTTAAGGAACGCTTGAGCAACCATCAAAATTTTCGCAAGTCTGATACTCGAAACCAATAACTACTATGGCCTAGGGGAAAAGTACACACACCATTGTTATCGAGTGGGTTTCTACTTTCAGATGCAACAGGAATTTCTCGAGTTCGTCAATCCGTTCGCGAGATATGGGAGTTTGAAGTTAAGGAACGCTTGAGCAACCATCAAAATTTTCGCAAGTCTGATACCCGAAGCCAGTAACTACTATGGCCTAGGGGAAAAGTACACACACCATTGTAATCGGGCGAGTTTCTACTTTCAGATTCAACAGGAATTTCTCGAGTTCGTCAATCCGTTCGCGAGATATGGGAGTTTGAAGTTAAGGAACGCTTGAGCAACCATCAAAATTTTCGCTGATTTGATACTCGAAACCAATAACTGGTATGGCCTAGGGGAAAAGTACACACACCATTGTAATCCGGCGAGTTTCTACTTTCCGATGCAACAGGAATTTCTCGAGTTCGTCAATCCGTTCGCGAGATATGGGAGTTTGAAGCTACGGAACGCTTGAGCAACCATCAAATTTTTCGCAAGTCTGATACTCGAAACCAATAACTACAAAGGTCTAGGGGAAAAGTGCACACACCATTGTAATCGGGCGAGTTTCTACTTTCAGATGCAACAGGAATTTCTCGAGTTCGTGAATCCGTTCGCGAGATATGGGAGTTTGAAGTTAAGGAACGCTTGAGCAACCATCAAAATTTTCGCTGATTTGATACTCAAAACCAATAATTGGAATGGCCTAGGGGAAAAGTACACACACCGTTGTAATCCGGCGCGCTTCTACTTTCAGATGCAACAGGAATTTCTCGAGTTCGTCAATCCGTTCGCGAGATATGGGAGTTTGAAATTAAGGAATGGTTGAGGAACCATCAAAATTTTCGCAAGTCTGATACTCGAAACCAATAACTACTATGGCCTAGGGCAAAATTACACAAACCGTTGTAATCGGGCGAGTTTCTACTTTCAGATGCAACAGGAATTTCTCGAGTTCGTCAATCCGTTCGCGAGATATGGGAGTTCGAAGTTAAGGAATGGTTGAGACACCATCAAAATTTTCGCAAGTCTGATACTCGAAACCAATAACTACTATGGTCTAGCGGAAGAGTACACACACCATTGAAATCGGGCGAGTTTCTCCTTTCAGATGCAATTGGAATTACTCAAGCTCGTCAATCCGTTTGCGAGATATGGGAGTTTGAAATTAAGGAATGGTTGAGGAACCATCAAAATTTTCGCTGATTTGATACTTGAAACCAATAACTGGAAAGGCCTAGGGGAAAAATACACACACCATTGTAATCGGGCGAGTTTCTACTTTCAAATTCGACAGGAATTTCTCGAGTTCGTCAATCCGTTCGCGAGATATGGGAGTTTGAATTTAAGGAATGGTTGAGAAACCATCAAAATTTTCGCTGATTTGATACTCGAAACCAATAAATGGAATGGCCTAGGGGAAAAGTTCACACACCATTGTAATCCGGCGAGTTTCTACATTCCGATGGAACAGGAATTTCTCGAGTTCGTCAATCCGTTCGCGAGATATGGGAGTTTGAATTTAAGGAACGCTTGAGCAACCATCAAAATTTTCGCAAGTCTGATACTCGAAACCAATAACTACTATGGCCTATGGGAAAAGTACACACACCATTGTAATCGGGCGAGTTTCTACTTTCAGCTTCGACAGGAATTTCTCGAGTTCGTCAATCCGTTCGCGAGATATGGGAGTTTGAAGATAAGGAATGGTTGAGAAACCATCAAAATTTTCGCTGATTTGATACTCGAAACCAATAATTGGAATGGCCTAGGGGAAAAGTACACACACCATTGTAATCCGGCGAGTTCCTACTTTCCGATGCAACAGGAATTTCTCGAGTTCGTCAATCCGTTCGCGAGATATGGGAGTTTGAAGTTAAGGAACGCTTGAGCAACCATCAAAATCTTCGCAAGTCTGATACTCGAAACCAATAACTACTAAGGTCTAGGGGAAAAGTACACACACCATTGTTATCGGGTGGGTTTCTACTTTCAGATGCAACAGGAATTTCTCGAGTTCGTCAATCCGTTCGCGAGATATGGGAGTTTGAAGTTAAGGAACGCTTGAGCAACCATCAAAATTTTCGCAAGTCTGATACCCGAAACCAATAACTAGTATGGCCTAGAGGAAAAGTACACACACCATTGTAATCGGGCGAGTTTCTACTTTCAGATTCAACAGGAATTTCTCGAGTTCGTCAATCCGTTCGCGAGATATGGGAGTTTGAAGTTAAGGAACGCTTGAGCAACCATCAAAATTTTCGCTGATTTGATACTCGAAACCAGTAACTGGAATGGCCTAGGGGAAAAGTACACACACCATTGTAATCCGGCGAGTTTCTACTTTCCGATGCAACAGGAATTTCTCGAGTTCGTCAATCCGTTCGCGAGATATGGGAGTTTGAAGCTAAGGAACGCTTGAGCAACCATCAAATTTTTCGCAAGTCTGATACGCGAAACCAATAACTACAAAGGTCTAGGTGAAAAGTGCACACACCATTGTAATCGGGCGAGTTTCTACTTTCAGATGCAACAGGAATTTCTCGAGTTCGTGAATCCGTTCGCGAGATATGGGAGTTTGAAGTTAAGGAACGCTTGAGCAACCATCAAAATTTTCGCAAGTCTGATTTTCGAAAGCAATAACTACTATAGCCTAGGGGAAAAGTACACACACCATTGTTATCGGGTGGGTTTCTACTTTCAGATGCAACAGGAATTTCTCCAGTTCGTCAATCCGTTCGCGAGATATGGGTGTTTTAAGTTAAGGAACGCTTGAGCAACCATCAAAATTTTCGCAAGTCTGATACCCGAAACCAATAACTACTATGACCTAGGGGAAAAGTTCACACACCATTGTAATCGGACCAGTTTCTACTTTCAGCTTCGACAGGAATTTCTCGAGTTCGTCAATCCGTTCGCGAGATATGGGAGTTTGAAGTTAAGGAATGGTTGAGAAACCATCAAAATTTTCGCTGATTTGATACTCGAAACCAATAATTGGAATGGCCTAGGGGTAAAGTACACACACCGTTGTAATCCGGCGAGCTTCTACTTTCAGATGCAACAGGAATTTCTCGAGTTCGTCAATCCGTTCGCGAGATATGGGAGTTTGAAGTTAAGGAACGCTTGAGAAACCATCAAAATTTTCGCAAGTCTGATACTCGAAACCAATAACTAATATGGCCTAGGGCAAAATTACACAAACCGTTGTAATCGGGCGAGTTTCTACTTTCAGATGCAACAGGAATTTCTCGAGTTCGTGAATCCGTTCGCGAGATATGGGAGTTTGAAGTTAAGGAACGCTTGAGCAACCATCAAAATTTTCGCAAGTCTGATACTCGAAACCAATAACTGCAATGGCCTAGGGGAAAAGTACACACACCATTGAAATCGGGCGAGATTCTACTTTCAGATGCAACTGGAATTTCTCGAGTTCGTCAATCCCTTCGCGAGATATGGGAGTTTGAAGTTAAGGAACGCTTGAGCAACCATCAAAATTTTCGCAAGTCTGATACTCGAAACCAATAACTACTATGGCCTAGGGGAAAAGTACACACACCACTGTTATCGGGTGGGTTTCTACTTTCAGATGCAACAGGAATTTCTCGAGTTCGTCAATCCGTTCGCGAGATATGGGAGTTTGAAGTTAAGGAACGCTTGAGCAACCATCAAAATTTTCGCAAGTCTGATACCCGAAACCAATAACTACTATGGCCTAGGGGAAAAGTACACACACCATTGTAATCGGGCGAGTTTCTACTTTCATATTCAACAGGAACTTCTCGAGTTCGTCAATCCGTTTGCGAGATATGGGAGTTAGAATTTAAGGAACGCTTGATAAACCATCAAAATTTTCGCAAGTCTGATACTCGAAACCAATAACTGCAATGGCCTAGGGGAAAAGTACACACACCATTGAAATCGGGCGAGATTCTACTTTCAGATGCAACAGGAATTTCTCGAGTTCGTCAATCCGTTTGCGAGATATGGGAGTTTGAAATTAAGGAATGGTTGAGGATCCATCAAAATTTTCGCTGATTTGATACTTGAAACCAATAACTGGAATAGACTAGGGGAAAAGTACACACACCATTGTAATCGGGCGAGTTTCTACTTTCAGATTCAACCGGAATTTCTCGAGTTCGTCAATCCGTTCGCGAGATATAGGAGTTTGAAGTTAAGGAATGGTTGAGAAACCATCAAAATTTTCGCTGATTTGATACTCGAAACCAATAACTGGAATAGCCTAGGGGAAAAGTACACACACCATTGTAATCCGGCGAGTTTCTACTTTCCGATGCAACAGGAATTTCTCGAGTTCGTCAATCCGTTCGCGAGATATGGGAGTTTGAAGTTAAGGAACGCTTGAGCAACCATCAAAATTTTCGCAAGTCTGATACTCGAAACCAATAACCACTAAGGTCTAGGGGAAAAGTGCACACACCCTTGTAATCGGGCGAGTTTCTACTTTCAGATGCAACAGGAATTTCTCGAGTTCGTGAATCCGTTCGCGAGATATGGGAGTTTGAAGTTAAGGAACGCTTGAGCAACCATCAAAATTTTCGCAAGTCTGATACTCGAAACCAATAACTGCAATGGCCTAGGGGAAAAGTACACACACCATTGAAATCGGGCGAGATTCTACTTTCAGATGCAACTGGAATTTCTCGAGTTCGTCAATCCCTTCGCGAGATATGGGAGTTCGAAGTTAAGGAACGCTTGAGCAACCATCAAAATTTTCGCAAGTCTGATACCCGAAACCAATAACTACTATGGCCTAGGGGAAAAGTACACTCTCCATTGTGATCGGGCGAGTTTCTACTTTCAGCTTCGACAGGAATTTCTCGAGTTCGTCAATCCGTTCGCGAGATATGGGAGTTTGAAGTTAAGGAATGGTTGAGAAACCATCAAAATTTTCGCTGATTTGATACTTGAAACCAATAACTACTATGGCCTAGGGGAAAAGTACACACACCATTGTAATCGGGCGAGTTTCTACTTTCAGATTCAACAGGAATTTCTCGAGTTCGTCAATCCGTTCGCGAGATATGGGAGTTTGAAGTTAAGGAATGGTTGAGAAACCATCAAAATTTTCGCTGATTTGATACTCGAAACCAATAACTGGAATGGCCTAGGGGAAAAGTACACACACCATTGTAATCCGGCGAGTTTCTACTTTCCGATGCAACAGGAATTTCTCGAGTTCGTCAATCCGTTCGCGAGATATGGGAGTTTGAAGTTAAGGAACGCTTGAGCAACCATCAAAATTTTCGCAAGTCTGATACTCGAAACCAATAACTGCAATGGCCTAGGGGAAAAGTAAACACACCATTGAAATCGGGCGAGATCCTACTTTCAGATTCAACAGGAATTTCTCGAGTTCGTCAATCCGTTCGCGAGATATGGGAGTTTGAAGTTAAGGAATGGTTGAGAAACCATCAAAATTTTCGCTGATTTGATACTCGAAACCAATAACTGGAATGGCCTAGGGGAAAAGTACACACACCATTGAAATCGGGCGAGATTCTACTTTCAGATGCAACAGGAATTTCTCGAGTTCGTCAATCCGTTTGCGAGATATGGGAGTTTGAAATTAAGGAATGGTTGAGGATCCATCAAAATTTTCGCAAGTCTGATACCCGAAACCAACAACTACAATGGCCTAGGGGAAAAGTACACACACCATTGTAATCGGGCGAGATTCTACTTTCAGATGCAACTGGAATTTCTCGAGTTCGTCAATCCGTTTGCGAGATATGGGAGTTTGAAGTTAAGGAATGGTTGAGAAACCATCAAAATTTTCGCTGATTTGATACTCGAAACCAATAACTGGAATGGCCTAGGGGAAAAGTAAACACACCATTGAAATCGGGCGAGATTCTACTTTCAGATTCAACAGGAATTTCTCGAGTTCGTCAATCCGTTCGCGAGATATGGGAGTTTGAAGTTAAGGAATGGTTGAGAAACCATCAAAATTTTCGCTGATTTGATACTCGAAACCAATAACTGCAATGGCCTAGGGGAAAAGTATACACACCATTGAAATCGGGCGAGATTCTACTTTCAGATGCAACTGGAATTTCTCGAGTTCGTCAATCCGTTCGCGAGATATGGGAGTTTGAAGTTAAGGAACGCTTGAGCAACCATCAAAATTTTCGCAAGTCTGATACTCGAAACCAATAACTACTATGGCCTAGGGGAAAAGTACACACACCATTGTTATCGGGTGGGTTTCTACTTTCAGATGCAACAGGAACTTCTCGAGTTCGTCAATCCGTTCGCGAGATATGGGAGTTTGAAGTTAAGGAACGCTTGAGCAACCATCAAAATTTTCGCAAGTCTGATACTCGAAACCAATAACTGCAATGGCCTAGGGGAAAAGTACACACACCATTGAAATCGGGCGAGATTCTACTTTCAGATGCAACTGGAATTTCTCGAGTTCGTCAATCCCTTCGCGAGATATGGGAGTTCGAAGTTAAGGAACGCTTGAGCAACCATCAAAATTTTCGCAAGTCTGATACTCGAAACCAATAACTACTATGGCCTAGGGGAAAAGTACACACACCATTGTAATCGGGCGAGTTTCTACTTTCAGATTCAACCGGAACTTCTCGAGTTCGTCAATCCGTTCGCGAGATATAGGAGTTTGAAGTTAAGGAATGGTTGAGAAACCATCAAAATTTTCGCTGATTTGATACTCGAAACCAATAACTGGAATAGCCTAGGGGAAAAGTACACACACCATTGTAATCCGGCGAGTTTCTACTTTCCGATGCAACAGGAATTTCTCGAGTTCGTCAATCCGTTCGCGAGATATGGGAGTTTGAAGTTAAGGAACGCTTGAGCAACCATCAAAATTTTCGCAAGTCTGATACTCGAAACCAATAACCACTAAGGTCTAGGGGAAAAGTGCACACACCCTTGTAATCGGGCGAGTTTCTACTTTCAGATGCAACAGGAATTTCTCGAGTTCGTGAATCCGTTCGCGAGATATGGGAGTTTGAAGTTAAGGAACGCTTGAGCAACCATCAAAATTTTCGCAAGTCTGATACTCGAAACCAATAACTGCAATGGCCTAGGGGAAAAGTACACACACCATTGAAATCGGGCGAGATTCTACTTTCAGATGCAACTGGAATTTCTCGAGTTCGTCAATCCCTTCGCGAGATATGGGAGTTCGAAGTTAAGGAACGCTTGAGCAACCATCAAAATTTTCGCAAGTCTGATACCCGAAACCAATAACTACTATGGCCTAGGGGAAAAGTACACTCTCCATTGTGATCGGGCGAGTTTCTACTTTCAGCTTCGACAGGAATTTCTCGAGTTCGTCAATCCGTTCGCGAGATATGGGAGTTTGAAGTTAAGGAATGGTTGAGAAACCATCAAAATTTTCGCTGATTTGATACTTGAAACCAATAACTACTATGGCCTAGGGGAAAAGTACACACACCATTGTAATCGGGCGAGTTTCTACTTTCAGATTCAACAGGAATTTCTCGAGTTCGTCAATCCGTTCGCGAGATATGGGAGTTTGAAGTTAAGGAATGGTTGAGAAACCATCAAAATTTTCGCTGATTTGATACTCGAAACCAATAACTGGAATGGCCTAGGGGAAAAGTACACACACCATTGTAATCCGGCGAGTTTCTACTTTCCGATGCAACAGGAATTTCTCGAGTTCGTCAATCCGTTCGCGAGATATGGGAGTTTGAAGTTAAGGAACGCTTGAGCAACCATCAAAATTTTCGCAAGTCTGATACTCGAAACCAATAACTGCAATGGCCTAGGGGAAAAGTAAACACACCATTGAAATCGGGCGAGATTCTACTTTCAGATTCAACAGGAATTTCTCGAGTTCGTCAATCCGTTCGCGAGATATGGGAGTTTGAAGTTAAGGAATGGTTGAGAAACCATCAAAATTTTCGCTGATTTGATACTCGAAACCAATAACTGGAATGGCCTAGGGGAAAAGTACACACACCATTGAAATCGGGCGAGATTCTACTTTCAGATGCAACAGGAATTTCTCGAGTTCGTCAATCCGTTTGCGAGATATGGGAGTTTGAAATTAAGGAATGGTTGAGGATCCATCAAAATTTTCGCAAGTCTGATACCCGAAACCAACAACTACAATGGCCTAGGGGAAAAGTACACACACCATTGTAATCGGGCGAGATTCTACTTTCAGATGCAACTGGAATTTCTCGAGTTCGTCAATCCGTTTGCGAGATATGGGAGTTTGAAGTTAAGGAATGGTTGAGAAACCATCAAAATTTTCGCTGATTTGATACTCGAAACCAATAACTGGAATGGCCTAGGGGAAAAGTAAACACACCATTGAAATCGGGCGAGATTCTACTTTCAGATTCAACAGGAATTTCTCGAGTTCGTCAATCCGTTCGCGAGATATGGGAGTTTGAAGTTAAGGAATGGTTGAGAAACCATCAAAATTTTCGCTGATTTGATACTTGAAACCAATAACTACTATGGCCTAGGGGAAAAGTACACACACCATTGTAATCGGGCGAGTTTCTACTTTCAGATTCAACCGGAATTTCTCGAGTTCGTCAATCCGTTCGCGAGATATAGGAGTTTGAAGTTAAGGAATGGTTGAGAAACCATCAAAATTTTCGCTGATTTGATACTCGAAACCAATAACTGGAATAGCCTAGGGGAAAAGTACACACACCATTGTAATCCGGCGAGTTTCTACTTTCCGATGCAACAGGAATTTCTCGAGTTCGTCAATCCGTTCGCGAGATATGGGAGTTTGAAGTTAAGGAACGCTTGAGCAAGCACCAAAATTTTCGCAAGTCTGATACTCGAAACCAATAACTGCTATGGCCTAGGGGAAAAGTACACGCACCATTGAAATCGGGCGAGATTCTACTTTCATATACAACTGGAATTTCTCGAGTTCGTCAATCCGTTCGCGAGATATGGGAGTTTGAAGTTAAGGAACGCTTGAGCAACCATCAAAATTTTCGCAAGTCTGATACCCGAAACCAATAACTACTATGGCCTAGGGGAAAAGTACACACACCATTGTAATCGGGCGAGTTTCTACTTTCATATTCAACAGGAACTTCTCGAGTTCGTCAATCCGTTTGCGAGATATGGGAGTTAGAATTTAAGGAACGCTTGATAAACCATCAAAATTTTCGCAAGTCTGATACTCGAAACCAATAACTGCAATGGCCTAGGGGAAAAGTACACACACCATTGAAATCGGGCGAGATTCTACTTTCGGATGCAACAGGAATTTCTCGAGTTCGTCAATCCGTTTGCGAGATATGGGAGTTTGAAATTAAGGAATGGTTGAGGATCCATCAAAATTTTCGCTGATTTGGTACTTGAAACCAATAACTGGAATAGCCTAGGGGAAAAGTACACACACCATTGTAATCCGGCGAGTTTCTACTTTCCGATGCAACAGGAATTTCTCGAGTTCGTCAATCCGTTCGCGAGATATGGGAGTTTGAAGTTAAGGAACGCTTGAGCAACCATCAAAATTTTCGCAAGTCTGATACTCGAAACCAGTAACCACTAAGGTCTAGGGGAAAAGTGCACACACCATTGTAATCGGGCGAGTTTCTACTTTCAGATTCAACCGGAATTTCTCGAGTTCGTCAATCCGTTCGCGAGATATAGGAGTTTGAAGTTAAGGAATGGTTGAGAAACCATCAAAATTTTCGCTGATTTGATACTCGAAACCAATAACTGGAATAGCCTAGGGGAAAAGTACACACACCATTGTAATCCGGCGAGTTTCTACTTTCCGGTGCAACAGGAATTTCTCGAGTTCGTCAATCCGTTCGCGAGATATGGGAGTTTGAAGTTAAGGAACGCTTGAGCAACCATCAAAATTTTCGCAAGTCTGATACTCGAAACCAATAACTGCAATGGCCTAGGGGAAAAGTACACACACCATTGAAATCGGGCGAGATTCTACTTTCAGATGCAACTGGAATTTCTCGAGTTCGTCAATCCCTTCGCGAGATATGGGAGTTCGAAGTTAAGGAACGCTTGAGCAACCATCAAAATTTTCGCAAGTCTGATACTCGAAACCAATAACTACTATGGCCTAGGGGAAAAGTACACACACCATTGTTCTCGGGTGGGTTTCTACTTTCAGATGCAACAGGAATTTCTCGAGTTCGTCAATCCGTTCGCGAGATATGGGAGTTTGAAGTTAAGGAACGCTTGAGCAACCATCAAAATTTTCGCAAGTCTGATACCCGAAACCAATAACTACTATGGCCTAGGGGAAAAGTACACTCTCCATTGTGATCGGGCGAGTTTCTACTTTCAGCTTCGACAGGAATTTCTCGAGTTCGTCAATCCGTTCGCGAGATATGGGAGTTTGAAGTTAAGGAATGGTTGAGAAACCATCAAAATTTTCGCTGATTTGATACTTGAAACCAATAACTACTATGGCCTAGGGGAAAAGTACACACACCATTGTAATCGGGCGAGTTTATACTTTCAGATTCAACCGGAATTTCTCGAGTTCGTCAATCCGTTCGCGAGATATAGGAGTTTGAAGTTAAGGAATGGTTGAGAAACCATCAAAATTTTCGCTGATTTGATACTCGAAACCAATAACTGGAATAGCCTAGGGGAAAAGTACACACACCATTGTAATCCGGCGAGTTTCTACTTTCCGATGCAACAGGAATTTCTCGAGTTCGTCAATCCGTTCGCGAGATATGGGAGTTTGAAGTTAAGGAACGCTTGAGCAAGCACCAAAATTTTCGCAAGTCTGATACTCGAAACCAATAACTGCTATGGCCTAGGGGAAAAGTACACGCACCATTGAAATCGGGCGAGATTCTACTTTCATATACAACTGGAATTTCTCGAGTTCGTCAATCCGTTCGCGAGATATGGGAGTTTGAAGTTAAGGAACGCTTGAGCAACCATCAAAATTTTCGCAAGTCTGATACCCGAAACCAATAACTACTATGGCCTAGGGGAAAAGTACACACACCATTGTAATCGGGCGAGTTTCTACTTTCATATTCAACAGGAACTTCTCGAGTTCGTCAATCCGTTTGCGAGATATGGGAGTTAGAATTTAAGGAACGCTTGATAAACCATCAAAATTTTCGCAAGTCTGATACTCGAAACCAATAACTGCAATGGCCTAGGGGAAAAGTACACACACCATTGAAATCGGGCGAGATTCTACTTTCGGATGCAACAGGAATTTCTCGAGTTCGTCAATCCGTTTGCGAGATATGGGAGTTTGAAATTAAGGAATGGTTGAGGATCCATCAAAATTTTCGCTGATTTGATACTTGAAACCAATAACTGGAATAGCCTAGGGGAAAAGTACACACACCATTGTAATCCGGCGAGTTTCTACTTTCCGATGCAACAGGAATTTCTCGAGTTCGTCAATCCGTTCGCGAGATATGGGAGTTTGAAGTTAAGGAACGCTTGAGCAACCATCAAAATTTTCGCAAGTCTGATACTCGAAACCAGTAACCACTAAGGTCTAGGGGAAAAGTGCACACACCCTTGTAATCGGGCGAGTTTCTACTTTCAGATGCAACAGGAATTTCTCGAGTTCGTGAATCCGTTCGCGAGATATGGGAGCTTGAAGTTAAGGAACGCTTGAGCAACCATCAAAATTTTCGCAAGTCTGATACACGAAACCAATAACTGCAATGGCCTAGGGGAAAAGTACACACACCATTGTTATCGGGTGGGTTTCTACTTTCAGATGCAACAGGAATTTCTCGAGTTCGTCAATCCGTTCGCGAGATATGGGAGTTTGAAGTTAAGGAACGCTTGAGCAACCATCAAAATTTTCGCAAGTCTGATACCCGAAACCAATAACTACTATGGCCTAGGGGAAAAGTACACTCTCCATTGTGATCGGGCGAGTTTCTACTTTCAGCTTCGACAGGAATTTCTCGAGTTCGTCAATCCGTTCGCGAGATATGGGAGTTTGAAGTTAAGGAATGGTTGAGAAACCATCAAAATTTTCGCTGATTTGATACTTGAAACCAATAACTACTATGGCCTAGGGGAAAAGTACACACACCATTGTAATCGGGCGAGTTTCTACTTTCAGATTCAACCGGAATTTCTCGAGTTCGTCAATCCGTTCGCGAGATATAGGAGTTTGAAGTTAAGGAATGGTTGAGAAACCATCAAAATTTTCGCTGATTTGATACTCGAAACCAATAACTGGAATTGCCTAGGGGAAAAGTACACACACCGTTGTAATCCGGCGAGTTTCTACTTTCCGGTGCAACAGGAATTTCTCGAGTTCGTCAATCCGTTCGCGAGATATGGGAGTTTGAAGTTAAGGAACGCTTGAGCAACCATCAAAATTTTCGCAAGTCTGATACTCAAAACCAATAACTGCAATGGCCTAGGGGAAAAGTACACACACCATTGAAATCGGGCGAGATTCTACTTTCAGATGCAACTGGAATTTCTCGAGTTCGTCAATCCCTTCGCGAGATATGGGAGTTCGAAGTTAAGGAACGCTTGAGCAACCATCAAAATTTTCGCAAGTCTGATACTCGAAACCAATAACTACTATGGCCTAGGGGAAAAGTACACACACCATTGTTCTCGGGTGGGTTTCTACTTTCAGATGCAACAGGAATTTCTCGAGTTCGTCAATCCGTTCGCGAGATATGGGAGTTTGAAGTTAAGGAACGCTTGAGCAACCATCAAAATTTTCGCAAGTCTGATACCCGAAACCAATAACTACTATGGCCTAGGGGAAAAGTACACTCTCCATTGTGATCGGGCGAGTTTCTACTTTCAGCTTCGACAGGAATTTCTCGAGTTCGTCAATCCGTTCGCGAGATATGGGAGTTTGAAGTTAAGGAATGGTTGAGAAACCATCAAAATTTTCGCTGATTTGATACTTGAAACCAATAACTACTATGGCCTAGGGGAAAAGTACACACACCATTGTAATCGGGCGAGTTTATACTTTCAGATTCAACCGGAATTTCTCGAGTTCGTCAATCCGTTCGCGAGATATAGGAGTTTGAAGTTAAGGAATGGTTGAGAAACCATCAAAATTTTCGCTGATTTGATACTCGAAACCAATAACTGGAATAGCCTAGGGGAAAAGTACACACACCATTGTAACCCGGCGAGTTTCTACTTTCCGATGCAACAGGAATTTCTCGAGTTCGTCAATCCGTTCGCGAGATATGGGAGTTTGAAGTTAAGGAACGCTTGAGCAAGCACCAAAATTTTCGCAAGTCTGATACTCGAAACCAATAACTGCTATGGCCTAGGGGAAAAGTACACGCACCATTGAAATCGGGCGAGATTCTACTTTCATATACAACTGGAATTTCTCGAGTTCGTCAATCCGTTCGCGAGATATGGGAGTTTGAAGTTAAGGAACGCTTGAGCAACCATCAAAATTTTCGCAAGTCTGATACTCGAAACCAATAACTACTATGGCCTAGGGGAAAAGTACACACACCACTGTTATCGGGTGGGTTTCTACTTTCAGATGCAACAGGAATTTCTCGAGTTCGTCAATCCGTTCGCGAGATATGGGAGTTTGAAGTTAAGGAACGCTTGAGCAACCATCAAAATTTTCGCAAGTCTGATACCCGAAACCAATAACTACTATGGCCTAGGGGAAAAGTACACACACCATTGTAATCGGGCGAGTTTCTACTTTCATATTCAACAGGAACTTCTCGAGTTCGTCAATCCGTTTGCGAGATATGGGAGTTAGAATTTAAGGAACGCTTGATAAACCATCAAAATTTTCGCAAGTCTGATACTCGAAACCAATAACTGCAATGGCCTAGGGGAAAAGTACACACACCATTGAAATCGGGCGAGATTCTACTTTCGGATGCAACAGGAATTTCTCGAGTTCGTCAATCCGTTTGCGAGATATGGGAGTTTGAAATTAAGGAATGGTTGAGGATCCATCAAAATTTTCGCTGATTTGATACTTGAAACCAATAACTGGAATAGACTAGGGGAAAAGTACACACACCATTGTAATCCGGCGAGTTTCTACTTTCCGATGCAACAGGAATTTCTCGAGTTCGTCAATCCGTTCGCGAGATATGGGAGTTTGAAGTTAAGGAACGCTTGAGCAACCATCAAAATTTTCGCAAGTCTGATACTCGAAACCAATAACTGCAATGGCCTAGGGGAAAAGTACACACACCATTGAAATCGGGCGAGATTCTACTTTCGGATGCAACAGGAATTTCTCGAGTTCGTCAATCCGTTTGCGAGATATGGGAGTTTGAAATTAAGGAATGGTTGAGGATCCATCAAAATTTTCGCTGATTTGATACTTGAAACCAATAACTGGAATAGACTAGGGGAAAAGTACACACACCATTGTAATCGGGCGAGTTTCTACTTTCAGATTCAACCGGAATTTCTCGAGTTCGTCAATCCGTTCGCGAGATATAGGAGTTTGAAATTAAGGAATGGTTGAGGATCCATCAAAATTTTCGCTGATTTGATACTTGAAACCAATAACTGGAATAGACTAGGGGAAAAGTACACACACCATTGTAATCCGGCGAGTTTCTACTTTCCGATGCAACAGGAATTTCTCGAGTTCGTCAATCCGTTCGCGAGATATGGGAGTTTGAAGTTAAGGAACGCTTGAGCAACCATCAAAATTTTCGCAAGTCTGATACTCGAAACCAATAACTACTATGGCCTAGGGGAAAAGTACACACACCATTGTTATCGGGTGGGTTTCTACTTTCAGATGCAACAGGAATTTCTCGAGTTCGTCAATCCGTTCGCGAGATATGGGAGTTTGAAGTTAAGGAACGCTTGAGCAACCATCAAAATTTTCGCAAGTCTGATACCCGAAACCAATAACTACTATGGCCTAGGGGAAAAGTACACTCTCCATTGTGATCGGGCGAGTTTCTACTTTCAGCTTCGACAGGAATTTCTCGAGTTCGTCAATCCGTTCGCGAGATATGGGAGTTTGAAGTTAAGGAATGGTTGAGAAACCATCAAAATTTTCGCTGATTTGATACTTGAAACCAATAACTACTATGGCCTAGGGGAAAAGTACACACACCATTGTAATCGGGCGAGTTTCTACTTTCAGATTCAACCGGAATTTCTCGAGTTCGTCAATCCGTTCGCGAGATATAGGAGTTTGAAGTTAAGGAATGGTTGAGAAACCATCAAAATTTTCGCTGATTTGATACTCGAAACCAATAACTGGAATAGCCTAGGGGAAAAGTACACACACCATTGTAATCCGGCGAGTTTCTACTTTCCGATGCAACAGGAATTTCTCGAGTTCGTCAATCCGTTCGCGAGATATGGGAGTTTGAAGTTAAGGAACGCTTGAGCAACCATCAAAATTTTCGCAAGTCTGATACTCGAAACCAATAACTGCAATGGCCTAGGGGAAAAGTACACACACCATTGAAATCGGGCGAGATTCTACTTTCAGATGCAACTGGAATTTCTCGAGTTCGTCAATCCCTTCGCGAGATATGGGAGTTCGAAGTTAAGGAACGCTTGAGCAACCATCAAAATTTTCGCAAGTCTGATACTCGAAACCAATAACTACTATGGCCTAGGGGAAAAGTACACACACCATTGTTATCGGGTGGGTTTCTACTTTCAGATGCAACAGGAATTTCTCGAGTTCGTCAATCCGTTCGCGAGATATGGGAGTTTGAAGTTAAGGAACGCTTGAGCAACCATCAAAATTTTCGCAAGTCTGATACCCGAAACCAATAACTACTATGGCCTAGGGGAAAAGTACACTCTCCATTGTGATCGGGCGAGTTTCTACTTTCAGCTTCGACAGGAATTTCTCGAGTTCGTCAATCCGTTCGCGAGATATGGGAGTTTGAAGTTAAGGAATGGTTGAGAAACCATCAAAATTTTCGCTGATTTGATACTTGAAACCAATAACTACTATGGCCTAGGGGAAAAGTACACACACCATTGTAATCGGGCGAGTTTCTACTTTCAGATTCAACCGGAATTTCTCGAGTTCGTCAATCCGTTCGCGAGATATAGGAGTTTGAAGTTAAGGAATGGTTGAGAAACCATCAAAATTTTCGCTGATTTGATACTCGAAACCAATAACTGGAATAGCCTAGGGGAAAAGTACACACACCATTGTAATCCGGCGAGTTTCTACTTTCCGATGCAACAGGAATTTCTCGAGTTCGTCAATCCGTTAGCGAGATATGGGAGTTTGAGGTTAAGGAACGCTTGAGCAACCATCAAAATTTTCGCAAGTCTGATACTCGAAACCAATAACTGCTATGGCCTAGGGGAAAAGTAAACACACCATTGAAATCGGGCGAGATTCTACTTTCAGATGCAACAGGAATTTCTCGAGTTCGTCAATCCGTTTGCGAGATATGGGAGTTTGAAATTAAGGAATGGTTGAGGATCCATCAAAATTTTCGCAAGTCTGATACCCGAAACCAACAACTACTATGGCCTAGGGGAAAAGTACACACACCATTGTAATCGGGCGAGATTCTACTTTCAGATGCAACTGGAATTTCTCGAGTTCGTCAATCCGTTTGCGAGATATGGGAGTTTGAAGTTAAGGAATGGTTGAGAAACCATCAAAATTTTCGCTGATTTGATACTCGAAACCAATAACTGCAATGGCCTAGGGGAAAAGTATACACACCATTGAAATCGGGCGAGATTCTACTTTCAGATGCAACTGGAATTTCTCGAGTTCGTCAATCCCTTCGCAAGATATGGGAGTTTGAAGTTAAGGAACGCTTGAGCAAGCATCAAAATTTTCGCAAGTCTGATACTCGAAACCAATAACTGCTATGGCCTAGGGGAAAAGTACACACACCATTGAAATCGGGCGAGATTCTACTTTCAGATGCAACTGGAATTTCTCGAGTTCGTCAATCCGTTCGCGAGATATGGGAGTTTGAAGTTAAGGAACGCTTGAGCAACCATCAAAATTTTCGCAAGTCTGATACTCGAAACCAATAGCTACTATGGCCTAGGGGAAAAGTACACACACCATTGTAATCGGGCGAGTTTCTCCTTTCAGATGCAACAGGAATTTCTCGAGTTCGTCAATCCGTTCGCGAGATATGGGAGTTTGAAGTTAAGGAACGCTTGAGCAACCATCAAAATTTTCGCAAGTCTGATACTCGAAACCAATAACTACTATGGCCTAGGGGAAAAGTACACACACCATTGTTATCGGGTGGGTTTCTACTTTCAGATGCAACAGGAACTTCTCGAGTTCGTCAATCCGTTCGCGAGATATGGGAGTTTGAAGTTAAGTAACGCTTGAGCAACCATCAAAATTTTCGCAAGTCTGATACCCGAAACCAATAACTACTATGGCCTAGGGGAAAAGTACACACACCATTGTAATCGGGCGAGTTTCTACTTTCAGCTTCGACAGGAATTTCTCGAGTTCGTCAATCCGTTCGCGAGATATGGGAGTTTGAAGTTAAGGAATGGTTGAGAAACCATCAAAATTTTCGCTGATTTGATAATCGAAACCAATAATTGGAATGGCCTAGGGGAAAAGTACACACACCGTTGTAATCCGGCGAGTTTCTACTCTCAGATGCAACAGAAATTTCTCGAGTTCGTCAATCCGTTCGCGAGATATGGGAGTTTGAAGTTAAGGAACGCTTGAGCAACCTTCAAAATTTTCGCAAGTCTGATACCCGAAACCAATAACTAGTATGGCCTAGGTGAAAAGTACACACAACATTGTAATCGGGCGAGTTTCTACTTTCAGATTCAACAGGAATTTCTCGAGTTCGTCAATCCGTTCGCGAGATATGGGAGTTTGAAGCTAAGGAACGCTTGAGCAACCATCAAATTTTTCGCAAGTCTGATACTCGAAACCAATAACTGGAATGGCCTAGGGGAAAAGTACACACACCATTGTAATCGGGCGAGTTTCTACTTTCATATTCAACAGGAACTTCTCGAGTTCGTCAATCCGTTCGCGAGATATAGGAGTTTGAAGTTAAGGAATGGTTGAGCAACCATCAAAATTTTCGCAAGTCTGATACTCGAAACCAATAACTGCAATGGCCTAGGGGAAAAGTACACACACCATTGAAATCGGGCGAGATTCTACTTTCAGATGCAACTGGAATTTCTCGAGTTCGTCAATCCCTTCGCAAGATATGGGAGTTTGAAGTTAAGGAACGCTTGAGCAACCATCAAATTTTTCGCAAGTTTGATACTCGAAACCAATAACTGGAATGGCCTAGGGGAAAAGTACACACACCATTGTAATCCGGCGAGTTCCTACTTTCCGATGCAACAGGAATTTCTCGAGTTCGTCAATCCGTTCGCGAGATATGGGAGTTTGAAGTTAAGGAACGCTTGAGCAACCATCAAAATTTTCGCAAGTCTGATACTCGAAACCAATAACTACTAAGGTCTAGGGGAAAAGTACACACACCATTGTTATCGGGTGGGTTTCTACTTTCAGATGCAACAGGAATTTCTCGAGTTCGTCAATCCGTTCGCGAGATATGGGAGTTTGAAGTTAAGGAATGGTTGAGAAACCATCAAAATTTTCGCTGATTTGATAATCGAAACCAATAATTGGAATGGCCTAGTGGAAAAGTACACACACCGTTGTAATCCGGCGAGTTTCTACTTTCAGATGCAACAGAAATTTCTCGAGTTCTTCAATCCGTTCGCGAGATACGGGAGTTTGGAGTTAAGGAACGCTTGAGAAACCATCAAAATTTTCGCAAGTCTGATACTCGAAACCAATAACTACTATGGCCTAGGGGAAAAGTACACACACCAGTGTTATCGGGTGGGTTTCTACTTTCAGATGCAATAGGAATTTCTCGAGTTCGTCAATCCGTTCGCGAGATATGGGAGTTTGAAGTTAAGGAACGCTTGAGCAACCATCAAAATTTTCGCAAGTCTGATATCCGAAACCAATAACTACTATGGCCTAGGGGAAAAGTACACACACCATTGTAATCGGGCGAGTTTCTACTTTCATATTCAACAGGAACTTCTCGAGTTCGTCAATCCGTGCGCGAGATATGGGAGTTTGAAGTTAAGGAATGGTTGAGCAACCATCAAAATTTTCGCAAGTCTGATACTCGAAACCAATAACTGCAATGGCCTAGGGGAAAAGTACACACACCATTGAAATCGGGCGAGATTCTACTTTCAGATGCAACTGGAATTTCTCGAGTTCGTCAATCCCTTCGCAAGATATGGGAGTTTGAAGTTAAGGAACGCTTGAGCAAGCACCAAAATTTTCGCAAGTCTGATACTCGAAACCAATAACTGCTATGGCCTAGGGGAAAAGTACACGCACCATTGAAATCGGGCGAGATTCTACTTTCATATTCAACTGGAATTTCTCGAGTTCGTTAATCCGTTCGCGAGATATGGGAGTTTGAAGTTAAGGAACGCTTGAGCAACCATCAAAATTTTCGCAAGTCTGATACTCGAAACCAATAACTACTAAGGTCTAGGGGAAAAGTACACATACCATTGTTATCGGGTGGGTTTCTACTTTCAGATGCAACAGGAATTTCTCGAGTTCGTCAATCCGTTCGCGAGATATGGGAGTTTGAAGTTAAGGAACGCTTGAGCAACCATCAAAATTTTCGCAAGTCTGATACCCGAAACCAATAACTAGTATGGCCTAGGTGAAAAGTACACACAACATTGTAATCGGGCGAGTTTCTACTTTCAGATTCAACAGGAATTTCTCGAGTTCGTCAATCCGTTCGCGAGATATGGGAGTTTGAAGCTAAGGAACGCTTGAGCAACCATCAAATTTTTCGCAAGTCTGATACTCGAAACCAATAACTGGAATGGCCTAGGGGAAAAGTACACACACCATTGTAATCGGGCGAGTTTCTACTTTCATATTCAACAGGAACTTCTCGAGTTCGTCAATCCGTTCGCGAGATATAGGAGTTTGAAGTTAAGGAATGGTTGAGCAACCATCAAAATTTTCGCAAGTCTGATACTCGAAACCAATAACTGCAATGGCCTAGGGGAAAAGTACACACACCATTGAAATCGGGCGAGATTCTACTTTCAGATGCAACTGGAATTTCTAGAGTTCGTCAATCCCTTCGCAAGATATGGGAGTTTGAAGTTAAGGAACGCTTGAGCAAGCACCAAAATTTTCGCAAGTCTGATACTCGAAACCAATAACTGCTATGGCCTAGGGGAAAAGTACACGCACCATTGAAATCGGGCGAGATTCTACTTTCATATTCAACTGGAATTTCTCGAGTTCGTCAATCCGTTCGCGAGATATGGGAGTTTGAAGTTAAGGAACGCTTGAGCAACCATCAAAATTTTCGCAAGTCTGATACTCGAAACCAATAACTACTAAGGTCTAGGGGAAAAGTACACATACCATTGTTATCGGGTGGGTTTCTACTTTCAGATGCAACAGGAATTTCTCGAGTTCGTCAATCCGTTCGCGAGATATGGGAGTTTGAAGTTAAGGAACGCTTGAGCAACCATCAAAATTTTCGCAAGTCTGATACCCGAAACCAATAACTAGTATGGCCTAGGTGAAAAGTACACACAACATTGTAATCGGGCGAGTTTCTACTTTCAGATTCAACAGGAATTTCTCGAGTTCGTCAATCCGTTCGCGAGATATGGGAGTTTGAAGCTAAGGAACGCTTGAGCAACCATCAAATTTTTCGCAAGTCTGATAATCGAAACCAATAACTGGAATGGCCTAGGGGAAAAGTACACACACCATTGTAATCGGGCGAGTTTCTACTTTCATATTCAACAGGAACTTCTCGAGTTCGTCAATCCGTTCGCGAGATATAGGAGTTTGAAGTTAAGGAATGGTTGAGCAACCATCAAAATTTTCGCAAGTCTGATACTCGAAACCAATAACTGCAATGGCCTAGGGGAAAAGTACACACACCATTGAAATCGGGCGAGATTCTACTTTCAGATGCAACTGGAATTTCTCGAGTTCGTCAATCCCTTCGCAAGATATGGGAGTTTGAAGTTAAGGAACGCTTGAGCAACCATCAAATTTTTCGCAAGTTTGATACTCGAAACCAATAACTGGAATGGCCTAGGGGAAAAGTACACACACCATTGTAATCCGGCGAGTTCCTACTTTCCGATGCAACAGGAATTTCTCGAGTTCGTCAATCCGTTCGCGAGATATGGGAGTTTGAAGTTAAGGAACGCTTGAGCAACCATCAAAATTTTCTCAAGTCTGATACTCGAAACCAATAACTACTAAGGTCTAGGGGAAAAGTACACACACCATTGTTATCGGGTGGGTTTCTCCTTTCAGATGCAACAGGAATTTCTCGAGTTCGTCAATCCGTTCGCGAGATATGGGAGTTTGAAGTTAAGGAATGGTTGAGAAACCATCAAAATTTTCGCTGATTTGATAATCGAAACCAATAATTGGAATGGCCTAGGGGAAAAGTACACACACCGTTGTAATCCGGCGAGTTTCTACTTTCAGATGCAACAGAAATTTCTCGAGTTCGTCAATCCGTTCGCGAGATACGGGAGTTTGGAGTTAAGGAACGCTTGAGAAACCATCAAAATTTTCGCAAGTCTGATACTCGAAACCAATAACTACTATGGCCTAGGGGAAAAGTACACACACCATTGTTATCGGGTGGGTTTCTACTTTCAGATGCAATAGGAATTTCTCGAGTTCGTCAATCCGTTCGCGAGATATGGGAGTTTGAAGTTAAGGAACGCTTGAGCAACCATCAAAATTTTCGCAAGTCTGATACCCGAAACCAATAACTACTATGGCCTAGGGGAAAAGTACACACACCATTGTAATCGGGCGAGTTTCTACTTTCATATTCAACAGGAACTTCTCGAGTTCGTCAATCCGTGCGCGAGATATGGGAGTTTGAAGTTAAGGAATGGTTGAGCAACCATCAAAATTTTCGCAAGTCTGATACTCGAAACCAATAACTGCAATGGCCTAGGGGAAAAGTACACACACCATTGAAATCGGGCGAGATTCTACTTTCAGATGCAACTGGAATTTCTCGAGTTCGTCAATCCCTTCGCAAGATATGGGAGTTTGAAGTTAAGGAACGCTTGAGCAAGCACCAAAATTTTCGCAAGTCTGATACTCGAAACCAATAACTGCTATGGCCTAGGGCAAAGTACACGCACCATTGAAATCGGGCGAGATTCTACTTTCATATTCAACTGGAATTTCTCGAGTTCGTCAATCCGTTCGCGAGATATGGGAGTTTGAAGTTAAGGAACGCTTGAGCAACCATCAAAATTTTCGCAAGTCTGATTCTCGAAACAAATAACTACTAAGGTCTAGGGGAAAAGTACACATACCATTGTTATCGGGTGGGTTTCTACTTTCAGATGCAACAGGAATTTCTCGAGTTCGTCAATCCGTTCGCGAGATATGGGAGTTTGAAGTTAAGGAACGCTTGAGCAACCATCAAAATTTTCGCAAGTCTGATACCCGAAACCAATAACTAGTATGGCCTAGGGGAAAAGTACACACAACATTGTAATCGGGCGAGTTTCTACTTTCAGATTCAACAGGAATTTCTCGAGTTCGTCAATCCGTTCGCGAGATATGGGAGTTTGAAGCTAAGGAACGCTTGAGCAACCATCAAATTTTTCGCAAGTCTGATACTCGAAACCAATAACTGGAATGGCCTAGGGGAAAAGTACACACACCATTGTAATCGGGCGAGTTTCTACTTTCATATTCAACAGGAACTTCTCGAGTTCGTCAATCCGTTCGCGAGATATAGGAGTTTGAAGTTAAGGAATGGTTGAGCAACCATCAAAATTTTCGCAAGTCTGATACTCGAAACCAATAACTGCAATGGCCTAGGGGAAAAGTACACACACCATTGAAATCGGGCGAGATTCTACTTTCAGATGCAACTGGAATTTCTCGAGTTCGTCAATCCCTTCGCAAGATATGGGAGTTTGAAGTTAAGGAACGCTTGAGCAACCATCAAATTTTTCGCAAGTTTGATACTCGAAACCAATAACTGGAATGGCCTAGGGGAAAAGTACACACACCATTGTAATCCGGCGAGTTCCTACTTTCCGATGCAACAGGAATTTCTCGAGTTCGTCAATCCGTTCGCGAGATATGGGAGTTTGAAGTTAAGGAACGCTTGAGCAACCATCAAAATTTTCGCAAGTCTGATACTCGAAACCAATAACTACTAAGGTCTAGGGGAAAAGTACACACACCATTGTTATCGGGTGGGTTTCTACTTTCAGATGCAACAGGAATTTCTCGAGTTCGTCAATCCGTTCGCGAGATATGGGAGTTTGAAGTTAAGGAACGCTTGAGCAACCATCAAAATTTTCGCAAGTCTGATACCCGAAACCAATAACTAGTATGGCCTAGGGGAAAAGTACACACACCATTGAAATCGGGCGAGATTCTACTTTCAGATGCAACTGGAATTTCTCGAGTTCGTCAATCCCTTCGCAAGATATGGGAGTTTGAAGTTAAGGAACGCTTGAGCAACCATCAAATTTTTCGCAAGTTTGATACTCGAAACCAATAACTGGAATGGCCTAGGGGAAAAGTACACACACCATTGTAATCCGGCGAGTTCCTACTTTCCGATGCAACAGGAATTTCTCGAGTTCGTCAATCCGTTCGCGAGATATGGGAGTTTGAAGTTAAGGAACGCTTGAGCAACCATCAAAATTTTCGCAAGTCTGATACTCGAAACCAATAACTACTAAGGTCTAGGGGAAAAGTACACACACCATTGTTATCGGGTGGGTTTCTCCTTTCAGATGCAACAGGAATTTCTCGAGTTCGTCAATCCGTTCGCGAGATATGGGAGTTTGAAGTTAAGGAATGGTTGAGAAACCATCAAAATTTTCGCTGATTTGATAATCGAAACCAATAATTGGAATGGCCTAGGGGAAAAGTACACACACCGTTGTAATCCGGCGAGTTTCTACTTTCAGATGCAACAGAAATTTCTCGAGTTCGTCAATCCGTTCGCGAGATACGGGAGTTTGGAGTTAAGGAACGCTTGAGAAACCATCAAAATTTTCGCAAGTCTGATACTCGAAACCAATAACTACTATGGCCTAGGGGAAAAGTACACACACCATTGTTATCGGGTGGGTTTCTACTTTCAGATGCAATAGGAATTTCTCGAGTTCGTCAATCCGTTCGCGAGATATGGGAGTTTGAAGTTAAGGAACGCTTGAGCAACCATCAAAATTTTCGCAAGTCTGATACCCGAAACCAATAACTACTATGGCCTAGGGGAAAAGTACACACACCATTGTAATCGGGCGAGTTTCTACTTTCATATTCAACAGGAACTTCTCGAGTTCGTCAATCCGTGCGCGAGATATGGGAGTTTGAAGTTAAGGAATGGTTGAGCAACCATCAAAATTTTCGCAAGTCTGATACTCGAAACCAATAACTGCAATGGCTTAGGGGAAAAGTACACACACCATTGAAATCGGGCGAGATTCTACTTTCAGATGCAACTGGAATTTCTCGAGTTCGTCAATCCCTTCGCAAGATATGGGAGTTTGAAGTTAAGGAACGCTTGAGCAAGCACCAAAATTTTCGCAAGTCTGATACTCGAAACCAATAACTGCTATGGCCTAGGGCAAAGTACACGCACCATTGAAATCGGGCGAGATTCTACTTTCATATTCAACTGGAATTTCTCGAGTTCGTCAATCCGTTCGCGAGATATGGGAGTTTGAAGTTAAGGAACGCTTGAGCAACCATCAAAATTTTCGCAAGTCTGATTCTCGAAACAAATAACTACTAAGGTCTAGGGGAAAAGTACACATACCATTGTTATCGGGTGGGTTTCTACTTTCAGATGCAACAGGAATTTCTCGAGTTCGTCAATCCGTTCGCGAGATATGGGAGTTTGAAGTTAAGGAACGCTTGAGCAACCATCAAAATTTTCGCAAGTCTGATACCCGAAACCAATAACTAGTATGGCCTAGGGGAAAAGTACACACAACATTGTAATCGGGCGAGTTTCTACTTTCAGATTCAACAGGAATTTCTCGAGTTCGTCAATCCGTTCGCGAGATATGGGAGTTTGAAGCTAAGGAACGCTTGAGCAACCATCAAATTTTTCGCAAGTCTGATACTCGAAACCAATAACTGGAATGGCCTAGGGGAAAAGTACACACACCATTGTAATCGGGCGAGTTTCTACTTTCATATTCAACAGGAACTTCTCGAGTTCGTCAATCCGTTCGCGAGATATAGGAGTTTGAAGTTAAGGAATGGTTGAGCAACCATCAAAATTTTCGCAAGTCTGATACTCGAAACCAATAACTGCAATGGCCTAGGGGAAAAGTACACACACCATTGAAATCGGGCGAGATTCTACTTTCAGATGCAACTGGAATTTCTCGAGTTCGTCAATCCCTTCGCAAGATATGGGAGTTTGAAGTTAAGGAACGCTTGAGCAACCATCAAATTTTTCGCAAGTTTGATACTCGAAACCAATAACTGGAATGGCCTAGGGGAAAAGTACACACACCATTGTAATCCGGCGAGTTCCTACTTTCCGATGCAACAGGAATTTCTCGAGTTCGTCAATCCGTTCGCGAGATATGGGAGTTTGAAGTTAAGGAACGCTTGAGCAACCATCAAAATTTTCGCAAGTCTGATACTCGAAACCAATAACTACTAAGGTCTAGGGGAAAAGTACACACACCATTGTTATCGGGTGGGTTTCTACTTTCAGATGCAACAGGAATTTCTCGAGTTCGTCAATCCGTTCGCGAGATATGGGAGTTTGAAGTTAAGGAACGCTTGAGCAACCATCAAAATTTTCGCAAGTCTGATACCCGAAACCAATAACTAGTATGGCCTAGGGGAAAAGTACACACACCATTGAAATCGGGCGAGATTCTACTTTCAGATGCAACTGGAATTTCTCGAGTTCGTCAATCCCTTCGCGAGATATGGGAGTTTGAAGTTAAGGAACGCTTGAGCAACCATCAAAATTTTCGCAAGTCTGATACTCGAAACCAATAACCACTAAGGTCTAGGGGAAAAGTGCACACACCATTGTAATCGGGCGAGTTTCTACTTTCAGATGCAACAGGAATTTCTCGAGTTCGTGAATCCGTTCGCGAGATATGGGAGTTTGAAGTTAAGGAACGCTTGAGCAACCATCAAAATTTTCGCAAGTCTGATACTCGAAACCAATAACTACTATGGCCTAGGGGAAAAGTACACACACCATTGTTATCGGGTGGGTTTCTACTTTCAGATGCAATAGGAATTTCTCGAGTTCGTCAATCCGTTCGCGAGGTATGGGAGTTTGAAGTTAAGGAACGCTTGAGCAACCATCAAAATTTTCGCAAGTCTGATACCCGAAACCAGTAACTACTATGGCCTAGGGGAAAAGTACACACACCATTGTAATCGGGCGAGTTTCTACTTTCATATTCAACAGGAACTTCTCGAGTTCGTCAATCCGTTCGCGAGATATGGGAGTTTGAAGTTAAGGAATGGTTGAGCAACCATCAAAATTTTCGCAAGTCTGATACTCGAAACCAATAACTGCAATGGCCTAGGGGAAAAGTACACACACCATTGAAATCGGGCGAGATTCTACTTTCAGATGCAACTGGAATTTCTCGAGTTCGTCAATCCCTTCGCAAGATATGGGAGTTTGAAGTTAAGGAACGCTTGAGCAAGCACCAAAATTTTCGCAACTCTGATACTCGAAACCAATAACTGCAATGGCCTAGGGGAAAAGTACACACACCATTGAAATCGGGCGAGATTCTACTTTCAGATGCAACTGGAATTTCTCGAGTTCGTCAATCCCTTCGCAAGATATGGGAGTTTGAAGTTAAGGAACGCTTGAGCAAGCACCAAAATTTTCGCAAGTCTGATACTCGAAACCAATAACTGCTATGGCCTAGGGGAAAAGTACACGCACCATTGAAATCGGGCGAGATTCTTCTTTCAGATGCAACTGGAATTTCTCGAGTTCGTCAATCCGTTCGCGAGATATGGGAGTTTGAAGTTAAGGAACGCTTGAGCAACCATCAAAATTTTCGCAAGTCTGATACCCGAAACCAATAACTAGTATGGCCTAGGGGAAAAGTACACACACCATTGTAATCGGGCGAGTTTCCACTTTCAGATTCAACAGGAATTTCTCGAGTTCGTCAATCCGTTCGCGAGATATGGGAGTTTGAAGCTAAGGAACGCTTGAGCAACCATCAAATTTTTCGCAAGTCTGATACTCGAAACCAATAACTGGAATGGCCTAGGGGAAAAGTACACACACCATTGTAATCGGGCGAGTTTCTACTTTCATATACAGCAGGAACTTCTCGAGTTCGTCAATCCGTTCGCGAGATATAGGAGTTTGAAGTTAAGGAATGGTTGAGCAACCATCAAAATTTTCGCAAGTCTGTTACTCGAAACCAATAACTGCAATGGCCTAGGGGAAAAGTACACACACCATTGAAACCGGGCGAGATTCTACTTTCAGATGCAACTGGAATTTCTCGAGTTCGTCAATCCCTTCGCAAGATATGGGAGTTTGAAGTTAAGGAACGCATGAGCAACCATCAAATTTTTCGCAAGTTTGATACTCGAAACCAATAACTGGAATGGCCTAGGGGAAAAGTACACACACCATTGTAATCCGGCGAGTTCCTACTTTCCGATGCAACAGGAATTTCTCGAGTTCGTCAATCCGTTCGCGAGATATGGGAGTTTGAAGTTAAGGAACGCTTGAGCAACCATCAAAATTTTCGCAAGTCTGATACTCGAAACCAATAACTACTAAGGTCTAGGGGAAAAGTACACACACCATTGTTATCGGGTGGGTTTCTACTTTCAGATGCAACAGGAATTTCTCGAGTTCGTCAATCCGTTCGCGAGATATGGGAGTTTGAAGTTAAGGAACGCTTGAGCAACCATCAAAATTTTCGCAAGTCTGATACCCGAAACCAATAACTAGTATGGCCTAGGGGAAAAGTACACACACCATTGAAATCGGGCGAGATTCTACTTTCAGATGCAACTGGAATTTCTCGAGTTCGTCAATCCCTTCGCGAGATATGGGAGTTTGAAGTTAAGGAACGCTTGAGCAACCATCAAAATTTTCGCAAGTCTGATACTCGAAACCAATAACCACTAAGGTCTAGGGGAAAAGTGCACACACCATTGTAATCGGGCGAGTTTCTACTTTCAGATGCAACAGGAATTTCTCGAGTTCGTGAATCCGTTCGCGAGATATGGGAGTTTGAAGTTAAGGAACGCTTGAGCAACCATCAAAATTTTCGCAAGTCTGATACTCGAAACCAATAACTACTATGGCCTAGGGGAAAAGTACACACACCATTGTTATCGGGTGGGTTTTTACTTTCAGATGCAATAGGAATTTCTCGAGTTCGTCAATCCGTTCGCGAGGTATGGGAGTTTGAAGTTAAGGAACGCTTGAGCAACCATCAAAATTTTCGCAAGTCTGATACCCGAAACCAGTAACTACTATGGCCTAGGGGAAAAGTACACACACCATTGTAATCGGGCGAGTTTCTACTTTCATATTCAACAGGAACTTCTCGAGTTCGTCAATCCGTTCGCGAGATATGGGAGTTTGAAGTTAAGGAATGGTTGAGCAACCATCAAAATTTTCGCAAGTCTGATACTCGAAACCAATAACTGCAATGGCCTAGGGGAAAAGTACACACACCATTGAAATCGGGCGAGATTCTACTTTCAGATGCAAATGGAATTTCTCGAGTTCGTCAATCCCTTCGCAAGATATGGGAGTTTGAAGTTAAGGAACGCTTGAGCAAGCACCAAAATTTTCGCAAGTCTGATACTCTAAACCAATAACTGCAATGGCCTAGGGGAAAAGTACACACACCATTGAAACCGGGCGAGATTCTACTTTCAGATGCAACTGGAATTTCTCGAGTTCGTCAATCCGTTTGCGAGATATGGGAGTTTCAAATTAAGGAATGGTTGAGGAACCATCAAAATTTTCGCTGGTCTGATACTCGAAACCAATGACTGGAATGGCCTAGGGGAAAAGTACACACACCATTGTAATCCGGCGAGTTCCTACTTTCCGATGCAACAGGAATTTCTCGAGTTCGTCAATCCGTTCGCAAGATATGGGAGTTTGAAGTTAAGGAACGCTTGAGCAACCATCAAAATTTTCGCAAGTCTGATACTCGAAACCAATAACTACTAAGGTCTAGGGGAAAAGTACACACACCGTTGTTATCGGGTGGGTTTCTACTTTCAGATGCAACAGGAATTTCTCGAGTTCGTCAATCCGTTCGCGAGATATGGGAGTTTGAAGTTAAGGAACGCTTGAGCAACCATCAAAATTTTCGCAAGTCTGATACCCGAAACCAATAACTACTATGGCCTAGGGGAAAAGTACACACACCATTGTAATCGGGCGAGTTTCTACTTTCATATTCAACAGGAACTTCTCGAGTTCGTCAATCCGTTCGCGAGATATGGGAGTTTGAAGTTAAGGAATGGTTGAGAAACCATCAAAATTTTCGCTGATTTGATACTCGAAACCAATAATTGGAATGGCCTAGGGGAAAAGTACACACACCGTTGTAATCCGGCGAGTTTCTACTTTCAGATGAAACAGGAATTTCTCGAGTTCGTCAATCCGTTCGCGAGATACGGGAATTTGGAGTTAAGGAACGCTTGAGAAACCATCAAAACTTTCGCAAGTCTGATACTCGAAACCAATAACTACTATGGCCTAGGGGAAAAGTACACACACCATTGTTATCGGGTGGGTTTCTACTTTCAGATGCAATAGGAATTTCTCGAGTTCGTCAATCCGTTCGCGAGATATGGGAGTTTGAAGTTAAGGAACGCTTGAGCAACCATCAAAATTTTCGCAAGTCTGATACCCGAAACCAGTAACTACTATGGCCTAGGGGAAAAGTACACACACCATTGTAATCGGGCAAGTTTCTACTTTCATATTCAACAGGAACTTCTCGAGTTCGTCAATCCGTTCGCGAGATATGGGAGTTTGAAGTTAAGGAATGGTTGAGCAACCATCAAAATTTTCGCAAGTCTGATACTCGAAACCAATAACTGCAATGGCCTAGGGGAAAAGTACACACACCATTGAAATCGGGCGAGATTCTACTTTCAGATGCAACTGGAATTTCTCGAGTTCGTCAATCCCTTCGCAAGATATGGGAGTTTGAAGTTAAGGAACGCTTGAGCAAGCACCAAAATTTTCGCAAGTCTGATACTCGAAACCAATAACTGCTATGGCCTAGGGGAAAAGTAAACACACCATTGAAATCGGGCGAGATTCTTCTTTCAGATGCAACTGGAATTTCTCGAGTTCGTCAATCCGTTCGCGAGATATGGGAGTTTGAAGTTAAGGAACGCTTGAGCAACCATCAAAATTTTCGCAAGTCTGATACTCGAAACCAATAACTACTAAGGTCTAGGGGAAAAGTACACACACCATTGTTATTGGGTGGGTTTCTACTTTCAGATGCAACAGGAATTTCTCGAGTTCGTCAATCCGTTCGCGAGATATGGGAGTTTGAAGTTAAGGAACGCTTGAGCAACCATCAAAATTTTCGCAAGTCTGATACCCGAAACCAATAACTAGTATGGCCTAGGGGAAAAGTACACACACCATTGTAATCGGGCGAGTTTCTACTTTCAGATTCAACAGGAATTTCTCGAGTTCGTCAATCCGTTCGCGAGATATGGGAGTTTGAAGCTAAGGAACCCTTGAGCAACCATCAAATTTTTCGCAAGTCTGATACTCGAAACCAATAACTGGAATGGCCTAGGGGAAAAGTACACACACCATTGAAATCGGGCGAGATTCTACTTTCAGATGCAACTGGAATTTCTCGAGTTCGTCAATCCGTTCGCGAGATATGGGAGTTTGAAGTTAAGGAACGCTTGAGCAACCATCAAAATTTTCGCAAGTCTGATACTCGAAACCAATAACTACTAAGGTCTAGGGGAAAAGTACACAGACCATTGTTATCGGGTGGGTTTCTAATTTCAGATGCAACAGGAATTTCTCGAGTTCGTCAATCCGTTCGCGAGATATGGGAGTTTGAAGTTAAGGAACGCTTGAGCAACCATCAAAATTTTCGCAAGTCTGATACCCGAAACCAATAACTAGTATGGCCTAGGGGAAAAGTACACACACCATTGTAATCGGGCGAGTTTCTACTTTCAGATTCAACAGGAATTTCTCGAGTTCGTCAATCCGTTCGCGAGATATGAGAGTTTGAAGTTAAGGAACGCTTGAGCAACCATCAAAATTTTCGCAAGTCTGATACTCGAAACCAATAACTACTATGGCCTAGGGGAAAAGTACACACACCATTGTTATCGGGTGGGTTTCTACTTTCAGATGCAACAGGAATTTCTCGAGTTCGTCAATCCGTTCGCGAGATATGGGAGTTTGAATTAAGGAACGCTTGAGCAACCATCAAAATTTTCGCAAGTCTGATACTCGAAACCAATAACCACTAAGGTCTAGGGGAAAAGTGCACACACCATTGTAATCGGGCGAGTTTCTACTTTCAGATGCAACAGGAATTTCTCGAGTTCGTGAATCCGTTCGCGAGATATGGGAGTTTGAAGTTAAGGAACGCTTGAGCAACCATCAAAATTTTCGCAAGTCTGATACTCGAAACCAATAACTACTATGGCCTAGGGGAAAAGTACACACACCATTGTTATCGGGTGGGTTTCTACTTTCAGATGCAACAGGAATTTCTCGAGTTCGTCAATCCGTTCGCGAGATATGGGAGTTTGAAGTTAAGGAACGCTTGAGCAACCATCAAAATTTTCGCAAGTCTGATACCCGAAACCAATAACTACTATGGCCTAGGGGAAAAGTACACACACCATTGTAATCGGGCGAGTTTCTACTTTCATATTCAACAGGAACTTCTCGAGTTCGTCAATCCGTTCGCGAGATATGGGAGTTTGAAGTTAAGGAATGGTTGAGAGACCATCAAAATTTTCGCTGATTTGATACTCGAAACCAATAATTGGAATGGCCTAGGGGAAAAGTACACACACCGTTGTAATCCGGCGAGTTTCTACTTTCAGATGCAACAGGAATTTCTCGAGTTCGTCAATCCGTTCGCGAGATACGGGAGTTTGGAGTTAAGGAACGCTTGAGAAACCATCAAAATTTTCGCAAGTCTGATACTCGAAACCAATAACTACTATGGCCTAGGGGAAAAGTACACACACCATTGTTATCGGGTGGGTTTCTACTTTCAGATGCAATAGGAATTTCTCGAGTTCGTCAATCCGTTCGCGAGATATGGGAGTTTGAAGTTAAGGAACGCTTGAGCAACCATCAAAATTTTCGCAAGTCTGATACCCGAAACCAGTAACTACTATGGCCTAGGGGAAAAGTACACACACCATTGTAATCGGGCGAGTTTCTACTTTCATGTTCAACAGGAACTTCTCGAGTTCGTCAATCCGTTCGCGAGATATGG
Organism: Ptiloglossa arizonensis; assembly: GCF_051014685.1. NCBI lineage: Eukaryota > Metazoa > Arthropoda > Insecta > Hymenoptera > Colletidae > Ptiloglossa > Ptiloglossa arizonensis. The sequence continues at coordinate 476,323 of NW_027478710.1, forward strand.
GAGTTGGAAGTTAAGGAATGGTTGAGCAACCATCAAAATTTTCGCAAGTCTGATACTCGAAACCAATAACTGCTATGGCCTAGGGGAAAAGTAAACACACCATTGAAATCGGGCGAGATTCTACTTTCAGATGCAACTGGAATTTCTCGAGTTCGTCAATCCCTTCGCGAGATATGGGAGTTTGAATTAAGGAACGCTTGAGCAACCATCAAAATTTTCGCAAGTCTGATACTCGAAACCAATAACTACTATGGCCTAGGGGAAAGGTACACACACCATTGTTATCGGGTGGGTTTCTACTTTCAGATGCAACAGGAATTTCTCGAGTTCGTCAATCCGTTCGCGAGATATGGGAGTTTGAAGTTAAGGAACGCTTGAGCAACCATCAAAATTTTCGCAAGTCTGATACCCGAAACCAATAACTACTATGGCCTAGGGGAAAAGTACACACACCATTCTAATCGGGCGAGTTTCTACTTTCATATTCAACAGGAACTTCTCGAGTTCGTCAATCCGTTCGCGAGATATGGGAGTTTGAAGTTAAGGCATGGTTGAGAAACCATCAAAATTTTCGCTGATTTGATACTCGAAACCAATAATTGGAATGGCCTAGGGGAAAAGTACACACACCATTGTTATCGGGTGGGTTTCTACTTTCAGATGCAATAGGAATTTCTCGAGTTCGTCAATCCGTTCGCGAGATATGGGAGTTTGAAGTTAAGGAACGCTTGAGCAACCATCAAAATTTTCGCAAGTCTGATACCCGAAACCAGTAACTACTATGGCCTAGGGGAAAAGTACACACACCATTGTAATCGGGCGAGTTTCTACTTTCATATTCAACAGGAACTTCTCGAGTTCGTCAATCCGTTCGCGAGATATGGGAGTTTGAAGTTAAGGAATGGTTGAGCAACCATCAAAATTTTCGCAAGTCTGATACTCGAAACCAATAACTGCTATGGCCTAGGGGAAAAGTAAACACACCATTGAAATCGGGCGAGATTCTTCTTTCAGATGCAACTGGAATTTCTCGAGTTCGTCAATCCGTTCGCGAGATATGGGAGTTTGAAGTTAAGGAACGCTTGAGCAACCATCAAAATTTTCGCAAGTCTGATACTCGAAACCAATAACCACTAAGGTCTAGGGGAAAAGTGCACACACCATTGTAATCGGGCGAGTTTCTACTTTCAGATGCAACAGGAATTTCTCGAGTTCGTGAATCCGTTCGCGGGATATGGGAGTTTGAAGTTAAGGAACGCTTGAGCAACCATCAAAATTTTCGCAAGTCTGATACTCGAAACCAATAACTGCAATGGCCTAGGGGAAAAGTACACACACCATTGTTATCGGGTTGGTTTCTACTTTCAGATGCAACTGGAATTTCTCGAGTTCGTCAATCCCTTCGCGAGATATGGGAGTTTGAAGTTAAGGAACGCTTGAGCAACCATCAAAATTTTCGCAAGTCTGATACTCGAAACCAATAACCACTAAGGTCTAGGGGAAAAGTGCACACACCATTGTAATCGGGCGAGTTTCTACTTTCAGATTCAACAGGAATTTCTCGAGTTCGTCAATCCGTTCGCGAGATATGGGTGTTTGAAGTTAAGGAATGGTTGAGAAACCATCAAAATTTTCGCTGATTTGATACTCGAAACCAATAACTGGAATGGCCTAGGGGAAAAGTACACACACCGTTGTAATCCGGCGAGTTTCTACTTTCCGATGCAACAGGAATTTCTCGAGTTCGTCAATCCGTTCGCGAGATATGGGAGTTTGAAGTTAAGGAACGCTTGAGCAACCATCAAAATTTTCGCAAGTCTGATACTCGAAACCAATAACCACTAAGGTCTAGGGGAAAAGTGCACACACCATTGTAATCGGGCGAGTTTCTACTTTCAGATGCAACAGGAATTTCTCGAGTTCGTCAATCCGTTCGCGAGATATGGGAGTTTGAAGTTAACGAACGCTTGAGCAACCATCAAAATTTTCGCAAGTCTGATACCCGAAACCAATAACTACTATGGCCTAGGGGAAAAGTACACACACCATTGTAATCGGGCGAGTTTCTACTTTCAGCTTCGTCAGGAATGTCTCTAGTTCGTCAATCCGTTCGCGAGATATGGGAGTTTGAAGTTAAGGAATGGTTGAGCAACCATCAAAATTTTCGCAAGTCTGATACCCGAAACCAATAACTACTATGGCCTAGGGGAAAAGTACACACACCATTGTAATCGGGCGAGTTTCTACTTTCATATTCAACAGGAACTTCTCGAGTTCGTCAATCCGTTCGCGAGATATGGGAGTTTGAAGTTAAGGAATGGTAGAGCAACCATCAAAATTTTCGCAAGTCTGATACTCGAAACCAATAACTGCAATGGCCTAGGGTAAAAGTACACACACCATTGAAATCGGGCGAGATTCTACTTTCAGGTGCAACTGGAATTTCTCGAGTTCGTCAATCCGTTCGCGAGATATGGGAGTTTGAAGTTAAGGAACGCTTGAGCAACCATCAAAATTTTCGCAAGTCTGATACTCGAAACCAATAGCTACTATGGCCTAGGGGAAAAGTACACACACCATTGTAATCGGGCGAGTTTCTCCTTTCAGATGCAACAGGAATTTCTCGAGTTCGTGAATCCGTTCGCGAGATATGGGAGTTTGAAGTTAAGGAACGCTTGAGCAACCATCAAAATTTTCGCAAGTCTGATACTCGAAACCAATAACTACTATGGCCTAGGGGAAAAGTACAGACACCATTGTTATCGGGTGGGTTTCTACTTTCAGATGCAACAGGAACTTCTCGAGTTCGTCAATCCGTTCGCGAGATATGGGAGTTTGAAGTTAAGGAACGCTTGAGCAACCATCAAAATTTTCGCAAGTCTGATACCCGAAACCAATAACTACTATGGCCTAGGGGAAAAGTACACACACCATTGTAATCGGGCGAGTTTCTACTTTCAGCTTCGACAGGAATTTCTCGAGTTCGTCAATCCGTTCGCGAGATATGGGAGTTTGAAGTTAAGGAATGGTTGAGAAACCATCAAAATTTTCACTGATTTGATACTCGAAACCAATAATTGGAATGGCCTAGGGGAAAAGTACACACACCAATGTAATCGGGCGAGTTTCTACTTTCATATTCAACAGGAACTTCTCGAGTTCGTCAATCCGTTCGCGAGATATGGGAGTTTGAAGTTAAGGAACGCTTGAGCAACCATCAAAATTTTCGCAAGTCTGATAATCGAAACCAATAACTACTATGGCCTAGGGGAAAAGTACACACACCATTGTAATCGGGCGAGTTTCTCCTTTCAGATCCAATAGGAATTACTCGAGTTCGTCTATCCGTTCGCGAGATATGGGAGTTTGAAGTTAAGGAACGCTTGAGCAACCATCAAAATTTTCGCAGGTCTGATACTCGAAACCAATAACCACTAAGGTCTAGGGGAAAAGTGCACACACCATTGTAATCGGGCGAGTTTCTACTTTCAGATGCAACAGGAATTTCTCGAGTTCGTGAATCCGTTCGCGGGATATGGGAGTTTGAAGTTAAGGAACGCTTGAGCAACCATCAAAATTTTCGCAAGTCTGATACCCGAAACCAATAACTAGTATGGCCTAGGGGAAAAGTACACACACCATTGTTATCGGGCGAGTTTCTACTTTCAGATTCAACAGGAATTTCTCGAGTTCGTCAATCCGTTCGCGAGATATGGGAGTTTGAAGCTAAGGAACGCTTGAGCAACCATCAAATTTTTCGCAAGTTTGATACTCGAAACCAATAACTGGAATGGCCTAGGGGAAAAGTACACACACCATTGTAATCCGGCGAGTTCCTACTTTCCGATGCAACAGGAATTTCTCGAGTTCGTCAATCCGTTCGCGAGATATGGGAGTTTGAAGTTAAGGAACGCTTGAGCAACCATCAAAATTTTCGCAAGTCTGATACTCGAAACCAATAACTACTAAGGTCTAGGGGAAAAGTACACACACCATTGTTATCGGGTGGGTTTCTACTTTCAGATGCAACAGGAATTTCTCGAGTTCGTCAATCCGTTCGCGAGATATGGGAGTTTGAAGTTAAGGAACGCTTGAGCAACCATCAAAATTTTCGCAAGTCTGATACCCGAAACCAATAACTAGTATGGCCTAGGGGAAAAGTACACACACCATTGAAATCGGGCGAGATTCTACTTTCAGATGCAACTGGAATTACTCGAGTTCGTCAATCCCTTCGCGAGATATGGGAGTTTGAAGTTAAGGAACGCTTGAGCAACCATCAAAATTTTCGCAAGTCTGATACTCGAAACCAATAACCACTAAGGTCTAGGGGAAAAGTGCACACACCATTGTAATCGGGCGAGTTTCTACTTTCAGATGCAACAGGAATTTCTCGAGTTCGTGAATCCGTTCGCGGGATATGGGAGTTTGAAGTTAAGGAACGCTTGAGCAACCATCAAAATTTTCGCAAGTCTGATACTCGAAACCAATAACTGCAATGGCCTAGGGGAAAAGTACACACACCATTGTTATCGGGTGGGTTTCTACTTTCAGATGCAACTGGAATTTCTCGAGTTCGTCAATCCCTTCGCGAGATATGGGAGTTTGAAGTTAAGGAACGCTTGAGCAACCATCAAAATTTTCGCAAGTCTGATACTCGAAACCAATAACTACTAAGGTCTAGGGGAAAAGTACACACACCATTGTTATCGGGTGGGTTTCTACTTTCAGATGCAACAGGAATTTCTCGAGTTCGTCAATCCGTTCGCGAGATATGGGAGTTTGAAGTTAAGGAACGCTTGAGCAACCATCAAAATTTTCGCAAGTCTGATACCCGAAACCAATAACTAGTATGGCCTAGGGGAAAAGTACACACACCATTGTAATCGGGCGAGTTTCTACTTTCAGATGCAACAGGAATTTCTCGAGTTCGTGAATCCGTTCGCGAGATATGGGAGTTTGAAGTTAAGGAACGCTTGAGCAACCATCAAAATTTTCGCTGATTTGATACTCGAAACCAATAACTGGAATGGCCTAGGGGAAAAGTACACACACCATTGTAATCCGGCGAGTTTCTATTTTCCGATTCAACAGGAATTTCTCGAGTTCGTCAATCCGTTCGCGAGATATGGGAGTTTGAAGCTAAGGAACGCTTGAGCAACCATCAAATTTTTCGCAAGTCTGATACTCGAAACCAATAACTACAAAGGTCTAGGGGAAAAGTGCACACGCCATTGTAATCGGGCGAGTTTCTACTTTCAGATGCAACAGGAATTTCTCGAGTTCGTGAATCCGTTCGCGAGATATGGGAGTTTGAAGTTTAGGAATGGTTGAGAAACCATCAAAATTTTCGCAAGTCTGATACCCGAAACCAATAACTGGAATGGCCTAGGGAAAAAGTACCCATACCGTTGAAATCGGGCGAGTTTCTCCTTTCAGATGCAATTGGAATTACTCGAGTTCGTCAATCCGTTTGCGAGATATGGGAGTTTGAAATTAAGGAATGGTTGAGGAACCATCAAAATTTTCGCAAGTCTGATACCCGAAACCAATAACTACTATGGCCTAGGGGAAAAGTTCACACACCATTGTAATCGGACGAGTTTCTACTTTCAGATTCAACAGGAATTTCTCGAGTTCGTCAATCCGTTCGCGAGAAATGGGAGTTTGAAGTTAAGGAATGGTTGAGAAACCATCAAAATTTTCGCTGATTTGATACTCGAAACCAATAACTGGAATGGCCTAGGGGAAAAGTACACACACCATTGTAATCCGGCGAGTTTCTACTTTCCGATGCAACAGGAATTTCTCGAGTTCGTCAATCCGTTCGCGAGATGTGGGAGTTTGAAGTTAAGGAATGGTTGAGAAACCACCAAAATTTTCGCTGATTTGATACTCGACACCAATAACCGGAATGGCCTAGGGGAAAAGTACACACACCATTGTAATCGGGCGAGTTTCTACTTTCAGATGCAACAGGAATTTCTCGTGTTCGTCAATCCGTTCGCGAGGTATGGGAGTTTGAAGTTTAGGAATGGTTGAGAAACCATCAAAATTTTCGCAAGTCTGATACCCGAAACCAATAACTGGAATGTCCTAGGGAAAAAGTACCCATACCGTTGAAATCGGGCGAGTTTCTCCTTTCAGATGCAATTGGAATTACTCGAGTTCGTCAATCCGTTTGCGAGATATGGGAGTTTGAAATTAAGGAATGGTTGAGGAACCATCAAAATTTTCGCTGGTCTGATACCCGAAACCAATAACTATAATGGCCTAGGGGAAAAGTACACACACCATTGTAATCGGGCGAGTTTCTACTTTCAGATGCAACAGGAATTTCTCGAGTTCGTCAATCCGTTTGCGAGATATGGGAGTTAGAAGTTAAGGAACGCTTGATAAACCATCAAAATTTTCGCAAGTCTGATACTCGAAACCAATAACTACTATGGCCTAGGGCAAAATTACACAAACCGTTGTAATCGGGCGAGTTCCTGCTTTCGGATGCAATAGGAATTTCTCGAGAACGTCAAATCGTTCGCGAGATATGGGAGGTTGAAGTTAAGGAATGGTTGAGGAACCATCAAAATTTTCGCTGGTCTGATACCCGAAACCAATAACTATAATGGCCTAGGGGAAAAGTACACACACCATTGTAATCGGGCGAGTTTCTACTTTCAGATGCAACAGGAATTTCTCGAGTTCGTCAATCCGTTCGCGAGGTATGGGAGTTTCAAGTTAAGGAACGCTTGAGCAACCATCAAAATTTTCGCAAGTCTGATACTCGAAACCAATAACTACTATGGCCTAGGGGAAGAGTACACACACCATTGTTATCGGGTGGGTTTCTACTTTCAGATGCAACAGGAATTTCTCGAGTTCGACAATCCGTTCGCGAGATATGGGAGTTTGAAGTTAAGGAACGCTTGAGCAACCATCAAAATTTTCGCAAGTCTGATACTCGAAACCAATAACTACTATGGCCTAGGGGAAAAGTACACACACCATTGTAATCGGGCGAGTCTCTACTTTCAGATGCAACAGGAATTTCTCGAGTTCGTCAATCCGTTCGCGAGATATGGGAGTTTGAAGTTAAGGAACGCTTGAGCAACCATCAAAATTTTCGCAAGTCTGATACTCGAAACCAATAACTACTATGGCCTAGGGGAAAAGTACACACACCATTGTAATCGGGCGAGTTTCTACTTTCAGATGCAACAGGAATTTCTCGAGTTCGTCAATCCGTTCGCGAGATATGACAGTTCGAAGTTAAGGAATGGTTGAGAAACCATCAAAATTTTCGCAAATCTGATACTCGAAACCAATAACTACTATGGTCTAGGGGAAAAGTACACACACCATTGTAATCGGGCGAGTTTCTACTTTCAGATGCAACGGGAATTTCTCGAGTTCGTCAATCCGTTCGCGAGATATGGGAGTTTGAAGTTAAGGAACGCTTGAGCAACCATCAAAATTTTCGCAAGTCTGATACCCGAAACCAATAACTGGAATGGCCTAGGGAAAAAGTACCCATACCTTTGAAATCGGGCGAGTTTCTCCTTTCAGATGCAATTGGAATTACTCGAGTTCGTCAATCCGTTTGCGGGATATGGGAGTTTGAAATTAAGGAATGGTTGAGGAACCATCAAAATTTTCGCTGGTCTGATACTCGAAACCAATAACTATAATGGCATAGGGGAAAAGTACACACACCATTGTAATCGGGCGAGTTTCTACTTTCAGATGCAACAGGAATTTCTCGAGTTCGTCAATCCGTTTGCGAGATATGGGAGTTAGAAGTTAAGGACCGCTTCAGAAACCATCAAAATTTTCGCAAGTCTGATACTCGAAACCAATAACTTCTATGGCCTAGGGGAAAAGTACACACACCATTATAATCGGGCGAGTTTCTACTTTCAGATGCGACAGGAATTTCTCGAGTTCGTCATTCCGTTCGCGAGATATGGGAGTTTGAAGTTACGGAATGCTTGAGAAACCACCAAAATTTTCGCTGATTTGATACTCGAAACCAATAACTGGAATGGCCTAGGGGAAAAGTACACACACCATGGAAACCGGGCAAGTTTCTCCTTTCAGATGCAATTGGAATTACTCGAGTTCGTCAATCCGTTTGCGAGATATGGGAGTTTCAAATTAAGGAATGGTTGAGGAACCATCAAAATTTTCGCTGGTCTGATACTCGAAACCAATGACTGGAATGGCCTAGGGGAAAAGTACACACACCATTGTAATCGGGCGAGTTTCTACTTTCAGATGCAACAGGAATTTCTCGAGTTCGTCAATCCGTTTGCGAGATATGGGAGTTAGAAGTTAAGGAACGCTTGATAAACCATCAAAATTTTCGCAAGTCTGATACTCGAAACCAATAACTACTATGGCCTAGGGCAAAATTACACAAACCGTTGTAATCGGGCGAGTTCCTGCTTTCGGATGCAATAGGAATTTCTCGAGAACGTCAAAACGTTCGCGAGATATGGGAGTTTGAAGTTAAGGAATGGTTGAGGAACCATCAAAATTTTCGCTGGTCTGATACCCGAAACCAATAACTATAATGGCCTAGGGGAAAAGTACACACACTATTGTAATCGGGCGAGTTTCTACTTTCAGATGCAACAGGAATTTCTCGAGTTCGTCAATCCGTTCGCGAGGTATGGGAGTTTGAAGTTAAGGAACGCTTGAGCAACCATCAAAATTTTCGCAAGTCTGATACCCGAAACCAATAACTGGAATGGCCTAGGGAAAAAGTACCCATACCTTTGAAATCGGGCGAGTTTCTCCTTTCAGATGCAATTGGAATTACTCGAGTTCGTCAATCCGTTTGCGGGATATGGGAGTTTGAAATTGAGGAATGGTTGAGGAACCATCAAAATTTTCGCTGGTCTGATACTCGAAACCAATAACTATAATGGCATAGGGGAAAAGTACACACACCATTGTAATCGGGCGAGTTTCTACTTTCAGATGCAACAGAAATTTCTCGAGTTCGTCAATCCGTTTGCGAGATATGGGAGTTAGAAGTTAAGGACCGCTTGAGAAACCATCAAAATTTTCGCAAGTCTGATACTCGAAACCAATAACTACTATGGTCTAGGGGAAAAGAACACACACCGTTGTTATCGGATGGGTTTCTACTTTCAGATGCAACATGAATTTCTCGAGTTCGTCAATCCGTTCGCGAGATATGGGAGTTCGAAGTTAAGGAACGCTTGAGCAACCATCAAAATTTTCGCAAGTCTGATACCCGAAACCAATAACTACTATGGCCTAGGGGAAAAGTACACACACCATTATAATCGGGCGAGTTTCTACTTTCAGATGCGACAGGAATTTCTCGAGTTCGTCATTCCGTTCGCGAGATATGGGAGTTTGAAGTTAAGGAATGCTTGAGAAACCACCAAAATTTTCGCTGATTTGATACTCGAAACCAATAACTGGAATGGCCTAGGGGAAAAGTACACACACCATTGAAACCGGGCAAGTTTCTCCTTTCAGATGCAATTGGAATTACTCGAGTTCGTCAATCCGTTTGCGAGATATGGGAGTTTCAAATTAAGGAATGGTTGAGGAACCATCAAAATTTTCGCTGGTCTGATACTCGAAACCAATGACTGGAATGGCCTAGGGGAAAAGTACACACACCATTGTAATCGGGCGAGTTTCTACTTTCAGATGCAACAGGAATTTCTCGAGTTCGTCAATCCGTTCGCGAGGTATGGGAGTTTGAAGTTAAGGAACGCTTGAGCAACCATCAAAATTTTCGCAAGTCTGATACTCGAAACCAATAACTACTATGGCCTAGGGGAAAAGTACACACACCATTGTTATCGGGTGGGTTTCTACTTTCAGATGCAACAGGAATTTCTCGAGTTCGACAATCCGTTCGCGAGATATGGGAGTTTGAAGTTAAGGAATGCTTGAGCAACCGTCAAAATTTTCGCAAGTCTGATACTCGAAACCAATAACTCCTATAGCCTAGGGGAAAAGTACACACACCATTGTAATCGGGCGAGTCTCTACTTTCAGATGCAACAGGAATTTCTCGAGTTCGTCAATCCGTTCGCGAGATATGGGAGTTTGAAGTTAAGGAACGCTTGAGCAACCATCAAAATTTTCGCAAGTCTGATACTCGAAACCAATAACTACTATGGCCTAGGGGAAAAGTACACACACCATTGTAATCGGGCGAGTTTCTACTTTCAGATGCAACAGGAATTTCTCGAGTTCGTCAATCCGTTCGCGAGATATGGGAGTTCGAAGTTAAGGAATGGTTGAGAAACCATCAAAATTTTCGCAAGTCTGATACTCGAAACCAATAACTACTATGGCCTAGGGGAAAAGTACACACACCATTGTAATCGGGCGAGTTTCTACTTTCAGATGCAACAGGAATTTCTCGAGTTCGTCAATCCGTTCGCGAGATATGGGAGTTCGAAGTTAAGGAATGGTTGAGAAACCATCAAAATTTTCGCAAGTCTGATACTCGAAACCAATAACTACTATGGTCTAGGGGAAAAGTACAAACACCATTGTAATCGGGCGAGTTTCTACTTTCAGATGCAACAGGAATTTCTCGAGTTCGTCAATCCGTTCGCGAGATATGGGAGTTAGAAGTTAAGGACCGCTTGAGAAACCATCAAAATTTTCGCAAGTCTGATACTCGAAACCAATAACTACTATGGCCTAGGGCAAAATTACACAAACCGTTGTAATCGGGCGAGTTCCTGCTTTCAGATGCAAAAGGAATTTCTGGAGTTCGTCAAATCGTTCGCGAGATATGGGAGTTTGAAGTTAAGGAATGGTTGAGAAACCATCAAAATTTTCGCAAGTCTGATACTCGAAACCAATAACTACTATGGTCTAGGGGAAAAGAACACACACCGTTGTTATCGGATGGGTTTCTACTTTCAGATGCAACATGAATTTCTCGAGTTCGTCAATCCGTTCGCGAGATATGGGAGTTCGAAGTTAAGGAACGCTTGAGCAACCATCAAAATTTTCGCAAGTCTGATACCCGAAACCAATAACTACTATGGCCTAGGGGAAAAGTACACACACCATTGTAATCGGGCGAGTTTCTACTTTCAGATGCGACAGGAATTTCTCGAGTTCGTCATTCCGTTCGCGAGATATGGGAGTTTGAAGTTAAGGAATGGTTGAGAAACCACCAAAATTTTCGCTGATTTGATACTCGAAACCAATAACTGGAATGGCCTAGGGGAAAAGTACACACACCATTGTAATCCGGCGTGTTTCTACTTTCAGATGCAACAGGAATTTCTCGAGTTCGTCAATCCGTTCGCGAGATATGAGAGTTTGAAGTTAAGGAATGGTTGAGAAACCATCAAAATTTTCGCTGATTTCATACTCGAAACCAATAACTGGAATGGCCTAGGGGAAAAGTACACACACGATTGTAATCCGGCGAGTTTCTACTTTCAGATGAAACAGGAATTTCTCGTGTTCGTCAATCCGTTCGCGAGATATGGGAGTTTGAAGTTTAGGAATGGTTGAGAAACCATCAAAATTTTCGCAAGTCTGATACCCGAAACCAATAACTGGAATGGTCTAGGGAAAAAGTACCCACACCGTTGAAATCGGGCGAGTTTCTCCTTTCAGATGCAATTGGAATTACTCGAGTTCGTCAATCCGTTTGCGAGATATGGGAGTTTGAAATTAAGGAATGGTTGGGGAACCATCAAAATTTTCGCTGGTCTGATACTCGAAACCAATAACTGGAATGGCCTAGGGGAAAAGTACCCACACCATTGTTATCGGGTGGGTTTCTACTTTCAGATGCAACAGGAATTTCTCGAGTTCGTCAATCCGTTCGCGAGATATGGGAGTTTGAAGTTTAGGAATGGTTGAGAAACCATCAAAATTTTCGCAAGTCTGATACCCGAAACCAATAACTGGAATGGCCTAGGGAAAAAGTACCCACACCGTTGAAATCGGGCGAGTTTCTCCTTTCAGATGCAATTGGAATTACTCGAGATCGTCAATCCGTTTGCGAGATATGGGAGTTTGAAATTAAGGAATGGTTGGGGAACCATCAAAATTTTCGCTGGTCTGATACTCGAAACCAATAACTGGAATGGCCTAGGGGAAACGTACACACACCATTGTTATCGGGTGGGTTTCTACTTTCAGATGCAACAGGAATTTCTCGAGTTCGTCAATCCGTTCGCGAGATATGGGAGTTTGAAGCTAAGGAACGCTTGGGCAACCATCAAAATTTTCGCAAGTCTGATAATCGAAACCAATAACTACTATGGCCTAGGGGAAAAGTACACACACCATTGTAATCGGGCGAGTTTCTCCTTTCAGATGCAATAGGAATTACTCGAGTTCGTCTATCCGTTCGCGAGATATGGGAGTTTGAAGTTTAGGAATGGTTGAGAAACCATCAAAATTTTCGCAAGTCTGATACCCGAAATCAATTACTGGAATGGCCTAGGGAAAAAGTACCCATACCGTTGAAACCGGGCAAGTTTCTCCTTTCAGATGCAATTGGAATTACTCGAGTTCGTCAATCCGTTTGCGAGATATGGGAGTTTCAAATTAAGGAATGGTTGAGGAACCATCAAAATTTTCGCTGGTCTGATACTCGAAACCAATAACTGGAATGGCCTAGAGGAAAAGTACACACACCATTGTAATCGGGCGAGTTTCTGCTTTCTGATGCAACAGGAATTTCTCGAGTTCGTCAATCCGTTCGCAAGATGTGGTAGTTCGAAGTTAAGGAACGCTTGAGCAACCATCAAAATTTTCGCAAGTCTGATACCCGAAACCAATAACTACTATGGCCTAGGGTAAGAGTACACACACCATTGTAATCGGGCGAGTTTCTACTTTCAGATTCAACAGGAATTTCTCGAGTTCGTCAATCCGATCGCGAGATATGGGAGTTTGAAGTTAAGGAATGGTTGAGAAACCATCAAAATTTTCGCTGATTTGATACTCGAAACCAATAACTGGAATGGCCTAGGGGAAAAGTACACACACCATTGTAATCCGGCGTGTTTCTATTTTCAGATGCAACAGGAATTTCTCGAGTTCGTCAATCCGTTCGCGAGATATGGGAGTTTGAAGTTAAGGAATGGTTGAGAAACCATCAAAATTTTCGCTGATTTGATACTCGAAACCAATAACTGGAATGGCCTAGGGGAAAAGTACACACACGATTGTAATCCGGCGAGTTTCTACTTTCAGATGCAACAGGAATTTCTCGTGCTCGTCAATCCGTTCGCGAGATATGGGAGTTTGAAGTTTAGGAATGGTTGAGAAACCATCAAAATTTTCGCAAGTCTGATTCCCGAATCCAATAACTACTATGGCCTAGGGGAAAAGTACACACATCATTGTAATCGGGCGAGTTTCTACTTTCAGATTCAACAGGAATTTCTCGAGTTCGCCAATCCGTTCGCGAGATATGGGAGTTTGAAGTTAAGGAATGGTTGAGAAACCATCAAAATTTTCGCAAGACTAATACTCGAAACCAATAACTACCATGGCCTAGGGGAAAAGTACACACACCATTGTAATCGGGCGAGTTTCTACTTTCAGATGCAACAGGAATATCTCGAGTTCGTCAATCCGTTCGCGAGATATGGGTGTTTGAAGTTAAGGAATGGTTGAGAAACCACCAAAATTTTCGCTGATTTGATACTCGAAACCAATAACTGGAATGGCCTAGGGGAAAAGTACACACACCATTGTAATCGGGCGAGTTTCTACTTTCAGATGCAACAGGAATATCTCGAGTTCGTCAATCCGTTCGCGAGATATGGGTGTTTGAAGTTAAGGAATGGTTGAGAAACCACCAAAATTTTCGCTGATTTGATACTCGAAACCAATAACTGGAATGGCCTAGGGGAAAAGTACACACACCATTGTAATCGGGCGAGTTTCTACTTTCAGATGCAACAGGAATTTCTCGAGTTCGTCATCCGTTTGCGAGATATGGGAGTTAGAAGTTAAGGAACGCTTGAGAAACCATCAAAATTTTCGCTGGTCTGATACTCGAAACCAATAACTATAATGGCATAGGGGAAAAGTACACACACCATTGTAATCGGGCGAGTTTCTACTTTCAGATGCAACAGAAATTTCTCGAGTTCGTCAATCCGTTTGCAAGATATGGGAGTTAGAAGTTAAGGACCGCTTGAGAAACCATCAAAATTTTCGCAAGTCTGATACTCGAAACCAATAACTACTATGGTCTAGGGGAAAAGAACACACACCGTTGTTATCGGATGGGTTTCTACTTTCAGATGCAACATGAATTTCTCGAGTTCGTCAATCCGTTCGCGAGATATGGGAGTTCGAAGTTAAGGAACGCTTGAGCAACCATCAAAATTTTCGCAAGTCTGATACCCGAAACCAATAACTACTATGGCCTAGGGGAAAAGTACACACACCATTGTAATCGGGCGAGTTTCTACTTTCAGATGCAACAGGAATTTCTCGAGTTCGTCAATCCGTTCGCGAGATATGGGAGTTCGAAGTTAAGGAATGGTTGAGAAACCATCAAAATTTTCGCAAGTCTGATACTCGAAACCAATAACTACTATGGCCTAGGGGAAAAGTACACACACCATTGTAATCGGGCGAGTTTCTACTTTCAGATGCAACAGGAATTTCTCGAGTTCGTCAATCCGTTCGCGAGATATGGGAGTTCGAAGTTAAGGAATGGTTGAGAAACCATCAAAATTTTCGCAAGTCTGATACTCGAAACCAATAACTACTATGGTCTAGGGGAAAAGTACAAACACCATTGTAATCGGGCGAGTTTCTACTTTCAGATGCAACAGGAATTTCTCGAGTTCGTCAATCCGTTCGCGAGATATGGGAGTTAGAAGTTAAGGACCGCTTGAGAAACCATCAAAATTTTCGCAAGTCTGATACTCGAAACCAATAACTACTATGGCCTAGGGCAAAATTACACAAACCGTTGTAATCGGGCGAGTTCCTGCTTTCAGATGCAAAAGGAATTTCTGGAGTTCGTCAAATCGTTCGCGAGATATGGGAGTTTGAAGTTAAGGAATGGTTGAGAAACCATCAAAATTTTCGCAAGTCTGATACTCGAAACCAATAACTACTATGGTCTAGGGGAAAAGAACACACACCGTTGTTATCGGATGGGTTTCTACTTTCAGATGCAACATGAATTTCTCGAGTTCGTCAATCCGTTCGCGAGATATGGGAGTTCGAAGTTAAGGAACGCTTGAGCAACCATCAAAATTTTCGCAAGTCTGATACCCGAAACCAATAACTACTATGGCCTAGGGGAAAAGTACACACACCATTGTAATCGGGCGAGTTTCTACTTTCAGATGCAACAGGAATTTCTCGAGTTCGTCAATCCGTTCGCGAGATATGAGAGTTTGAAGTTAAGGAATGGTTGAGAAACCATCAAAATTTTCGCTGATTTCATACTCGAAACCAATAACTGGAATGGCCTAGGGGAAAAGTACACACACGATTGTAATCCGGCGAGTTTCTACTTTCAGATGAAACAGGAATTTCTCGTGTTCGTCAATCCGTTCGCGAGATATGGGAGTTTGAAGTTTAGGAATGGTTGAGAAACCATCAAAATTTTCGCAAGTCTGATACCCGAAACCAATAACTGGAATGGTCTAGGGAAAAAGTACCCACACCGTTGAAATCGGGCGAGTTTCTCCTTTCAGATGCAATTGGAATTACTCGAGTTCGTCAATCCGTTTGCGAGATATGGGAGTTTGAAATTAAGGAATGGTTGGGGAACCATCAAAATTTTCGCTGGTCTGATACTCGAAACCAATAACTGGAATGGCCTAGGGGAAAAGTACCCACACCATTGTTATCGGGTGGGTTTCTACTTTCAGATGCAACAGGAATTTCTCGAGTTCGTCAATCCGTTCGCGAGATATAGGAGTTTGAAGTTTAGGAATGGTTGAGAAACCATCAAAATTTTCGCAAGTCTGATACCCGAAACCAATAACTGGAATGGCCTAGGGAAAAAGTACCCACACCGTTGAAATCGGGCGAGTTTCTCCTTTCAGATGCAATTGGAATTACTCGAGATCGTCAATCCGTTTGCGAGATATGGGAGTTTGAAATTAAGGAATGGTTGGGGAACCATCAAAATTTTCGCTGGTCTGATACTCGAAACCAATAACTGGAATGGCCTAGGGGAAACGTACACACACCATTGTTATCGGGTGGGTTTCTACTTTCAGATGCAACAGGAATTTCTCGAGTTCGTCAATCCGTTCGCGAGATATGGGAGTTTGAAGCTAAGGAACGCTTGGGCAACCATCAAAATTTTCGCAAGTCTGATAATCGAAACCAATAACTACTATGGCCTAGGGGAAAAGTACACACACCATTGTAATCGGGCGAGTTTCTCCTTTCAGATGCAATAGGAATTACTCGAGTTCGTCTATCCGTTCGCGAGATATGGGAGTTTGAAGTTTAGGAATGGTTGAGAAACCATCAAAATTTTCGCAAGTCTGATACCCGAAATCAATTACTGGAATGGCCTAGGGAAAAAGTACCCATACCGTTGAAACCGGGCAAGTTTCTCCTTTCAGATGCAATTGGAATTACTCGAGTTCGTCAATCCGTTTGCGAGATATGGGAGTTTCAAATTAAGGAATGGTTGAGGAACCATCAAAATTTTCGCTGGTCTGATACTCGAAACCAATAACTGGAATGGCCTAGAGGAAAAGTACACACACCATTGTAATCGGGCGAGTTTCTGCTTTCTGATGCAACAGGAATTTCTCGAGTTCGTCAATCCGTTCGCAAGATGTGGTAGTTCGAAGTTAAGGAACGCTTGAGCAACCATCAAAATTTTCGCAAGTCTGATACCCGAAACCAATAACTACTATGGCCTAGGGTAAGAGTACACACACCATTGTAATCGGGCGAGTTTCTACTTTCAGATTCAACAGGAATTTCTCGAGTTCGTCAATCCGATCGCGAGATATGGGAGTTTGAAGTTAAGGAATGGTTGAGAAACCATCAAAATTTTCGCTGATTTGATACTCGAAACCAATAACTGGAATGGCCTAGGGGAAAAGTACACACACCATTGTAATCCGGCGTGTTTCTATTTTCAGATGCAACAGGAATTTCTCGAGTTCGTCAATCCGTTCGCGAGATATGGGAGTTTGAAGTTAAGGAATGGTTGAGAAACCATCAAAATTTTCGCTGATTTGATACTCGAAACCAATAACTGGAATGGCCTAGGGGAAAAGTACACACACGATTGTAATCCGGCGAGTTTCTACTTTCAGATGCAACAGGAATTTCTCGTGCTCGTCAATCCGTTCGCGAGATATGGGAGTTTGAAGTTTAGGAATGGTTGAGAAACCATCAAAATTTTCGCAAGTCTGATTCCCGAATCCAATAACTACTATGGCCTAGGGGAAAAGTACACACATCATTGTAATCGGGCGAGTTTCTACTTTCAGATTCAACAGGAATTTCTCGAGTTCGCCAATCCGTTCGCGAGATATGGGAGTTTGAAGTTAAGGAATGGTTGAGAAACCATCAAAATTTTCGCTGATTTGATACTCGAAACCAATAAGTGGAATGGCCTAGGGGAAAAGTACACACACCATTGTAATCCGGCGAGATTCTACTTTCAGATGCAACAGGAATTTCTCGAGTTCGTCAATCCGTTCGCGAGATATGGGAGTTAGAAATTACGGAGCGCTTGAGCAACCATCAAAATTTTCGCAAGTCTGATAATCGAATCCAATAACAACTATGGCCTAGGGGAAAAGTACACACACCATTGTAATCGGGCGAATTTCTCCTTTCAGATGCAATAGGAGTTACTCGAGTTCGTCTATCCGTTCGCGAGATATGGGAGTTTGAAATTAAGGAACGCTTGAGCAACCATCAAAATTTTCGCAAGACTAATACTCGAAACCAATAACTACCATGGCCTAGGGGAAAAGTACACACACCATTGTAATCGGGCGAGTTTCTACTTTCAGATGCAACAGGAATATCTCGAGTTCGTCAATCCGTTCGCGAGATATGGGTGTTTGAAGTTAAGGAATGGTTGAGAAACCACCAAAATTTTCGCTGATTTGATACTCGAAACCAATAACTGGAATGGCCTAGGGGAAAAGTACACACACCATTGTAATCGGGCGAGTTTCTACTTTCAGATGCAACAGGAATTTCTCGAGTTCGTCATCCGTTTGCGAGATATGGGAGTTAGAAGTTAAGGAACGCTTGAGAAACCATCAAAATTTTCGCAAGTCTGATACTCGAAACCAATAACTACTATGGCCTAGGGCAAAATTACACAAACCGTTGTAATCGGGCGAGTTCCTGCTTTCAGATGCAAAAGGAATTCCTCGAGTTCGTCAAATCGTTCGCGAGATACGGGAGTTTGAAGATAAGGAATGGTTGAGAAACCATCAAAATTTTCGCAAGTCTGATACTCGAAACCAATAACTGCAATGGCCTAGGGGAAAAGTACACACACCAGTCTAATCGGTCGAGTTTCTACTTTCATGCAACAGGAATATCTCGAGTTCGTCAATCCGTTCGCGAGATATGGGATTTTGAAGTTAAGGAATGGTTGAGAAACCACCAAAATTTTCGCTGGTCTGATACTCGAAACCAATAACTGGAATGGCCTAGGGGAAAAGTACGCACACCATTGTTATCGGGTGGGTTTCTACTTTCAGATGCAACAGGAATTTCTCGAGTTCGTCAATCCGTTCGCGAGATATGGGAGTTTGAAGCTAAGGAATGGTTGAGAAACCACCAAAATTTTCGCTGATTTGATACTCGAAACCAATAACTGGAATGGCCTAGGGGAAAAGTACACACACCATTCTAATCGGGCGAGTTTCTACTTTCAGATGCAACAGGAATTTCTCGTGTTCGTCAATCCGTTCGCGAGATATGGGAGTTTGAAGTTAAGGAATGGTTGAGAAACCACCAAAATTTTCGCTGATTTGATACTCGAAACCAATAACTGGAATGGCCTAGGAGAAAAGTACACACACCACTCTAATCGGGCGAGTTTCTACTTTCAGATGCAACAGGAACTTCTCGAGTTCGTCAATCCGTTCGCGAGATATGGGAGTTTGAAGTTAAGGAATGGTTGAGAAACCATCAAAATTTTCGCTGATTTGATACCCGAAACCAATAATTGGAATGGCCTAGGCTAAAAGTACACACACCATTGTAATCAGGCCAGCTTCTACTTTCAGATGCAACAGGAATTTCTCGAGTTCGACAATCCGTTCGCGAGATATGGGAGTTTGAATTTAAAGAACGCTTGAGCAACCATCAAAATTTTCGCAAGTCTGATACTCGAAACCAATAACTACTATGGCCTAGGGGAAAAGTACACACACCATTGTAATCGGGCGAGTTTCTACTTTCAGATGCAACAGGAATTTCTCGAGTTCGTCAATCCGTTCGCGAGATATGGGAGTTCGAAGTTAAGGAATGGTTGAGAAACCATCAAAATTTTCGCAAGTCTGATACCTGAAACCAATAACTGGAATGGCCCAGGGAAAAAGTACCCATACCGTTGAAACCGGGCAAGTTTCTCCTTTCAGATGCAATTGGAATTACTCGAGTTCGTCAATCCGTTTGCGAGATATGGGAGTTTCAAATTAAGGAATGGTTGAGGAACCATCAAAATTTTCGCAAGTCTTTGAATCGAAACCAATAACTACTATAGCCTAGGGAAAAAGTACCCACACCATTAAAATCGGGCGAGATTCTACTTTCAGATGCCACTGGAATTTCTCGAGTTCGTCAATCCGTTCGCGAGATATGGGAGTTTGAATTTAAGGAACGCTTGAGCAACCATCAAAATTTTCGCAAGTCTGATACTCGAAACCAATAACTACTATGGCCTATGGGAAAAGTACACACACCATTGTAATCGGGCGAGTTTCTACTTTCAGATTCAACAGGAATTTCTCGAGTTCGTCAATCCGTTCGCGAGATATGGGAGTTTGAAGTTAAGGAACGCTTGAGCAACCATCAAAATTTTCGCTGATTTGATACTCGAAACCAATAACTGGTATGGCCTAGGGGAAAAGTACACACACCATTGTAATCCGGCGAGTTTCTACTTTCCGATGCAACAGGAATTTCTCGAGTTCGTCAATCCGTTCGCGAGATATGGGAGTTTGAAGCTACGGAACGCTTGAGCAACCATCAAATTTTTCGCAAGTCTGATACTCGAAACCAATAACTACAAAGGTCTAGGGGAAAAGTGCACACACCATTGTAATCGGGCGAGTTTCTACTTTCAGATGCAACAGGAATTTCTCGAGTTCGTGAATCCGTTCGCGAGATATGGGAGTTTGAAGTTAAGGAACGCTTGAGCAACCATCAAAATTTTCGCTGATTTGATACTCAAAACCAATAATTGGAATGGCCTAGGGGAAAAGTACACACACCGTTGTAATCCGGCGCGCTTCTACTTTCAGATGCAACAGGAATTTCTCGAGTTCGTCAATCCGTTCGCGAGATATGGGAGTTTGAAATTAAGGAATGGTTGAGGAACCATCAAAATTTTCGCAAGTCTGATACTCGAAACCAATAACTACTATGGCCTAGGGCAAAATTACACAAACCGTTGTAATCGGGCGAGTTTCTACTTTCAGATGCAACAGGAATTTCTCGAGTTCGTCAATCCGTTCGCGAGATATGGGAGTTCGAAGTTAAGGAATGGTTGAGACACCATCAAAATTTTCGCAAGTCTGATACTCGAAACCAATAACTACTATGGTCTAGCGGAAGAGTACACACACCATTGAAATCGGGCGAGTTTCTCCTTTCAGATGCAATTGGAATTACTCAAGCTCGTCAATCCGTTTGCGAGATATGGGAGTTTGAAATTAAGGAATGGTTGAGGAACCATCAAAATTTTCGCTGATTTGATACTTGAAACCAATAACTGGAAAGGCCTAGGGGAAAAATACACACACCATTGTAATCGGGCGAGTTTCTACTTTCAAATTCGACAGGAATTTCTCGAGTTCGTCAATCCGTTCGCGAGATATGGGAGTTTGAATTTAAGGAATGGTTGAGAAACCATCAAAATTTTCGCTGATTTGATACTCGAAACCAATAAATGGAATGGCCTAGGGGAAAAGTTCACACACCATTGTAATCCGGCGAGTTTCTACATTCCGATGGAACAGGAATTTCTCGAGTTCGTCAATCCGTTCGCGAGATATGGGAGTTTGAATTTAAGGAACGCTTGAGCAACCATCAAAATTTTCGCAAGTCTGATACTCGAAACCAATAACTACTATGGCCTATGGGAAAAGTACACACACCATTGTAATCGGGCGAGTTTCTACTTTCAGCTTCGACAGGAATTTCTCGAGTTCGTCAATCCGTTCGCGAGATATGGGAGTTTGAAGATAAGGAATGGTTGAGAAACCATCAAAATTTTCGCTGATTTGATACTCGAAACCAATAATTGGAATGGCCTAGGGGAAAAGTACACACACCATTGTAATCCGGCGAGTTCCTACTTTCCGATGCAACAGGAATTTCTCGAGTTCGTCAATCCGTTCGCGAGATATGGGAGTTTGAAGTTAAGGAACGCTTGAGCAACCATCAAAATCTTCGCAAGTCTGATACTCGAAACCAATAACTACTAAGGTCTAGGGGAAAAGTACACACACCATTGTTATCGGGTGGGTTTCTACTTTCAGATGCAACAGGAATTTCTCGAGTTCGTCAATCCGTTCGCGAGATATGGGAGTTTGAAGTTAAGGAACGCTTGAGCAACCATCAAAATTTTCGCAAGTCTGATACCCGAAACCAATAACTAGTATGGCCTAGAGGAAAAGTACACACACCATTGTAATCGGGCGAGTTTCTACTTTCAGATTCAACAGGAATTTCTCGAGTTCGTCAATCCGTTCGCGAGATATGGGAGTTTGAAGTTAAGGAACGCTTGAGCAACCATCAAAATTTTCGCTGATTTGATACTCGAAACCAGTAACTGGAATGGCCTAGGGGAAAAGTACACACACCATTGTAATCCGGCGAGTTTCTACTTTCCGATGCAACAGGAATTTCTCGAGTTCGTCAATCCGTTCGCGAGATATGGGAGTTTGAAGCTAAGGAACGCTTGAGCAACCATCAAATTTTTCGCAAGTCTGATACGCGAAACCAATAACTACAAAGGTCTAGGTGAAAAGTGCACACACCATTGTAATCGGGCGAGTTTCTACTTTCAGATGCAACAGGAATTTCTCGAGTTCGTGAATCCGTTCGCGAGATATGGGAGTTTGAAGTTAAGGAACGCTTGAGCAACCATCAAAATTTTCGCAAGTCTGATTTTCGAAAACAATAACTACTATAGCCTAGGGGAAAAGTACACACACCATTGTTATCGGGTGGGTTTCTACTTTCAGATGCAACAGGAATTTCTCCAGTTCGTCAATCCGTTCGCGAGATATGGGTGTTTTAAGTTAAGGAACGCTTGAGCAACCATCAAAATTTTCGCAAGTCTGATACCCGAAACCAATAACTACTATGACCTAGGGGAAAAGTTCACACACCATTGTAATCGGACCAGTTTCTACTTTCAGCTTCGACAGGAATTTCTCGAGTTCGTCAATCCGTTCGCGAGATATGGGAGTTTGAAGTTAAGGAATGGTTGAGAAACCATCAAAATTTTCGCTGATTTGATACTCGAAACCAATAATTGGAATGGCCTAGGGGTAAAGTACACACACCGTTGTAATCCGGCGAGCTTCTACTTTCAGATGCAACAGGAATTTCTCGAGTTCGTCAATCCGTTCGCGAGATATGGGAGTTTGAAGTTAAGGAACGCTTGAGAAACCATCAAAATTTTCGCAAGTCTGATACTCGAAACCAATAACTAATATGGCCTAGGGCAAAATTACACAAACCGTTGTAATCGGGCGAGTTTCTACTTTCAGATGCAACAGGAATTTCTCGAGTTCGTCAATCGGTTCGCGAGATATGGGAGTTTGAAGTTAAGGAATGGTTGAGGAACCACCAAAATTTTCGCTGATTTGATACTCGACACCAATAACCGGAATGGCCTAGGCGAAAAGTACACACACCATTGTAATCGGGCGAGTTTCTACTTTCAGATGCAACAGGAATTTCTCGTGTTCGTCAATCCGTTCGCGAGATATGGGAGTTTGAAATTAAGGAATGGTTGAGGAACCATCAAAATTTTCGCTGGTCTGATACTCGAAACCAATAACTATAATGGCCTAGGGGAAAGTACACACACCATTGTAATCGGGCGAGTTTCTACTTTCAGATGCTACAGGAATTTCTCGAGTTCGTCAATCCGTTTGTGAGATATGGGAGTTAGAAGTTAAGGAACGCTTGGGCAACCATCAAAATTTTCGCAAGTCTGATACCCGAAACCAATAACTGGAATGGCCTAGGGAAAAAGTACCCATACCGTTGAAATCGGGCGAGTTTCTCCTTTCAGATGCAATTGGAATTACTCGAGTTCCTCAATCCGTTTGCGAGATATGGGAGTTTGAAATTAAGGAATGGTTGAGGAACCATCAATATTTTCGCTGATTTGATACTTGAAACCAATAACTGGGATGGCCTAGGGGAAAAGTACACACACCATTGTAATCCGGCGAGTTTCTACTTTCCGATGCAACAGGAATTTCTCGAGTTCGTCAATCCGTTCGCGAGATATGGGAGTTTCAAGTTAAGGAACGCTTGAGCAACCATCAAAATTTTCGCAAGTCTGATACTCGAAACAAATAACTACTAAGGTCTAGGGGAAAAGTGCACATACCATTGTAACCGGGCGAGTTTCTACTTTCAGATGCAACAGGAATTTCTCGAGTTCGTGAATCCGTTCGCGAGATATGGAAGTTTGAAGTTAAGGAATGGTTGAGAAACCATCAAAATTTTCACTGATTTGATACTCGAAACCAATAACTGGAATGGCCTAGGGGAAAAGTACACACACTATTGTAATCCGGCGAGTTTCTACTTTCCGATGCAACAGGAATTTCTCGAGTTCGTCAATCCGTTCGCGAGATATGGGAGTTTCAAGTTAAGGAACGCTTGAGCAACCATCAAAATTTTCGCAAGTCTGATACTCGAAACAAATAACTACTAAGGTCTAGGGGAAAAGTGCACACACCATTGTAACCGGGCGAGTTTTTACTTTCAGATGCAACAGGAATTTCTCGAGTTCGTGAATCCGTTCGCGAGATATGGGAGTTTGAAGTTAAGGAACGCTTGAGCAACCATCAAAATTTTCGCAAGTCTGATACTCGAAACCAATAACTGCAATGGCCTAGGGGAAAAGTACACACACCATTGAAATCGGGCGGGATTCTACTTTCAGATGCAACAGGAATTTCTCGAGTTCGTCAATCCGTTTGCGAGATATGGGAGTTAGAATTTAAGGAACGCTTGATAAACCATCAAAATTTTCGCAAGTCTGATACTCGAAACCAATAACTGCAATGGCCTAGGGGAAAAGTACACACACCATTGAAATCGGGCGAGATTCTACTTTCAGATGCAACAGGAATTTCTCGAGTTCGTCAATCCGTTTGCGAGATATGGGAGTTTGAAATTAAGGAATGGTTGAGGATCCATCAAAATTTTCGCTGATTTGATACTTGAAACCAATAACTGGAATAGACTAGGGGAAAAGTACACACACCATTGTAATCGGGCGAGTTTCTACTTTCAGATTCAACCGGAATTTCTCGATTTCGTGAATCCGTTCGCGAGATATGGGAGTTTGAAGTTAAGGAACGCTTGAGCAACCATCAAAATTTTCGCAAGTCTGATACTCGAAACCAATAACCACTAAGGTCTAGGGGAAAAGTGCACACACCATTGTAATCGGGCGAGTTTCTACTTTCAGATGCAACAGGAATTTCTCGAGTTCGTGAATCCGTTCGCGAGATATGGGAGTTTGAAGTTAAGGAACGCTTGAGCAACCATCAAAATTTTCGCAAGTCTGATACTCGAAACCAATAACTGCAATGGCCTAGGGGAAAAGTACACACACCATTGAAATCGGGCGAGATTCTACTTTCAGATGCAACTGGAATTTCTCGAGTTCGTCAATCCCTTCGCGAGATATGGGAGTTTGAAGTTAAGGAACGCTTGAGCAACCATCAAAATTTTCGCAAGTCTGATACCCGAAACCAATAACTACTATGGCCTAGGGGAAAAGTACACACACCATTGTAATCGGGCGAGTTTCTACTTTCATATTCAACAGGAATTTCTCGAGGTCGTCAATCCGTTCGCGAGATATGGGAGTTTGAAGTTAAGGAATGGTTGAGAAACCATCAAAATTTTCGCTGATTTGATACTCGAAACCAATAATTGGAATGGCCTAGGGGTAAAGTACACACACCGTTGTAATCCGGCGAGCTTCTACTTTCAGATGCAACAGGAATTTCTCGAGTTCGTCAATCCGTTCGCGAGATATGGGAGTTTGAAGTTAAGGAACGCTTGAGAAACCATCAAAATTTTCGCAAGTCTGATACTCGAAACCAATAACTAATATGGCCTAGGGCAAAATTACACAAACCGTTGTAATCGGGCGAGTTTCTACTTTCAGATTCAACAGGAATTTCTCGAGTTCGT
Organism: Ptiloglossa arizonensis; assembly: GCF_051014685.1. Taxonomy (NCBI): domain Eukaryota; kingdom Metazoa; phylum Arthropoda; class Insecta; order Hymenoptera; family Colletidae; genus Ptiloglossa; species Ptiloglossa arizonensis. The sequence continues at coordinate 501,961 of NW_027478710.1, forward strand.
CAATCGGTTCGCGAGATATGGGAGTTTGAAGTTAAGGAATGGTTGAGGAACCACCAAAATTTTCGCTGATTTGATACTCGACACCAATAACCGGAATGGCCTAGGCGAAAAGTACACACACCATTGTAATCGGGCGAGTTTCTACTTTCAGATGCAACAGGAATTTCTCGTGTTCGTCAATCCGTTCGCGAGATATGGGAGTTTGAAATTAAGGAATGGTTGAGGAACCATCAAAATTTTCGCTGGTCTGATACTCGAAACCAATAACTATAATGGCCTAGGGGAAAGTACACACACCATTGTAATCGGGCGAGTTTCTACCTTCAGATGCTACAGGAATTTCTCGAGTTCGTCAATCCGTTTGTGAGATATGGGAGTTAGAAGTTAAGGAACGCTTGGGCAACCATCAAAATTTTCGCAAGTCTGATACCCGAAACCAATAACTGGAATGGCCTAGGGAAAAAGTACCCATACCGTTGAAATCGGGCGAGTTTCTCCTTTCAGATGCAATTGGAATTACTCGAGTTCCTCAATCCGTTTGCGAGATATGGGAGTTTGAAATTAAGGAATGGTTGAGGAAGCATCAATATTTTCGCTGATTTGATACTTGAAACCAATAACTGGGATGGCCTAGGGGAAAAGTACACACACCATTGTAATCCGGCGAGTTTCTACTTTCCGATGCAACAGGAATTTCTCGAGTTCGTCAATCCGTTCGCGAGATATGGGAGTTTCAAGTTAAGGAACGCTTGAGCAACCATCAAAATTTTCGCAAGTCTGATACTCGAAACAAATAACTACTAAGGTCTAGGGGAAAAGTGCACACACCATTGTAACCGGGCGAGTTTCTACTTTCAGATGCAACAGGAATTTCTCGAGTTCGTGAATCCGTTCGCGAGATATGGGAGTTTGAAGTTAAGGAATGGTTGAGAAACCATCAAAATTTTCGCTGATTTGATACTCGAAACCAATAACTGGAATGGCCTAGGGGAAAAGTACACACACTATTGTAATCCGGCGAGTTTCTACTTTCCGATGCAACAGGAATTTCTCGAGTTCGTCAATCCGTTCGCGAGATATGGGAGTTTCAAGTTAAGGAACGCTTGAGCAACCATCAAAATTTTCGCAAGTCTGATACTCGAAACAAATAACTACTAAGGTCTAGGGGAAAAGTGCACACACCATTGTAACCGGGCGAGTTTCTACTTTCAGATGCAACAGGAATTTCTCGAGTTCGTGAATCCGTTCGCGAGATATGGGAGTTTGAAGTTAAGGAACGCTTGAGCAACCATCAAAATTTTCGCAAGTCTGATACTCGAAACCAATAACTGCAATGGCCTAGGGGAAAAGTACACACACCATTGAAATCGGGCGAGATTCTACTTTCAGATGCAACAGGAATTTCTCGAGTTCGTCAATCCGTTTGCGAGATATGGGAGTTTGAAATTAAGGAATGGTTGAGGATCCATCAAAATTTTCGCTGATTTGATACTTGAAACCAATAACTGGAATAGACTAGGGGAAAAGTACACACACCATTGTAATCGGGCGAGTTTCTACTTTCAGATTCAACCGGAATTTCTCGAGTTCGTCAATCCGTTCGCGAGATATGGGAGTTTGAAGTTAAGGAATGGTTGAGAAACCATCAAAATTTTCGCTGATTTGATACTCGAAACCAATAACTGGAATGGCCTAGGGGAAAAGTAGACACACCATTGTAATCCGGCGAGTTTCTACTTTCAGATGCAACAGGAATTTCTCGAGTTCGTGAATCCGTTCGCGAGATATGGGAGTTTGAAGTTAAGGAACGCTTGAGCAACCATCAAAATTTTCGCAAGTCTGATACTCGAAACCAATAACCACTAAGGTCTAGGGGAAAAGTGCACACACCATTGTAATCGGGCGAGTTTCTACTTTCAGATGCAACAGGAATTTCTCGAGTTCGTCAATCCCTTCGCGAGATATGGGAGTTTGAAGTTAAGGAACGCTTGAGCAACCATCAAAATTTTCGCAAGTCTGATACTCGAAACCAATAACTACTATGGCCTAAGGGAAAAGTACACACACCACTGTTATCGGGTGGGTTTCTACTTTCAGATGCAACAGGAATTTCTCGAGTTCGTCAATCCCTTCGCGAGATATGGGAGTTTGAAGTTAAGGAACGCTTGAGCAACCATCAAAATTTTCGCAAGTCTGATACTCGAAACCAATAACTACTATGGCCTAAGGGAAAAGTACACACACCACTGTTATCGGGTGGGTTTCTACTTTCAGATGCAACAGGAATTTCTCGAGTTCGTCAATCCGTTCGCGAGATATGGGAGTTTGAAGTTAAGGAACGCTTGAGCAACCATCAAAATTTTCGCAAGTCTGATACCCGAAACCAATAACTACTATGGCCTAGGGGAAAAGTACACACACCATTGTAATCGGGCGAGTTTCTACTTTCATATTCAACAGGAATTTCTCGAGGTCGTCAATCCGTTCGCGAGATATGGGAGTTTGAAGTTAAGGAATGGTTGAGAAACCATCAAAATTTTCGCTGATTTGATACTCGAAACCAATAATTGGAATGGCCTAGGGGTAAAGTACACACACCGTTGTAATCCGGCGAGCTTCTACTTTCAGATGCAACAGGAATTTCTCGAGTTCGTCAATCCGTTCGCGAGATATGGGAGTTTGAAGTTAAGGAACGCTTGAGAAACCATCAAAATTTTCGCAAGTCTGATACTCGAAACCAATAACTAATATGGCCTAGGGGAAAAGTGCAAACACCATTGTAACCGGGCGAGTTTCTACTTTCAGATGCAACAGGAATTTCTCGAGTTCGTGAATCCGTTCGCGAGATATGGGAGTTTGAAGTTAAGGAATGGTTGAGAAACCATCAAAATTTTCGCTGATTTGATACTCGAAACCAATAACTGGAATGGCCTAGGGGAAAAGTACACACACTATTGTAATCCGGCGAGTTTCTACTTTCCGATGCAACAGGAATTTCTCGAGTTCGTCAATCCGTTCGCGAGATATGGGAGTTTCAAGTTAAGGAACGCTTGAGCAACCATCAAAATTTTCGCAAGTCTGATACTCGAAACAAATAACTACTAAGGTCTAGGGGAAAAGTGCACACACCATTGTAACCGGGCGAGTTTCTACTTTCAGATGCAACAGGAATTTCTCGAGTTCGTGAATCCGTTCGCGAGATATGGGAGTTTGAAGTTAAGGAACGCTTGAGCAACCATCAAAATTTTCGCAAGTCTGATACTCGAAACCAATAACTGCAATGGCCTAGGGGAAAAGTACACACACCATTGAAATCGGGCGAGATTCTACTTTCAGATGCAACAGGAATTTCTCGAGTTCGTCAATCCGTTTGCGAGATATGGGAGTTAGAATTTAAGGAACGCTTGATAAACCATCAAAATTTTCGCAAGTCTGATACTCGAAACCAATAACTGCAATGGCCTAGGGGAAAAGTACACACACCATTGAAATCGGGCGAGATTCTACTTTCAGATGCAACAGGAATTTCTCGAGTTCGTCAATCCGTTTGCGAGATATGGGAGTTTGAAATTAAGGAATGGTTGAGGATCCATCAAAATTTTCGCTGATTTGATACTTGAAACCAATAACTGGAATAGACTAGGGGAAAAGTACACACACCATTGTAATCGGGCGAGTTTCTACTTTCAGATTCAACCGGAATTTCTCGAGTTCGTCAATCCGTTCGCGAGATATGGGAGTTTGAAGTTAAGGAATGGTTGAGAAACCATCAAAATTTTCGCTGATTTGATACTCGAAACCAATAACTGGAATGGCCTAGGGGAAAAGTAGACACACCATTGTAATCCGGCGAGTTTCTACTTTCCGATGCAACAGGAATTTCTCGAGTTCGTCAATCCGTTCGCGAGATATGGGAGTTTGAAGTTAAGGAACGCTTGAGCAACCATCAAAATTTTCGCAAGTCTGATACTCGAAACCAATAACCACTAAGGTCTAGGGGAAAAGTGCACACACCATTGTAATCGGGCGAGTTTCTACTTTCAGATGCAACAGGAATTTCTCGAGTTCGTGAATCCGTTCGCGAGATATGGGAGTTTGAAGTTAAGGAACGCTTGAGCAACCATCAAAATTTTCGCAAGTCTGATACTCGAAACCAATAACTGCAATGGCCTAGGGGAAAAGTACACACACCATTGAAATCGGGCGAGATTCTACTTTCAGATGCAACTGGAATTTCTCGAGTTCGTCAATCCCTTCGCGAGATATGGGAGTTTGAAGTTAAGGAACGCTTGAGCAACCATCAAAATTTTCGCAAGTCTGATACTCGAAACCAATAACTACTATGGCCTAGGGGAAAAGTACACACACCACTGTTATCGGGTGGGTTTCTACTTTCAGATGCAACAGGAATTTCTCGAGTTCGTCAATCCGTTCGCGAGATATGGGAGTTTGAAGTTAAGGAACGCTTGAGCAACCATCAAAATTTTCGCAAGTCTGATACCCGAAACCAATAACTACTATGGCCTAGGGGAAAAGTACACACACCATTGTAATCGGGCGAGTTTCTACTTTCATATTCAACAGGAACTTCTCGAGTTCGTCAATCCGTTTGCGAGATATGGGAGTTAGAATTTAAGGAACGCTTGATAAACCATCAAAATTTTCGCAAGTCTGATACTCGAAACCAATAACTGCAATGGCCTAGGGGAAAAGTACACACACCATTGAAATCGGGCGAGATTCTACTTTCAGATGCAACAGGAATTTCTCGAGTTCGTCAATCCGTTTGCGAGATATGGGAGTTTGAAATTAAGGAATGGTTGAGGATCCATCAAAATTTTCGCTGATTTGATACTTGAAACCAATAACTGGAATAGACTAGGGGAAAAGTACACACACCATTGTAATCGGGCGAGTTTCTACTTTCAGATTCAACCGGAATTTCTCGAGTTCGTCAATCCGTTCGCGAGATATAGGAGTTTGAAGTTAAGGAATGGTTGAGAAACCATCAAAATTTTCGCTGATTTGATACTCGAAACCAATAACTGGAATAGCCTAGGGGAAAAGTACACACACCATTGTAATCCGGCGAGTTTCTACTTTCCGATGCAACAGGAATTTCTCGAGTTCGTCAATCCGTTCGCGAGATATGGGAGTTTGAAGTTAAGGAACGCTTGAGCAACCATCAAAATTTTCGCAAGTCTGATACTCGAAACCAATAACCACTAAGGTCTAGGGGAAAAGTGCACACACCCTTGTAATCGGGCGAGTTTCTACTTTCAGATGCAACAGGAATTTCTCGAGTTCGTGAATCCGTTCGCGAGATATGGGAGTTTGAAGTTAAGGAACGCTTGAGCAACCATCAAAATTTTCGCAAGTCTGATACTCGAAACCAATAACTGCAATGGCCTAGGGGAAAAGTACACACACCATTGAAATCGGGCGAGATTCTACTTTCAGATGCAACTGGAATTTCTCGAGTTCGTCAATCCCTTCGCGAGATATGGGAGTTCGAAGTTAAGGAACGCTTGAGCAACCATCAAAATTTTCGCAAGTCTGATACCCGAAACCAATAACTACTATGGCCTAGGGGAAAAGTACACTCTCCATTGTGATCGGGCGAGTTTCTACTTTCAGCTTCGACAGGAATTTCTCGAGTTCGTCAATCCGTTCGCGAGATATGGGAGTTTGAAGTTAAGGAATGGTTGAGAAACCATCAAAATTTTCGCTGATTTGATACTTGAAACCAATAACTACTATGGCCTAGGGGAAAAGTACACACACCATTGTAATCGGGCGAGTTTCTACTTTCATATTCAACAGGAATTTCTCGAGTTCGTCAATCCGTTCGCGAGATATGGGAGTTTGAAGTTAAGGAATGGTTGAGAAACCATCAAAATTTTCGCTGATTTGATACTCGAAACCAATAACTGGAATGGCCTAGGGGAAAAGTACACACACCATTGTAATCCGGCGAGTTTCTACTTTCCGATGCAACAGGAATTTCTCGAGTTCGTCAATCCGTTCGCGAGATATGGGAGTTTGAAGTTAAGGAACGCTTGAGCAACCATCAAAATTTTCGCAAGTCTGATACTCGAAACCAATAACTGCAATGGCCTAGGGGAAAAGTAAACACACCATTGAAATCGGGCGAGATCCTACTTTCAGATTCAACAGGAATTTCTCGAGTTCGTCAATCCGTTCGCGAGATATGGGAGTTTGAAGTTAAGGAATGGTTGAGAAACCATCAAAATTTTCGCTGATTTGATACTCGAAACCAATAACTGGAATGGCCTAGGGGAAAAGTACACACACCATTGAAATCGGGCGAGATTCTACTTTCAGATGCAACAGGAATTTCTCGAGTTCGTCAATCCGTTTGCGAGATATGGGAGTTTGAAATTAAGGAATGGTTGAGGATCCATCAAAATTTTCGCAAGTCTGATACCCGAAACCAACAACTACAATGGCCTAGGGGAAAAGTACACACACCATTGTAATCGGGCGAGATTCTACTTTCAGATGCAACTGGAATTTCTCGAGTTCGTCAATCCGTTTGCGAGATATGGGAGTTTGAAGTTAAGGAATGGTTGAGAAACCATCAAAATTTTCGCTGATTTGATACTCGAAACCAATAACTGGAATGGCCTAGGGGAAAAGTAAACACACCATTGAAATCGGGCGAGATTCTACTTTCAGATTCAACAGGAATTTCTCGAGTTCGTCAATCCGTTCGCGAGATATGGGAGTTTGAAGTTAAGGAATGGTTGAGAAACCATCAAAATTTTCGCTGATTTGATACTCGAAACCAATAACTGCAATGGCCTAGGGGAAAAGTATACACACCATTGAAATCGGGCGAGATTCTACTTTCAGATGCAACTGGAATTTCTCGAGTTCGTCAATCCCTTCGCAAGATATGGGAGTTTGAAGTTAAGGAACGCTTGAGCAAGCATCAAAATTTTCGCAAGTCTGATACTCGAAACCAATAACTGCTATGGCTTAGGGGAAAAGTACACACACCATTGAAATCGGGCGAGATTCTACTTTCAGATGCAACTGGAATTTCTCGAGTTCGTCAATCCGTTCGCGAGATATGGGAGTTTGAAGTTAAGGAACGCTTGAGCAACCATCAAAATTTTCGCAAGTCTGATACTCGAAACCAATAACTACTATGGCCTAGGGGAAAAGTACACACACCATTGTAATCGGGCGAGTTTCTCCTTTCAGATGCAACAGGAATTTCTCGAGTTCGTCAATCCGTTCGCGAGATATGGGAGTTTGAAGTTAAGGAACGCTTGAGCAACCATCAAAATTTTCGCAAGTCTGATACTCGAAACCAATAACTACTATGGCCTAGGGGAAAAGTACACACACCATTGTTATCGGGTGGGTTTCTACTTTCAGATGCAACAGGAACTTCTCGAGTTCGTCAATCCGTTCGCGAGATATGGGAGTTTGATGTTAAGGAACGCTTGAGCAACCATCAAAATTTTCGCAAGTCTGATACTCGAAACCAATAACTGCAATGGCCTAGGGGAAAAGTACACACACCATTGAAATCGGGCGAGATTCTACTTTCAGATGCAACTGGAATTTCTCGAGTTCGTCAATCCCTTCGCGAGATATGGGAGTTCGAAGTTAAGGAACGCTTGAGCAACCATCAAAATTTTCGCAAGTCTGATACTCGAAACCAATAACTACTATGGCCTAGGGGAAAAGTACACACACCATTGTAATCGGGCGAGTTTCTACTTTCAGATTCAACCGGAATTTCTCGAGTTCGTCAATCCGTTCGCGAGATATAGGAGTTTGAAGTTAAGGAATGGTTGAGAAACCATCAAAATTTTCGCTGATTTGATACTCGAAACCAATAACTGGAATAGCCTAGGGGAAAAGTACACACACCATTGTAATCCGGCGAGTTTCTACTTTCCGATGCAACAGGAATTTCTCGAGTTCGTCAATCCGTTCGCGAGATATGGGAGTTTGAAGTTAAGGAACGCCTGAGCAACCATCAAAATTTTCGCAAGTCTGATACTCGAAACCAATAACCACTAAGGTCTAGGGGAAAAGTGCACATACCCTTGTAATCGGGCGAGTTTCTACTTTCAGATGCAACAGGAATTTCTCGAGTTCGTGAATCCGTTCGCGAGATATGGGAGTTTGAAGTTAAGGAACGCTTGAGCAACCATCAAAATTTTCGCAAGTCTGATACTCGAAACCAATAACTGCAATGGCCTAGGGGAAAAGTACACACACCATTGAAATCGGGCGAGATTCTACTTTCAGATGCAACTGGAATTTCTCGAGTTCGTCAATCCCTTCGCGAGATATGGGAGTTCGAAGTTAAGGAACGCTTGAGCAACCATCAAAATTTTCGCAAGTCTGATACCCGAAACCAATAACTACTATGGCCTAGGGGAAAAGTACACTCTCCATTGTGATCGGGCGAGTTTCTACTTTCAGCTTCGACAGGAATTTCTCGAGTTCGTCAATCCGTTCGCGAGATATGGGAGTTTGAAGTTAAGGAATGGTTGAGAAACCATCAAAATTTTCGCTGATTTGATACTTGAAACCAATAACTACTATGGCCTAGGGGAAAAGTACACACACCATTGTAATCGGGCGAGTTTCTACTTTCAGATTCAACAGGAATTTCTCGAGTTCGTCAATCCGTTCGCGAGATATGGGAGTTTGAAGTTAAGGAATGGTTGAGAAACCATCAAAATTTTCGCTGATTTGATACTCGAAACCAATAACTGGAATGGCCTAGGGGAAAAGTACACACACCATTGTAATCCGGCGAGTTTCTACTTTCCGATGCAACAGGAATTTCTCGAGTTCGTCAATCCGTTCGCGAGATATGGGAGTTTGAAGTTAAGGAACGCTTGAGCAACCATCAAAATTTTCGCAAGTCTGATACTCGAAACCAATAACTGCAATGGCCTAGGGGAAAAGTAAACACACCATTGAAATCGGGCGAGATTCTACTTTCAGATTCAACAGGAATTTCTCGAGTTCGTCAATCCGTTCGCGAGATATGGGAGTTTGAAGTTAAGGAATGGTTGAGAAACCATCAAAATTTTCGCTGATTTGATACTCGAAACCAATAACTGGAATGGCCTAGGGGAAAAGTACACACACCATTGTAATCGGGCGAGTTTCTACTTTCATATTCAACAGGAATTTCTCGAGTTCGTCAATCCGTTCGCGAGATATGGGAGTTTGAAGTTAAGGAATGGTTGAGAAACCATCAAAATTTTCGCTGATTTGATACTCGAAACCAATAACTGGAATGGCCTAGGGGAAAAGTACACACACCATTGTAATCCGGCGAGTTTCTACTTTCCGATGCAACAGGAATTTCTCGAGTTCGTCAATCCGTTCGCGAGATATGGGAGTTTGAAGTTAAGGAACGCTTGAGCAACCATCAAAATTTTCGCAAGTCTGATACTCGAAACCTATAACTGCAATGGCCTAGGGGAAAAGTAAACACACCATTGAAATCGGGCGAGATCCTACTTTCAGATTCAACAGGAATTTCTCGAGTTCGTCAATCCGTTCGCGAGATATGGGAGTTTGAAGTTAAGGAATGGTTGAGAAACCATCAAATTTTCGCTGATTTGATACTCGAAACCAATAACTGGAATGGCCTAGGGGAAAAGTACACACACCATTGAAATCGGGCGAGATTCTACTTTCAGAATGCAACAGGAATTTCTCGAGTTCGTCAATCCGTTTGCGAGATATGGGAGTTTGAAATTAAGGAATGGTTGAGGATCCATCAAAATTTTCGCAAGTCTGATACCGAAACCAACAACTACAATGGCCTAGAGGAAAAGTACACACACCATTGTAATCGGGCGAGATTCTACTTTCAGATGCAACTGGAATTTCTCGAGTTCGTCAATCCGTTTGCGAGATATGGGAGTTTTGAAGTTAAGGAATGGTTGAGAAACCATCAAAATTTTCGCTGATTTGATACTCGAAACCAATAACTGGAATGGCCTAGGGGAAAAGTAAACACACCATTGAAATCGGGCGAGATTCTACTTTCAGATTCAACAGGAATTTCTCGAGTTCGTCAATCCGTTCGCGAGATATGGGAGTTTGAAGTTAAGGAATGGTTGAGAAACCATCAAAATTTTCGCTGATTTGATACTCGAAACCAATAACTGCAATGGCCTAGGGGAAAAGTATACACACCATTGAAATCGGGCGAGATTCTACTTTCAGATGCAACTGGAATTTCTCGAGTTCGTCAATCCCTTCGCAAGATATGGGAGTTGAAGTTAAGGAACGCTTGAGCAAGCATCAAAATTTTCGCAAGTCTGATACTCGAAACCAATAACTGCTATGGCCTAGGGGAAAAGTACACACACCATTGAAATCGGGCGAGATTCTACTTTCAGATGCAACTGGAATTTCTCGAGTTCGTCAATCCGTTCGCGAGATATGGGAGTTTGAAGTTAAGGAACGCTTGAGCAACCATCAAAATTTCGCAAGTCTGATACTCGAAACCAATAACTACTATGGCCTAGGGGAAAAGTACACACACCATTGTAATCGGCGAGTTTCTCCTTTCAGATGCAACAGGAATTTCTCGAGTTCGTCAATCCGTTCGCGAGATATGGGAGTTTGAAGTTAAGGAACGCTTGAGCAACCATCAAAATTTTCGCAAGTCTGATAACTCGAAACCCAATAACTACTATGGCCTAGGGGAAAAGTACACACACCATTGTTATCGGGTGGGTTTCTACTTTCAGATGCAACAGGAACTTCTCGAGTTCGTCAATCCGTTCGCGAGATATGGAGTTTGATGTTAAGGAACGCTTGACCAACCATCAAAATTTCGCAAGTCTGATACTCGAAACCAATAACTGCAATGGCCTAGGGGAAAAGTACACACACCATTGAAATCGGGCGAGATTCTACTTTCAGATGCAACTGGAATTTCTCGAGTTCGTCAATCCCTTCGCGAGATATGGGAGTTCGAAGTTAAGGAACGCTTGAGCAACCATCAAAATTTTCGCAAGTCTGATACTCGAAACCAATAACTACTATGGCCTAGGGAAAAGTACACACACCATTGTAATCGGGCGAGTTTCTACTTTCAGATTCAACCGGAATTTCTCGAGTTCGTCAATCCGTTCGCGAGATATAGGAGTTTGAAGTTAAGGAGTGGTTGAGAAACCATCAAAATTTTCGCTGATTTGATACTCGAAACCAATAACTGGAATAGCCTAGGGGAAAGTACACACACCATTGTAATCCGGCGAGTTTCTACTTTCCGATGCAACAGGAATTTCTCGAGTCGTCAATCCGTTCGCGAGATATGGGAGTTTGAAGTTAAGGAACGCTTGAGCAACCATCAAAATTTTCGCAAGTCTGATACTCGAAACCAATAACCACTAAGGTCTAGGGGAAAAGTGCACACACCCTTGTAATCGGGCGAGTTTCTACTTTCAGATGCAACAGGAATTTCTCGAGTTCGTGGAATCCGTTCGCGAGATATGGGAGTTTGAAGTTAAGGAACGCTTGAGCAACCATCAAAATTTTCGCAAGTCTGATACTCGAAACCAATAACTGCAATGGCCTAGGGGAAAAGTACACACACCATTGAAATCGGGCGAGATTCTACTTTCAGATGCAACTGGAATTTCTCGAGTTCGTCAATCCCTTCGCGAGATATGGGAGTTCGAAGTAAGGAACGCTTGAGCAACCATCAAAATTTTCGCAAGTCTGATACCCGAAACCATAACTACTATGGCCTAGGGGAAAAGTACACTCTCCATTGTGATCGGGCGAGTTTCTACTTTTCAGCTTCGACAGGAATTTCTCGAGTTCGTCAATCCGTTCGCGAGATATGGGAGTTTGAAGTTAAGGAATGGTTGAGAAACCATCAAAATTTTCGCTGATTTGATACTTGAAACCAATAACTACTATGGCCTAGGGGAAAAGTACACACACATTGTAAATCGGGCGAGTTTCTACTTTCAGATTCAACAGGAATTTCTCGAGTTCGTCAATCCGTTCGCGAGATATGGGAGTTTGAAGTTAAGGAATGGTTGAGAAACCATCAAAATTTTCGCTGATTTGATACTCGAAACCAATAACTGGAATGGCCTAGGGGAAAAGTACACACACCATTGTAATCCGGCGAGTTTCTACTTTCCGATGCAACAGGAATTCCTCGAGTTCGTCAATCCGTTCGCGAGATATGGGAGTTTGAAGTTAAGGAACGCTTGAGCAACCATCAAATTTTCGCAAGTCTGATACTCGAAACCAATAACTGCAATGGCCTAGGGGAAAAGTAAACACACCATTGAAATCGGGCGAGATTCTACTTTCAGATTCAACAGGAATTTCTCGAGTTCGTCAATCCGTTCGCGAGATATGGGAGTTTGAAGTTAAGGAATGGTTGAGAAACCATCAAAATTTTCGCTGATTGATACTCGAAACCAATAACTGGAATGGCCTAGGGGAAAAGTACACACACCATTGAAATCGGGCGAGATTCTACTTTCAGATGCAACAGGAATTTCTCGAGTTCGTCAATCCGTTTGCGAGATATGGGAGTTTGAAATTAAGGAATGGTTGAGGATCCATCAAAATTTTCGCAAGTCTGATACCCGAAACCAACAACTACAATGGCCTAGGGGAAAAGTACACACACCATTGTAATCGGGCGAGATTCTACTTTCAGATGCAACTGGAATTTCTCGAGTTCGTCAATCCGTTTGCGAGATATGGGAGTTTGAAGTTAAGGAATGGTTGAGAAACCATCAAAATTTTCGCTGATTTGATACTCGAAACCAATAACTGGAAATGGCCTAGGGGAAAAGTAAACACACCATGAAATCGGGCGAGATTCTACTTTCAGATTCAACAGGAATTTCTCGAGTTCGTCAATCCGTTCGCGAGATATGGGAGTTTGAAGTTAAGGAATGGTGAGAAACCATCAAAATTTTCGCTGATTTGATACTCGAAACCAATAACTGCAATGGCCTAGGGAAAAGTATACACACCATTGAAATCGGGCGAGATTCTACTTTCAGATGCAACTGGAATTTCTCGAGTTCGTCAATCCACTTCGCAAGATATGGAGTTTGAGTTAAGGAACGCTTGAGCAAGCATCAAAATTTTCGCAAGTCTGATACTCGAAACCAATAACTGCTATGGCCTAGGGGAAAAGTACACACACCATTGAAATCGGGCGAGATTCTACTTTCAGATGCAACTGGAATTTCTCGAGTTCGTCAATCCGTTCGCGAGATTATGGGAGTTTGAAGTTAAGGAACGCTTGAGCAACCATCAAAATTTTCGCAAGTCTGATACTCGAAACCAATAACTACTATGGCCTAGGGGAAAAGTACACACACCATTGTAATCGGGCGAGTTTCTCCTTTCAGATGCAACAGGAATTCTCGAGTTCGTCAATCCGTTCGCGAGATATGGGAGTTTGAAGTTAAGGAACGCTTGAGCAACCATCAAAATTTTCGCAAGTCTGATACTCGAAACCAATAACTACTATGGCCTAGGGGAAAAGTACACACACCATTGTTATCGGGTGGGTTTCTACTTTCAGATGCAACAGGAACTTCTCGAGTTCGTCAATCCGTTCGCGAGAATATGGGAGTTTGAAGTTAAGTAACGCTTTGAGCAACCATCAAAATTTTCGCTGATTTGATACTCGAAACCAATAACTGGAATGGCCTAGGGGAAAAGTACACACACCATTGTAATCCGGCGAGTTTCTACTTTCCGATGCAACAGGAATTTCTCGAGTTCGTCAATCCGTTCGCGAGATATGGGAAGTTTTGAAGTTAAGGAATCGCTTGAGCAACCATCAAAATTTTCGCAAGTCTGATACTCGAAACCAATAACTGCAATGGCCTAGGGGAAAAGTAAACACACCATTGAAATCGGGCGAGATTCTACTTTTCAGATTCAACAGGAATTTCTCGAGTTCGTCAATCCGTTCGCGAGATATGGGAGTTTGAAGTTAAGGAATGGTTGAGAAACCATCAAAATTTTCGCTGATTTGATACTCGAAACCAATAACTGGAATGGCCTAGGGGAAAAGTACACACACCATTGAAATCGGGCGAGATTCTACTTTCAGATGCAACAGGAATTTCTCGAGTTCGTCAATCCGTTTGCGAGATATGGGAGTTTGAAATTAAGGAATGGTTGAGGATCCATCAAAATTTTCGCAAGTCTGATACCCGAAACCAACAACTACAATGGCCTAGGGGAAAAGTACACACACCATTGTAATCGGGCGAGATTCTACTTTCAGATGCAACTGGAATTTCTCGAGTTCGTCAATCCGTTTGCGAGATATGGGAGTTTGAAGTTAAGGAATGGTTGAGAAACCATCAAAATTTTCGCTGATTTGATACTCGAAACCAATAACTGGAATGGCCTAGGGGAAAAGTAAACACACCATTGAAATCGGGCGAGATTCTACTTTCAGATTCAACAGGAATTTCTCGAGTTCGTCAATCCGTTCGCGAGATATGGGAGTTTGAAGTTAAGGAATGGTTGAGAAACCATCAAAATTTTCGCTGATTTGATACTCGAAACCAATAACTGCAATGGCCTAGGGGAAAAGTATACACACCATTGAAATCGGGCGAGATTCTACTTTCAGATGCAACTGGAATTTCTCGAGTTCGTCAATCCCTTCGCAAGATATGGGAGTTTGAAGTTAAGGAACGCTTGAGCAAGCATCAAAATTTTCGCAAGTCTGATACTCGAAACCAATAACTGCTATGGCCTAGGGGAAAAGTACACACACCATTGAAATCGGGCGAGATTCTACTTTCAGATGCAACTGGAATTTCTCGAGTTCGTCAATCCGTTCGCGAGATATGGGAGTTTGAAGTTAAGGAACGCTTGAGCAACCATCAAAATTTTCGCAAGTCTGATACTCGAAACCAATAACTACTATGGCCTAGGGGAAAAGTACACACACCATTGTAATCGGGCGAGTTTCTCCTTTCAGATGCAACAGGAATTTCTCGAGTTCGTCAATCCGTTCGCGAGATATGGGAGTTTGAAGTTAAGGAACGCTTGAGCAACCATCAAAATTTTCGCAAGTCTGATACTCGAAACCAATAACTACTATGGCCTAGGGGAAAAGTACACACACCATTGTTATCGGGTGGGTTTCTACTTTCAGATGCAACAGGAACTTCTCGAGTTCGTCAATCCGTTCGCGAGATATGGGAGTTTGAAGTTAAGTAACGCTTGAGCAACCATCAAAATTTTCGCAAGTCTGATACCCGAAACCAATACTACTATGGCCTAGGGGAAAAGTACACACACCATTGTAATCGGGCGAGTTTCTACTTTCAGCTTCGACAGGAATTTCTCGAGTTCGTCAATCCGTTCGCGAGATATGGGAGTTTGAAGTTAAGGAATGGTTGAGAAACCATCAAAATTTTCGCTGATTTGATAATCGAAACCAATAATTGGAATGGCCTAGGGGAAAAGTACACACACCGTTGTAATCCGGCGAGTTTCTACTCTCAGATGCAACAGAAATTTCTCGAGTTCGTCAATCCGTTCGCGAGATACGGGAGTTTGGAGTTAAGGAACGCTTGAGAAACCATCAAAATTTTCGCAAGTCTGATACTCGAAACCAATAACTACTATGGCCTAGGGGAAAAGTACACACACCATTGTTATCGGGTGGGTTTCTACTTTCAGATGCAATAGGAATTTCTCGAGTTCGTCAATCCGTTCGCGAGATATGGGAGTTTGAAGTTAAGGAACGCTTGAGCAACCATCAAAATTTTCGCAAGTCTGATACCCGAAACCAATAACTACTATGGCCTAGGGGAAAAGTACACACACCATTGTAATCGGGCGAGTTTCTACTTTCATATTCAACAGGAACTTCTCGAGTTCGTCAATCCGTGCGCGAGATATGGGAGTTTGAAGTTAAGGAATGGTTGAGCAACCATCAAAATTTTCGCAAGTCTGATACTCGAAACCAATAACTGCAATGGCCTAGGGGAAAAGTGCACACACCCTTGTAATCGGGCGAGTTTCTACTTTCAGATGCAACAGGAATATCTCGAGTTCGTGAATCCGTTCGCGAGATATGGGAGCTTGAAGTTAAGGAACGCTTGAGCAACCATCAAAATTTTCGCAAGTCTGATACTCGAAACCAATAACTGCAATGGCCTAGGGGAAAAGTACACACACCATTGTTATCGGGTGGGTTTCTACTTTCAGATGCAACAGGAATTTCTTGAGTTCGTCAATCCGTTCGCGAGATATGGGAGTTTGAAGTTAAGGAACGCTTGAGCAACCATCAAAATTTTCGCAAGTCTGATACCCGAAACCAATAACTACTATGGCCTAGGGGAAAAGTACACTCTCCATTGTGATCGGGCGAGTTTCTACTTTCAGCTTCGACAGGAATTTCTCGAGTTCGTCAATCCGTTCGCGAGATATGGGAGTTTGAAGTTAAGGAATGGTTGAGAAACCATCAAAATTTTCGCTGATTTGATACTTGAAACCAATAACTACTATGGCCTAGGGGAAAAGTACACACACCATTGTAATCGGGCGAGTTTCTACTTTCAGATTCAACCGGAATTTCTCGAGTTCGTCAATCCGTTCGCGAGATATAGGAGTTTGAAGTTAAGGAATGGTTGAGAAACCATCAAAATTTTCGCTGATTTGATACTCGAAACCAATAACTGGAATAGCCTAGGGGAAAAGTACACACACCATTGTAATCCGGCGAGTTTCTACTTTCCGATGCAACAGGAATTTCTCGAGTTCGTCAATCCGTTCGCGAGATATGGGAGTTTGAAGTTAAGGAACGCTTGAGCAAGCACCAAAATTTTCGCAAGTCTGATACTCGAAACCAATAACTGCTATGGCCTAGGGGAAAAGTACACGCACCATTGAAATCGGGCGAGATTCTACTTTCATATACAACTGGAATTTCTCGAGTTCGTCAATCCGTTCGCGAGATATGGGAGTTTGAAGTTAAGGAACGCTTGAGCAACCATCAAAATTTTCGCAAGTCTGATACCCGAAACCAATAACTACTATGGCCTAGGGGAAAAGTACACACACCATTGTAATCGGGCGAGTTTCTACTTTCATATTCAACAGGAACTTCTCGAGTTCGTCAATCCGTTTGCGAGATATGGGAGTTAGAATTTAAGGAACGCTTGATAAACCATCAAAATTTTCGCAAGTCTGATACTCGAAACCAATAACTGCAATGGCCTAGGGGAAAAGTACACACACCATTGAAATCGGGCGAGATTCTACTTTCGGATGCAACAGGAATTTCTCGAGTTCGTCAATCCGTTTGCGAGATATGGGAGTTTGAAATTAAGGAATGGTTGAGGATCCATCAAAATTTTCGCTGATTTGATACTTGAAACCAATAACTGGAATAGCCTAGGGGAAAAGTACACACACCATTGTAATCCGGCGAGTTTCTACTTTCCGATGCAACAGGAATTTCTCGAGTTCGTCAATCCGTTCGCGAGATATGGGAGTTTGAAGTTAAGGAACGCTTGAGCAACCATCAAAATTTTCGCAAGTCTGATACTCGAAACCAATAACCACTAAGGTCTAGGGGAAAAGTGCACACACCCTTGTAATCGGGCGAGTTTCTACTTTCAGATGCAACAGGAATTTCTCGAGTTCGTGAATCCGTTCGCGAGATATGGGAGCTTGAAGTTAAGGAACGCTTGAGCAACCATCAAAATTTTCGCAAGTCTGATACACGAAACCAATAACTGCAATGGCCTAGGGGAAAAGTACACACACCATTGTTATCGGGTGGGTTTCTACTTTCAGATGCAACAGGAATTTCTCGAGTTCGTCAATCCGTTCGCGAGATATGGGAGTTTGAAGTTAAGGAACGCTTGAGCAACCATCAAAATTTTCGCAAGTCTGATACCCGAAACCAATAACTACTATGGCCTAGGGGAAAAGTACACTCTCCATTGTGATCGGGCGAGTTTCTACTTTCAGCTTCGACAGGAATTTCTCGAGTTCGTCAATCCGTTCGCGAGATATGGGAGTTTGAAGTTAAGGAATGGTTGAGAAACCATCAAAATTTTCGCTGATTTGATACTTGAAACCAATAACTACTATGGCCTAGGGGAAAAGTACACACACCATTGTAATCGGGCGAGTTTCTACTTTCAGATTCAACCGGAATTTCTCGAGTTCGTCAATCCGTTCGCGAGATATAGGAGTTTGAAGTTAAGGAATGGTTGAGAAACCATCAAAATTTTCGCTGATTTGATACTCGAAACCAATAACTGGAATAGCCTAGGGGAAAAGTACACACACCATTGTAATCCGGCGAGTTTCTACTTTCCGGTGCAACAGGAATTTCTCGAGTTCGACAATCCGTTCGCGAGATATGGGAGTTTGAAGTTAAGGAACGCTTGAGCAACCATCAAAATTTTCGCAAGTCTGATACTCGAAACCAATAACTGCAATGGCCTAGGGGAAAAGTACACACACCATTGAAATCGGGCGAGATTCTACTTTCAGATGCAACTGGAATTTCTCGAGTTCGTCAATCCCTTCGCGAGATATGGGAGTTCGAAGTTAAGGAACGCTTGAGCAACCATCAAAATTTTCGCAAGTCTGATACTCGAAACCAATAACTACTATGGCCTAGGGGAAAAGTACACACACCATTGTTCTCGGGTGGGTTTCTACTTTCAGATGCAACAGGAATTTCTCGAGTTCGTCAATCCGTTCGCGAGATATGGGAGTTTGAAGTTAAGGAACGCTTGAGCAACCATCAAAATTTTCGCAAGTCTGATACCCGAAACCAATAACTACTATGGCCTAGGGGAAAAGTACACTCTCCATTGTGATCGGGCGAGTTTCTACTTTCAGCTTCGACAGGAATTTCTCGAGTTCGTCAATCCGTTCGCGAGATATGGGAGTTTGAAGTTAAGGAATGGTTGAGAAACCATCAAAATTTTCGCTGATTTGATACTTGAAACCAATAACTACTATGGCCTAGGGGAAAAGTACACACACCATTGTAATCGGGCGAGTTTATACTTTCAGATTCAACCGGAATTTCTCGAGTTCGTCAATCCGTTCGCGAGATATAGGAGTTTGAAGTTAAGGAATGGTTGAGAAACCATCAAAATTTTCGCTGATTTGATACTCGAAACCAATAACTGGAATAGCCTAGGGGAAAAGTACACACACCATTGTAATCCGGCGAGTTTCTACTTTCCGATGCAACAGGAATTTCTCGAGTTCGTCAATCCGTTCGCGAGATATGGGAGTTTGAAGTTAAGGAACGCTTGAGCAAGCACCAAAATTTTCGCAAGTCTGATACTCGAAACCAATAACTGCTATGGCCTAGGGGAAAAGTACACGCACCATTGAAATCGGGCGAGATTCTACTTTCATATACAACTGGAATTTCTCGAGTTCGTCAATCCGTTCGCGAGATATGGGAGTTTGAAGTTAAGGAACGCTTGAGCAACCATCAAAATTTTCGCAAGTCTGATACTCGAAACCAATAACTACTATGGCCTAGGGGAAAAGTACACACACCACTGTTATCGGGTGGGTTTCTACTTTCAGATGCAACAGGAATTTCTCGAGTTCGTCAATCCGTTCGCGAGATATGGGAGTTTGAAGTTAAGGAACGCTTGAGCAACCATCAAAATTTTCGCAAGTCTGATACCCGAAACCAATAACTACTATGGCCTAGGGGAAAAGTACACACACCATTGTAATCGGGCGAGTTTCTACTTTCATATTCAACAGGAACTTCTCGAGTTCGTCAATCCGTTTGCGAGATATGGGAGTTAGAATTTAAGGAACGCTTGATAAACCATCAAAATTTTCGCAAGTCTGATACTCGAAACCAATAACTGCAATGGCCTAGGGGAAAAGTACACACACCATTGAAATCGGGCGAGATTCTACTTTCGGATGCAACAGGAATTTCTCGAGTTCGTCAATCCGTTTGCGAGATATGGGAGTTTGAAATTAAGGAATGGTTGAGGATCCATCAAAATTTTCGCTGATTTGATACTTGAAACCAATAACTGGAATAGACTAGGGGAAAAGTACACACACCATTGTAATCCGGCGAGTTTCTACTTTCCGATGCAACAGGAATTTCTCGAGTTCGTCAATCCGTTCGCGAGATATGGGAGTTTGAAGTTAAGGAACGCTTGAGCAACCATCAAAATTTTCGCAAGTCTGATACTCGAAACCAATAACTGCAATGGCCTAGGGGAAAAGTACACACACCATTGAAATCGGGCGAGATTCTACTTTCGGATGCAACAGGAATTTCTCGAGTTCGTCAATCCGTTTGCGAGATATGGGAGTTTGAAATTAAGGAATGGTTGAGGATCCATCAAAATTTTCGCTGATTTGATACTTGAAACCAATAACTGGAATAGACTAGGGGAAAAGTACACACACCATTGTAATCGGGCGAGTTTCTACTTTCAGATTCAACCGGAATTTCTCGAGTTCGTCAATCCGTTCGCGAGATATAGGAGTTTGAAATTAAGGAATGGTTGAGGATCCATCAAAATTTTCGCTGATTTGATACTTGAAACCAATAACTGGAATAGACTAGGGGAAAAGTACACACACCATTGTAATCCGGCGAGTTTCTACTTTCCGATGCAACAGGAATTTCTCGAGTTCGTCAATCCGTTCGCGAGATATGGGAGTTTGAAGTTAAGGAACGCTTGAGCAACCATCAAAATTTTCGCAAGTCTGATACTCGAAACCAATAACTGCAATGGCCTAGGGGAAAAGTACACACACCATTGAAATCGGGCGAGATTCTACTTTCAGATGCAACTGGAATTTCTCGAGTTCGTCAATCCCTTCGCGAGATATGGGAGTTCGAAGTTAAGGAACGCTTGAGCAACCATCAAAATTTTCGCAAGTCTGATACTCGAAACCAATAACTACTATGGCCTAGGGGAAAAGTACACACACCATTGTTATCGGGTGGGTTTCTACTTTCAGATGCAACAGGAATTTCTCGAGTTCGTCAATCCGTTCGCGAGATATGGGAGTTTGAAGTTAAGGAACGCTTGAGCAACCATCAAAATTTTCGCAAGTCTGATACCCGAAACCAATAACTACTATAGCCTAGGGGAAAAGTACACTCTCCATTGTGATCGGGCGAGTTTCTACTTTCAGCTTCGACAGGAATTTCTCGAGTTCGTCAATCCGTTCGCGAGATATGGGAGTTTGAAGTTAAGGAATGGTTGAGAAACCATCAAAATTTTCGCTGATTTGATACTTGAAACCAATAACTACTATGGCCTAGGGGAAAAGTACACACACCATTGTAATCGGGCGAGTTTCTACTTTCAGATTCAACCGGAATTTCTCGAGTTCGTCAATCCGTTCGCGAGATATAGGAGTTTGAAGTTAAGGAATGGTTGAGAAACCATCAAAATTTTCGCTGATTTGATACTCGAAACCAATAACTGGAATAGCCTAGGGGAAAAGTACACACACCATTGTAATCCGGCGAGTTTCTACTTTCCGATGCAACAGGAATTTCTCGAGTTCGTCAATCCGTTCGCGAGATATGGGAGTTTGAAGTTAAGGAACGCTTGAGCAACCATCAAAATTTTCGCAAGTCTGATACTCGAAACCAATAACTGCAATGGCCTAGGGGAAAAGTACACACACCATTGAAATCGGGCGAGATTCTACTTTCAGATGCAACTGGAATTTCTCGAGTTCGTCAATCCCTTCGCGAGATATGGGAGTTCGAAGTTAAGGAACGCTTGAGCAACCATCAAAATTTTCGCAAGTCTGATACTCGAAACCAATAACTACTATGGCCTAGGGGAAAAGTACACACACCATTGTTATCGGGTGGGTTTCTACTTTCAGATGCAACAGGAATTTCTCGAGTTCGTCAATCCGTTCGCGAGATATGGGAGTTTGAAGTTAAGGAACGCTTGAGCAACCATCAAAATTTTCGCAAGTCTGATACCCGAAACCAATAACTACTATGGCCTAGGGGAAAAGTACACTCTCCATTGTGATCGGGCGAGTTTCTACTTTCAGCTTCGACAGGAATTTCTCGAGTTCGTCAATCCGTTCGCGAGATATGGGAGTTTGAAGTTAAGGAATGGTTGAGAAACCATCAAAATTTTCGCTGATTTGATACTTGAAACCAATAACTACTATGGCCTAGGGGAAAAGTACACACACCATTGTAATCGGGCGAGTTTCTACTTTCAGATTCAACCGGAATTTCTCGAGTTCGTCAATCCGTTCGCGAGATATAGGAGTTTGAAGTTAAGGAATGGTTGAGAAACCATCAAAATTTTCGCTGATTTGATACTCGAAACCAATAACTGGAATAGCCTAGGGGAAAAGTACACACACCATTGTAATCCGGCGAGTTTCTACTTTCCGATGCAACAGGAATTTCTCGAGTTCGTCAATCCGTTAGCGAGATATGGGAGTTTGAAGTTAAGGAACGCTTGAGCAACCATCAAAATTTTCGCAAGTCTGATACTCGAAACCAATAACTGCTATGGCCTAGGGGAAAAGTAAACACACCATTGAAATCGGGCGAGATTCTACTTTCAGATTCAACAGGAATTTCTCGAGTTCGTCAATCCGTTCGCGAGATATGGGAGTTTGAAGTTAAGGAATGGTTGAGAAACCATCAAAATTTTCGCTGATTTGATACTCGAAACCAATAACTGGAATGGCCTAGGGGAAAAGTACACACACCATTGAAATCGGGCGAGATTCTACTTTCAGATGCAACAGGAATTTCTCGAGTTCGTCAATCCGTTTGCGAGATATGGGAGTTTGAAATTAAGGAATGGTTGAGGATCCATCAAAATTTTCGCAAGTCTGATACCCGAAACCAACAACTACTATGGCCTAGGGGAAAAGTACACACACCATTGTAATCGGGCGAGATTCTACTTTCAGATGCAACTGGAATTTCTCGAGTTCGTCAATCCGTTTGCGAGATATGGGAGTTTGAAGTTAAGGAATGGTTGAGAAACCATCAAAATTTTCGCTGATTTGATACTCGAAACCAATAACTGCAATGGCCTAGGGGAAAAGTATACACACCATTGAAATCGGGCGAGATTCTACTTTCAGATGCAACTGGAATTTCTCGAGTTCGTCAATCCCTTCGCAAGATATGGGAGTTTGAAGTTAAGGAACGCTTGAGCAAGCATCAAAATTTTCGCAAGTCTGATACTCGAAACCAATAACTGCTATGGCCTAGGGGAAAAGTACACACACCATTGAAATCGGGCGAGATTCTACTTTCAGATGCAACTGGAATTTCTCGAGTTCGTCAATCCGTTCGCGAGATATGGGAGTTTGAAGTTAAGGAACGCTTGAGCAACCATCAAAATTTTCGCAAGTCTGATACTCGAAACCAATAGCTACTATGGCCTAGGGGAAAAGTACACACACCATTGTAATCGGGCGAGTTTCTCCTTTCAGATGCAACAGGAATTTCTCGAGTTCGTCAATCCGTTCGCGAGATATGGGAGTTTGAAGTTAAGGAACGCTTGAGCAACCATCAAAATTTTCGCAAGTCTGATACTCGAAACCAATAACTACTATGGCCTAGGGGAAAAGTACACACACCATTGTTATCGGGTGGGTTTCTACTTTCAGATGCAACAGGAACTTCTCGAGTTCGTCAATCCGTTCGCGAGATATGGGAGTTTGAAGTTAAGTAACGCTTGAGCAACCATCAAAATTTTCGCAAGTCTGATACCCGAAACCAATAACTACTATGGCCTAGGGGAAAAGTACACACACCATTGTAATCGGGCGAGTTTCTACTTTCAGCTTCGACAGGAATTTCTCGAGTTCGTCAATCCGTTCGCGAGATATGGGAGTTTGAAGTTAAGGAATGGTTGAGAAACCATCAAAATTTTCGCTGATTTGATAATCGAAACCAATAATTGGAATGGCCTAGGGGAAAAGTACACACACCGTTGTAATCCGGCGAGTTTCTACTCTCAGATGCAACAGAAATTTCTCGAGTTCGTCAATCCGTGCGCGAGATATGGGAGTTTGAAGTTAAGGAATGGTTGAGCAACCATCAAAATTTTCGCAAGTCTGATACTCGAAACCAATAACTGCAATGGCCTAGGGGAAAAGTACACACACCATTGAAATCGGGCGAGATTCTACTTTCAGATGCAACTGGAATTTCTCGAGTTCGTCAATCCCTTCGCAAGATATGGGAGTTTGAAGTTAAGGAACGCTTGAGCAAGCACCAAAATTTTCGCAAGTCTGATACTCGAAACCAATAACTGCTATGGCCTAGGGGAAAAGTACACGCACCATTGAAATCGGGCGAGATTCTACTTTCATATACAACTGGAATTTCTCGAGTTCGTCAATCCGTTCGCGAGATATGGGAGTTTGAAGTTAAGGAACGCTTGAGCAACCATCAAAATTTTCGCAAGTCTGATACTCGAAACCAATAACTACTAAGGTCTAGGGGAAAAGTACACATACCATTGTTATCGGGTGGGTTTCTACTTTCAGATGCAACAGGAATTTCTCGAGTTCGTCAATCCGTTCGCGAGATATGGGAGTTTGAAGTTAAGGAACGCTTGAGCAACCTTCAAAATTTTCGCAAGTCTGATACCCGAAACCAATAACTAGTATGGCCTAGGTGAAAAGTACACACAACATTGTAATCGGGCGAGTTTCTACTTTCAGATTCAACAGGAATTTCTCGAGTTCGTCAATCCGTTCGCGAGATATGGGAGTTTGAAGCTAAGGAACGCTTGAGCAACCATCAAATTTTTCGCAAGTCTGATACTCGAAACCAATAACTGGAATGGCCTAGGGGAAAAGTACACACACCATTGTAATCGGGCGAGTTTCTACTTTCATATTCAACAGGAACTTCTCGAGTTCGTCAATCCGTTCGCGAGATATAGGAGTTTGAAGTTAAGGAATGGTTGAGCAACCATCAAAATTTTCGCAAGTCTGATACTCGAAACCAATAACTGCAATGGCCTAGGGGAAAAGTACACACACCATTGAAATCGGGCGAGATTCTACTTTCAGATGCAACTGGAATTTCTCGAGTTCGTCAATCCCTTCGCAAGATATGGGAGTTTGAAGTTAAGGAACGCTTGAGCAACCATCAAATTTTTCGCAAGTTTGATACTCGAAACCAATAACTGGAATGGCCTAGGGGAAAAGTACACACACCATTGTAATCCGGCGAGTTCCTACTTTCCGATGCAACAGGAATTTCTCGAGTTCGTCAATCCGTTCGCGAGATATGGGAGTTTGAAGTTAAGGAACGCTTGAGCAACCATCAAAATTTTCGCAAGTCTGATACTCGAAACCAATAACTACTAAGGTCTAGGGGAAAAGTACACACACCATTGTTATCGGGTGGGTTTCTACTTTCAGATGCAACAGGAATTTCTCGAGTTCGTCAATCCGTTCGCGAGATATGGGAGTTTGAAGTTAAGGAATGGTTGAGCAACCATCAAAATTTTCGCAAGTCTGATACTCGAAACCAATAACTGCAATGGCCTAGGGGAAAAGTACACACACCATTGAAATCGGGCGAGATTCTACTTTCAGATGCAACTGGAATTTCTCGAGTTCGTCAATCCCTTCGCAAGATATGGGAGTTTGAAGTTAAGGAACGCTTGAGCAAGCACCAAAATTTTCGCAAGTCTGATACTCGAAACCAATAACTGCTATGGCCTAGGGGAAAAGTACACGCACCATTGAAATCGGGCGAGATTCTACTTTCATATTCAACTGGAATTTCTCGAGTTCGTCAATCCGTTCGCGAGATATGGGAGTTTGAAGTTAAGGAACGCTTGAGCAACCATCAAAATTTTCGCAAGTCTGATACTCGAAACCAATAACTACTAAGGTCTAGGGGAAAAGTACACATACCATTGTTATCGGGTGGGTTTCTACTTTCAGATGCAACAGGAATTTCTCGAGTTCGTCAATCCGTTCGCGAGATATGGGAGTTTGAAGTTAAGGAACGCTTGAGCAACCATCAAAATTTTCGCAAGTCTGATACCCGAAACCAATAACTAGTATGGCCTAGGTGAAAAGTACACACAACATTGTAATCGGGCGAGTTTCTACTTTCAGATTCAACAGGAATTTCTCGAGTTCGTCAATCCGTTCGCGAGATATGGGAGTTTGAAGCTAAGGAACGCTTGAGCAACCATCAAATTTTTCGCAAGTCTGATACTCGAAACCAATAACTGGAATGGCCTAGGGGAAAAGTACACACACCATTGTAATCGGGCGAGTTTCTACTTTCATATTCAACAGGAACTTCTCGAGTTCGTCAATCCGTTCGCGAGATATAGGAGTTTGAAGTTAAGGAATGGTTGAGCAACCATCAAAATTTTCGAAAGTCTGATACTCGAAACCAATAACTGCAATGGCCTAGGGGAAAAGTACACACACCATTGAAATCGGGCGAGATTCTACTTTCAGATGCAACTGGAATTTCTAGAGTTCGTCAATCCCTTCGCAAGATATGGGAGTTTGAAGTTAAGGAACGCTTGAGCAAGCACCAAAATTTTCGCAAGTCTGATACTCGAAACCAATAACTGCTATGGCCTAGGGGAAAAGTACACGCACCATTGAAATCGGGCGAGATTCTACTTTCATATTCAACTGGAATTTCTCGAGTTCGTCAATCCGTTCGCGAGATATGGGAGTTTGAAGTTAAGGAACGCTTGAGCAACCATCAAAATTTTCGCAAGTCTGATACTCGAAACCAATAACTACTAAGGTCTAGGGGAAAAGTACACATACCATTGTTATCGGGTGGGTTTCTACTTTCAGATGCAACAGGAATTTCTCGAGTTCGTCAATCCGTTCGCGAGATATGGGAGTTTGAAGTTAAGGAACGCTTGAGCAACCATCAAAATTTTCGCAAGTCTGATACCCGAAACCAATAACTAGTATGGCCTAGGTGAAAAGTACACACAACATTGTAATCGGGCGAGTTTCTACTTTCAGATTCAACAGGAATTTCTCGAGTTCGTCAATCCGTTCGCGAGATATGGGAGTTTGAAGCTAAGGAACGCTTGAGCAACCATCAAATTTTTCGCAAGTCTGATACTCGAAACCAATAACTGGAATGGCCTAGGGGAAAAGTACACACACCATTGTAATCGGGCGAGTTTCTACTTTCATATTCAACAGGAACTTCTCGAGTTCGTCAATCCGTTCGCGAGATATAGGAGTTTGAAGTTAAGGAATGGTTGAGCAACCATCAAAATTTTCGCAAGTCTGATACTCGAAACCAATAACTGCAATGGCCTAGGGGAAAAGTACACACACCATTGAAATCGGGCGAGATTCTACTTTCAGATGCAACTGGAATTTCTCGAGTTCGTCAATCCCTTCGCAAGATATGGGAGTTTGAAGTTAAGGAACGCTTGAGCAACCATCAAATTTTTCGCAAGTTTGATACTCGAAACCAATAACTGGAATGGCCTAGGGGAAAAGTACACACACCATTGTAATCCGGCGAGTTCCTACTTTCCGATGCAACAGGAATTTCTCGAGTTCGTCAATCCGTTCGCGAGATATGGGAGTTTGAAGTTAAGGAACGCTTGAGCAACCATCAAAATTTTCGCAAGTCTGATACTCGAAACCAATAACTACTAAGGTCTAGGGGAAAAGTACACACACCATTGTTATCGGGTGGGTTTCTCCTTTCAGATGCAACAGGAATTTCTCGAGTTCGTCAATCCGTTCGCGAGATATGGGAGTTTGAAGTTAAGGAATGGTTGAGAAACCATCAAAATTTTCGCTGATTTGATAATCGAAACCAATAATTGGAATGGCCTAGGGGAAAAGTACACACACCGTTGTAATCCGGCGAGTTTCTACTTTCAGATGCAACAGAAATTTCTCGAGTTCGTCAATCCGTTCGCGAGATACGGGAGTTTGGAGTTAAGGAACGCTTGAGAAACCATCAAAATTTTCGCAAGTCTGATACTCGAAACCAATAACTACTATGGCCTAGGGGAAAAGTACACACACCATTGTTATCGGGTGGGTTTCTACTTTCAGATGCAATAGGAATTTCTCGAGTTCGTCAATCCGTTCGCGAGATATGGGAGTTTGAAGTTAAGGAACGCTTGAGCAACCATCAAAATTTTCGCAAGTCTGATACCCGAAACCAATAACTACTATGGCCTAGGGGAAAAGTACACACACCATTGTAATCGGGCGAGTTTCTACTTTCATATTCAACAGGAACTTCTCGAGTTCGTCAATCCGTGCGCGAGATATGGGAGTTTGAAGTTAAGGAATGGTTGAGCAACCATCAAAATTTTCGCAAGTCTGATACTCGAAACCAATAACTGCAATGGCCTAGGGGAAAAGTACACACACCATTGAAATCGGGCGAGATTCTACTTTCAGATGCAACTGGAATTTCTCGAGTTCGTCAATCCCTTCGCAAGATATGGGAGTTTGAAGTTAAGGAACGCTTGAGCAAGCACCAAAATTTTCGCAAGTCTGATACTCGAAACCAATAACTGCTATGGCCTAGGGCAAAGTACACGCACCATTGAAATCGGGCGAGATTCTACTTTCATATTCAACTGGAATTTCTCGAGTTCGTCAATCCGTTCGCGAGATATGGGAGTTTGAAGTTAAGGAACGCTTGAGCAACCATCAAAATTTTCGCAAGTCTGATTCTCGAAACAAATAACTACTAAGGTCTAGGGGAAAAGTACACATACCATTGTTATCGGGTGGGTTTCTACTTTCAGATGCAACAGGAATTTCTCGAGTTCGTCAATCCGTTCGCGAGATATGGGAGTTTGAAGTTAAGGAACGCTTGAGCAACCATCAAAATTTTCGCAAGTCTGATACCCGAAACCAATAACTAGTATGGCCTAGGGGAAAAGTACACACAACATTGTAATCGGGCGAGTTTCTACTTTCAGATTAAACAGGAATTTCTCGAGTTCGTCAATCCGTTCGCGAGATATGGGAGTTTGAAGCTAAGGAACGCTTGAGCAACCATCAAATTTTTCGCAAGTCTGATACTCGAAACCAATAACTGGAATGGCCTAGGGGAAAAGTACACACACCATTGTAATCGGGCGAGTTTCTACTTTCATATTCAACAGGAACTTCTCGAGTTCGTCAATCCGTTCGCGAGATATAGGAGTTTGAAGTTAAGGAATGGTTGAGCAACCATCAAAATTTTCGCAAGTCTGATACTCGAAACCAATAACTGCAATGGCCTAGGGGAAAAGTACACACACCATTGAAATCGGGCGAGATTCTACTTTCAGATGCAACTGGAATTTCTCGAGT
The DNA here is from genome assembly GCF_051014685.1 of Ptiloglossa arizonensis. Taxonomy (NCBI): domain Eukaryota; kingdom Metazoa; phylum Arthropoda; class Insecta; order Hymenoptera; family Colletidae; genus Ptiloglossa; species Ptiloglossa arizonensis. The sequence goes on from NW_027478710.1 coordinate 531,331, forward strand.
TCGTCAATCCCTTCGCAAGATATGGGAGTTTGAAGTTAAGGAACGCTTGAGCAACCATCAAATTTTTCGCAAGTTTGATACTCGAAACCAATAACTGGAATGGCCTAGGGGAAAAGTACACACACCATTGTAATCCGGCGAGTTCCTACTTTCCGATGCAACAGGAATTTCTCGAGTTCGTCAATCCGTTCGCGAGATATGGGAGTTTGAATTTAAGGAACGCTTGAGCAACCATCAAAATTTTCGCAAGTCTGATACTCGAAACCAATAACTACTAAGGTCTAGGGGAAAAGTACACACACCATTGTTATCGGGTGGGTTTCTACTTTCAGATGCAACAGGAATTTCTCGAGTTCGTCAATCCGTTCGCGAGATATGGGAGTTTGAAGTTAAGGAACGCTTGAGCAACCATCAAAATTTTCGCAAGTCTGATACCCGAAACCAATAACTAGTATGGCCTAGGGGAAAAGTACACACACCATTGAAATCGGGCGAGATTCTACTTTCAGATGCAACTGGAATTTCTCGAGTTCGTCAATCCCTTCGCGAGATATGGGAGTTTGAAGTTAAGGAACGCTTGAGCAACCATCAAAATTTTCGCAAGTCTGATACTCGAAACCAATAACCACTAAGGTCTAGGGGAAAAGTGCACACACCATTGTAATCGGGCGAGTTTCTACTTTCAGATGCAACAGGAATTTCTCGAGTTCGTGAATCCGTTCGCGAGATATGGGAGTTTGAAGTTAAGGAACGCTTGAGCAACCATCAAAATTTTCGCAAGTCTGATACTCGAAACCAATAACTACTATGGCCTAGGGGAAAAGTACACACACCATTGTTATCGGGTGGGTTTCTACTTTCAGATGCAATAGGAATTTCTCGAGTTCGTCAATCCGTTCGCGAGGTATGGGAGTTTGAAGTTAAGGAACGCTTGAGCAACCATCAAAATTTTCGCAAGTCTGATACCCGAAACCAGTAACTACTATGGCCTAGGGGAAAAGTACACACACCATTGTAATCGGGCGAGTTTCTACTTTCATATTCAACAGGAACTTCTCGAGTTCGTCAATCCGTTCGCGAGATATGGGAGTTTGAAGTTAAGGAATGGTTGAGCAACCATCAAAATTTTCGCAAGTCTGATACTCGAAACCAATAACTGCAATGGCCTAGGGGAAAAGTACACACACCATTGAAATCGGGCGAGATTCTACTTTCAGATGCAACTGGAATTTCTCGAGTTCGTCAATCCCTTCGCAAGATATGGGAGTTTGAAGTTAAGGAACGCTTGAGCAAGCACCAAAATTTTCGCAACTCTGATACTCGAAACCAATAACTGCAATGGCCTAGGGGAAAAGTACACACACCATTGAAATCGGGCGAGATTCTACTTTCAGATGCAACTGGAATTTCTCGAGTTCGTCAATCCCTTCGCAAGATATGGGAGTTTGAAGTTAAGGAACGCTTGAGCAAGCACCAAAATTTTCGCAAGTCTGATACTCGAAACCAATAACTGCTATGGCCTAGGGGAAAAGTACACGCACCATTGAAATCGGGCGAGATTCTTCTTTCAGATGCAACTGGAATTTCTCGAGTTCGTCAATCCGTTCGCGAGATATGGGAGTTTGAAGTTAAGGAACGCTTGAGCAACCATCAAAATTTTCGCAAGTCTGATACCCGAAACCAATAACTAGTATGGCCTAGGGGAAAAGTACACACACCATTGTAATCGGGCGAGTTTCCACTTTCAGATTCAACAGGAATTTCTCGAGTTCGTCAATCCGTTCGCGAGATATGGGAGTTTGAAGCTAAGGAACGCTTGAGCAACCATCAAATTTTTCGCAAGTCTGATACTCGAAACCAATAACTGGAATGGCCTAGGGGAAAAGTACACACACCATTGTAATCGGGCGAGTTTCTACTTTCATATACAACAGGAACTTCTCGAGTTCGTCAATCCGTTCGCGAGATATAGGAGTTTGAAGTTAAGGAATGGTTGAGCAACCATCAAAATTTTCGCAAGTCTGTTACTCGAAACCAATAACTGCAATGGCCTAGGGGAAAAGTACACACACCATTGAAACCGGGCGAGATTCTACTTTCAGATGCAACTGGAATTTCTCGAGTTCGTCAATCCCTTCGCAAGATATGGGAGTTTGAAGTTAAGGAACGCATGAGCAACCATCAAATTTTTCGCAAGTTTGATACTCGAAACCAATAACTGGAATGGCCTAGGGGAAAAGTACACACACCATTGTAATCCGGCGAGTTCCTACTTTCCGATGCAACAGGAATTTCTCGAGTTCGTCAATCCGTTCGCGAGATATGGGAGTTTGAAGTTAAGGAACGCTTGAGCAACCATCAAAATTTTCGCAAGTCTGATACTCGAAACCAATAACTACTAAGGTCTAGGGGAAAAGTACACACACCATTGTTATCGGGTGGGTTTCTACTTTCAGATGCAACAGGAATTTCTCGAGTTCGTCAATCCGTTCGCGAGATATGGGAGTTTGAAGTTAAGGAACGCTTGAGCAACCATCAAAATTTTCGCAAGTCTGATACCCGAAACCAATAACTAGTATGGCCTAGGGGAAAAGTACACACACCATTGAAATCGGGCGAGATTCTACTTTCAGATGCAACTGGAATTTCTCGAGTTCGTCAATCCCTTCGCGAGATATGGGAGTTTGAAGTTAAGGAACGCTTGAGCAACCATCAAAATTTTCGCAAGTCTGATACTCGAAACCAATAACCACTAAGGTCTAGGGGAAAAGTGCACACACCATTGTAATCGGGCGAGTTTCTACTTTCAGATGCAACAGGAATTTCTCGAGTTCGTGAATCCGTTCGCGAGATATGGGAGTTTGAAGTTAAGGAACGCTTGAGCAACCATCAAAATTTTCGCAAGTCTGATACTCGAAACCAATAACTACTATGGCCTAGGGGAAAAGTACACACACCATTGTTATCGGGTGGGTTTCTACTTTCAGATGCAATAGGAATTTCTCGAGTTCGTCAATCCGTTCGCGAGGTATGGGAGTTTGAAGTTAAGGAACGCTTGAGCAACCATCAAAATTTTCGCAAGTCTGATACCCGAAACCAGTAACTACTATGGCCTAGGGGAAAAGTACACACACCATTGTAATCGGGCGAGTTTCTACTTTCATATTCAACAGGAACTTCTCGAGTTCGTCAATCCGTTCGCGAGATATGGGAGTTTGAAGTTAAGGAATGGTTGAGCAACCATCAAAATTTTCGCAAGTCTGATACTCGAAACCAATAACTGCAATGGCCTAGGGGAAAAGTACACACACCATTGAAATCGGGCGAGATTCTACTTTCAGATGCAAATGGAATTTCTCGAGTTCGTCAATCCCTTCGCAAGATATGGGAGTTTGAAGTTAAGGAACGCTTGAGCAAGCACCAAAATTTTCGCAAGTCTGATACTCTAAACCAATAACTGCAATGGCCTAGGGGAAAAGTACACACACCATTGAAACCGGGCGAGATTCTACTTTCAGATGCAACTGGAATTTCTCGACTTCGTCAATCCGTTTGCGAGATATGGGAGTTTCAAATTAAGGAATGGTTGAGGAACCATCAAAATTTTCGCTGGTCTGATACTCGAAACCAATGACTGGAATGGCCTAGGGGAAAAGTACACACACCATTGTAATCCGGCGAGTTCCTACTTTCCGATGCAACAGGAATTTCTCGAGTTCGTCAATCCGTTCGCAAGATATGGGAGTTTGAAGTTAAGGAACGCTTGAGCAACCATCAAAATTTTCGCAAGTCTGATACTCGAAACCAATAACTACTAAGGTCTAGGGGAAAAGTACACACACCGTTGTTATCGGGTGGGTTTCTACTTTCAGATGCAACAGGAATTTCTCGAGTTCGTCAATCCGTTCGCGAGATATGGGAGTTTGAAGTTAAGGAACGCTTGAGCAACCATCAAAATTTTCGCAAGTCTGATACCCGAAACCAATAACTACTATGGCCTAGGGGAAAAGTACACACACCATTGTAATCGGGCGAGTTTCTACTTTCATATTCAACAGGAACTTCTCGAGTTCGTCAATCCGTTCGCGAGATATGGGAGTTTGAAGTTAAGGAATGGTTGAGAAACCATCAAAATTTTCGCTGATTTGATACTCGAAACCAATAATTGGAATGGCCTAGGGGAAAAGTACACACACCGTTGTAATCCGGCGAGTTTCTACTTTCAGATGAAACAGGAATTTCTCGAGTTCGTCAATCCGTTCGCGAGATACGGGAATTTGGAGTTAAGGAACGCTTGAGAAACCATCAAAATTTTCGCAAGTCTGATACTCGAAACCAATAACTACTATGGCCTAGGGGAAAAGTACACACACCATTGTTATCGGGTGGGTTTCTACTTTCAGATGCAATAGGAATTTCTCGAGTTCGTCAATCCGTTCGCGAGATATGGGAGTTTGAAGTTAAGGAACGCTTGAGCAACCATCAAAATTTTCGCAAGTCTGATACCCGAAACCAGTAACTACTATGGCCTAGGGGAAAAGTACACACACCATTGTAATCGGGCAAGTTTCTACTTTCATATTCAACAGGAACTTCTCGAGTTCGTCAATCCGTTCGCGAGATATGGGAGTTTGAAGTTAAGGAATGGTTGAGCAACCATCAAAATTTTCGCAAGTCTGATACTCGAAACCAATAACTGCAATGGCCTAGGGGAAAAGTACACACACCATTGAAATCGGGCGAGATTCTACTTTCAGATGCAACTGGAATTTCTCGAGTTCGTCAATCCCTTCGCAAGATATGGGAGTTTGAAGTTAAGGAACGCTTGAGCAAGCACCAAAATTTTCGCAAGTCTGATACTCGAAACCAATAACTGCTATGGCCTAGGGGAAAAGTAAACACACCATTGAAATCGGGCGAGATTCTTCTTTCAGATGCAACTGGAATTTCTCGAGTTCGTCAATCCGTTCGCGAGATATGGGAGTTTGAAGTTAAGGAACGCTTGAGCAACCATCAAAATTTTCGCAAGTCTGATACTCGAAACCAATAACTACTAAGGTCTAGGGGAAAAGTACACACACCATTGTTATTGGGTGGGTTTCTACTTTCAGATGCAACAGGAATTTCTCGAGTTCGTCAATCCGTTCGCGAGATATGGGAGTTTGAAGTTAAGGAACGCTTGAGCAACCATCAAAATTTTCGCAAGTCTGATACCCGAAACCAATAACTAGTATGGCCTAGGGGAAAAGTACACACACCATTGTAATCGGGCGAGTTTCTACTTTCAGATTCAACAGGAATTTCTCGAGTTCGTCAATCCGTTCGCGAGATATGGGAGTTTGAAGCTAAGGAACCCTTGAGCAACCATCAAATTTTTCGCAAGTCTGATACTCGAAACCAATAACTGGAATGGCCTAGGGGAAAAGTACACACACCATTGAAATCGGGCGAGATTCTACTTTCAGATGCAACTGGAATTTCTCGAGTTCGTCAATCCGTTCGCGAGATATGGGAGTTTGAAGTTAAGGAACGCTTGAGCAACCATCAAAATTTTCGCAAGTCTGATACTCGAAACCAATAACTACTAAGGTCTAGGGGAAAAGTACACAGACCATTGTTATCGGGTGGGTTTCTACTTTCAGATGCAACAGGAATTTCTCGAGTTCGTCAATCCGTTCGCGAGATATGGGAGTTTGAAGTTAAGGAACGCTTGAGCAACCATCAAAATTTTCGCAAGTCTGATACCCGAAACCAATAACTAGTATGGCCTAGGGGAAAAGTACACACACCATTGTAATCGGGCGAGTTTCTACTTTCAGATTCAACAGGAATTTCTCGAGTTCGTCAATCCGTTCGCGAGATATGAGAGTTTGAAGTTAAGGAACGCTTGAGCAACCATCAAAATTTTCGCAAGTCTGATACTCGAAACCAATAACTACTATGGCCTAGGGGAAAAGTACACACACCATTGTTATCGGGTGGGTTTCTACTTTCAGATGCAACAGGAATTTCTCGAGTTCGTCAATCCGTTCGCGAGATATGGGAGTTTGAATTAAGGAACGCTTGAGCAACCATCAAAATTTTCGCAAGTCTGATACTCGAAACCAATAACCACTAAGGTCTAGGGGAAAAGTGCACACACCATTGTAATCGGGCGAGTTTCTACTTTCAGATGCAACAGGAATTTCTCGAGTTCGTGAATCCGTTCGCGAGATATGGGAGTTTGAAGTTAAGGAACGCTTGAGCAACCATCAAAATTTTCGCAAGTCTGATACTCGAAACCAATAACTACTATGGCCTAGGGGAAAAGTACACACACCATTGTTATCGGGTGGGTTTCTACTTTCAGATGCAACAGGAATTTCTCGAGTTCGTCAATCCGTTCGCGAGATATGGGAGTTTGAAGTTAAGGAACGCTTGAGCAACCATCAAAATTTTCGCAAGTCTGATACCCGAAACCAATAACTACTATGGCCTAGGGGAAAAGTACACACACCATTGTAATCGGGCGAGTTTCTACTTTCATATTCAACAGGAACTTCTCGAGTTCGTCAATCCGTTCGCGAGATATGGGAGTTTGAAGTTAAGGAATGGTTGAGAGACCATCAAAATTTTCGCTGATTTGATACTCGAAACCAATAATTGGAATGGCCTAGGGGAAAAGTACACACACCGTTGTAATCCGGCGAGTTTCTACTTTCAGATGCAACAGGAATTTCTCGAGTTCGTCAATCCGTTCGCGAGATACGGGAGTTTGGAGTTAAGGAACGCTTGAGAAACCATCAAAATTTTCGCAAGTCTGATACTCGAAACCAATAACTACTATGGCCTAGGGGAAAAGTACACACACCATTGTTATCGGGTGGGTTTCTACTTTCAGATGCAATAGGAATTTCTCGAGTTCGTCAATCCGTTCGCGAGATATGGGAGTTTGAAGTTAAGGAACGCTTGAGCAACCATCAAAATTTTCGCAAGTCTGATACCCGAAACCAGTAACTACTATGGCCTAGGGGAAAAGTACACACACCATTGTAATCGGGCGAGTTTCTACTTTCATATTCAACAGGAACTTCTCGAGTTCGTCAATCCGTTCGCGAGATATGGGAGTTGGAAGTTAAGGAATGGTTGAGCAACCATCAAAATTTTCGCAAGTCTGATACTCGAAACCAATAACTGCTATGGCCTAGGGGAAAAGTAAACACACCATTGAAATCGGGCGAGATTCTACTTTCAGATGCAACTGGAATTTCTCGAGTTCGTCAATCCCTTCGCGAGATATGGGAGTTTGAATTAAGGAACGCTTGAGCAACCATCAAAATTTTCGCAAGTCTGATACTCGAAACCAATAACTACTATGGCCTAGGGGAAAGGTACACACACCATTGTTATCGGGTGGGTTTCTACTTTCAGATGCAACAGGAATTTCTCGAGTTCGTCAATCCGTTCGCGAGATATGGGAGTTTGAAGTTAAGGAACGCTTGAGCAACCATCAAAATTTTCGCAAGTCTGATACCCGAAACCAATAACTACTATGGCCTAGGGGAAAAGTACACACACCATTCTAATCGGGCGAGTTTCTACTTTCATATTCAACAGGAACTTCTCGAGTTCGTCAATCCGTTCGCGAGATATGGGAGTTTGAAGTTAAGGCATGGTTGAGAAACCATCAAAATTTTCGCTGATTTGATACTCGAAACCAATAATTGGAATGGCCTAGGGGAAAAGTACACACACCATTGTTATCGGGTGGGTTTCTACTTTCAGATGCAATAGGAATTTCTCGAGTTCGTCAATCCGTTCGCGAGATATGGGAGTTTGAAGTTAAGGAACGCTTGAGCAACCATCAAAATTTTCGCAAGTCTGATACCCGAAACCAGTAACTACTATGGCCTAGGGGAAAAGTACACACACCATTGTAATCGGGCGAGTTTCTACTTTCATATTCAACAGGAACTTCTCGAGTTCGTCAATCCGTTCGCGAGATATGGGAGTTTGAAGTTAAGGAATGGTTGAGCAACCAACAAAATTTTCGCAAGTCTGATACTCGAAACCAATAACTGCTATGGCCTAGGGGAAAAGTAAACACACCATTGAAATCGGGCGAGATTCTTCTTTCAGATGCAACTGGAATTTCTCGAGTTCGTCAATCCGTTCGCGAGATATGGGAGTTTGAAGTTAAGGAACGCTTGAGCAACCATCAAAATTTTCGCAAGTCTGATACTCGAAACCAATAACCACTAAGGTCTAGGGGAAAAGTGCACACACCATTGTAATCGGGCGAGTTTCTACTTTCAGATGCAACAGGAATTTCTCGAGTTCGTGAATCCGTTCGCGGGATATGGGAGTTTGAAGTTAAGGAACGCTTGAGCAACCATCAAAATTTTCGCAAGTCTGATACTCGAAACCAATAACTGCAATGGCCTAGGGGAAAAGTACACACACCATTGTTATCGGGTTGGTTTCTACTTTCAGATGCAACTGGAATTTCTCGAGTTCGTCAATCCCTTCGCGAGATATGGGAGTTTGAAGTTAAGGAACGCTTGAGCAACCATCAAAATTTTCGCAAGTCTGATACTCGAAACCAATAACCACTAAGGTCTAGGGGAAAAGTGCACACACCATTGTAATCGGGCGAGTTTCTACTTTCAGATTCAACAGGAATTTCTCGAGTTCGTCAATCCGTTCGCGAGATATGGGTGTTTGAAGTTAAGGAATGGTTGAGAAACCATCAAAATTTTCGCTGATTTGATACTCGAAACCAATAACTGGAATGGCCTAGGGGAAAAGTACACACACCGTTGTAATCCGGCGAGTTTCTACTTTCCGATGCAACAGGAATTTCTCGAGTTCGTCAATCCGTTCGCGAGATATGGGAGTTTGAAGTTAAGGAACGCTTGAGCAACCATCAAAATTTTCGCAAGTCTGATACCCGAAACCAGTAACTACTATGGCCTAGGGGAAAAGTACACACACCATTGTAATCGGGCGAGTTTCTACTTTCATATTCAACAGGAACTTCTCGAGTTCGTCAATCCGTTCGCGAGATATGGGAGTTTGAAGTTAAGGAATGGTTGAGCAACCATCAAAATTTTCGCAAGTCTGATACTCGAAACCAATAACTGCTATGGCCTAGGGGAAAAGTAAACACACCATTGAAATCGGGCGAGATTCTTCTTTCAGATGCAACTGGAATTTCTCGAGTTCGTCAATCCGTTCGCGAGATATGGGAGTTTGAAGTTAAGGAACGCTTGAGCAACCATCAAAATTTTCGCAAGTCTGATACTCGAAACCAATAACCACTAAGGTCTAGGGGAAAAGTGCACACACCATTGTAATCGGGCGAGTTTCTACTTTCAGATGCAACAGGAATTTCTCGAGTTCGTGAATCCGTTCGCGGGATATGGGAGTTTGAAGTTAAGGAACGCTTGAGCAACCATCAAAATTTTCGCAAGTCTGATACTCGAAACCAATAACTGCAATGGCCTAGGGGAAAAGTACACACACCATTGTTATCGGGTTGGTTTCTACTTTCAGATGCAACTGGAATTTCTCGAGTTCGTCAATCCCTTCGCGAGATATGGGAGTTTGAAGTTAAGGAACGCTTGAGCAACCATCAAAATTTTCGCAAGTCTGATACTCGAAACCAATAACCACTAAGGTCTAGGGGAAAAGTGCACACACCATTGTAATCGGGCGAGTTTCTACTTTCAGATTCAACAGGAATTTCTCGAGTTCGTCAATCCGTTCGCGAGATATGGGTGTTTGAAGTTAAGGAATGGTTGAGAAACCATCAAAATTTTCGCTGATTTGATACTCGAAACCAATAACTGGAATGGCCTAGGGGAAAAGTACACACACCGTTGTAATCCGGCGAGTTTCTACTTTCCGATGCAACAGGAATTTCTCGAGTTCGTCAATCCGTTCGCGAGATATGGGAGTTTGAAGTTAAGGAACGCTTGAGCAACCATCAAAATTTTCGCAAGTCTGATACTCGAAACCAATAACCACTAAGGTCTAGGGGAAAAGTGCACACACCATTGTAATCGGGCGAGTTTCTACTTTCAGATGCAACAGGAATTTCTCGAGTTCGTCAATCCGTTCGCGAGATATGGGAGTTTGAAGTTAACGAACGCTTGAGCAACCATCAAAATTTTCGCAAGTCTGATACCCGAAACCAATAACTACTATGGCCTAGGGGAAAAGTACACACACCATTGTAATCGGGCGAGTTTCTACTTTCAGCTTCGTCAGGAATGTCTCTAGTTCGTCAATCCGTTCGCGAGATATGGGAGTTTGAAGTTAAGGAATGGTTGAGCAACCATCAAAATTTTCGCAAGTCTGATACCCGAAACCAATAACTACTATGGCCTAGGGGAAAAGTACACACACCATTGTAATCGGGCGAGTTTCTACTTTCATATTCAACAGGAACTTCTCGAGTTCGTCAATCCGTTCGCGAGATATGGGAGTTTGAAGTTAAGGAATGGTAGAGCAACCATCAAAATTTTCGCAAGTCTGATACTCGAAACCAATAACTGCAATGGCCTAGGGTAAAAGTACACACACCATTGAAATCGGGCGAGATTCTACTTTCAGGTGCAACTGGAATTTCTCGAGTTCGTCAATCCGTTCGCGAGATATGGGAGTTTGAAGTTAAGGAACGCTTGAGCAACCATCAAAATTTTCGCAAGTCTGATACTCGAAACCAATAGCTACTATGGCCTAGGGGAAAAGTACACACACCATTGTAATCGGGCGAGTTTCTCCTTTCAGATGCAACAGGAATTTCTCGAGTTCGTGAATCCGTTCGCGAGATATGGGAGTTTGAAGTTAAGGAACGCTTGAGCAACCATCAAAATTTTCGCAAGTCTGATACTCGAAACCAATAACTACTATGGCCTAGGGGAAAAGTACAGACACCATTGTTATCGGGTGGGTTTCTACTTTCAGATGCAACAGGAACTTCTCGAGTTCGTCAATCCGTTCGCGAGATATGGGAGTTTGAAGTTAAGGAACGCTTGAGCAACCATCAAAATTTTCGCAAGTCTGATACCCGAAACCAATAACTACTATGGCCTAGGGGAAAAGTACACACACCATTGTAATCGGGCGAGTTTCTACTTTCAGCTTCGACAGGAATTTCTCGAGTTCGTCAATCCGTTCGCGAGATATGGGAGTTTGAAGTTAAGGAATGGTTGAGAAACCATCAAAATTTTCACTGATTTGATACTCGAAACCAATAATTGGAATGGCCTAGGGGAAAAGTACACACACCGTTGTAATCCGGCGAGTTTCTACTTTCAGATGCAACAGGAATTTCTCGAGTTCGTCAATCCGTTCGCGAGATACGGGAGTTTGGAGTTAAGGAACGCTTGAGAAACCATCAAAATTTTCGCAAGTCTGATACTCGAAACCAATTACTACTATGGCCTAGGGGAAAAGTACACACACCATTGTTATCGGGTGGGTTTCTACTTTCAGATGCAACAGGAATTTCTCGAGTTCGTCAATCCGTTCGCGAGATATGGGAGTTTGAAGTTAAGGAACGCTTGAGCAACCATCAAAATTTTCGGAAGTCTGATACCCGAAACCAATAACTACTATGGCCTAGGGGAAAAGTACACACACCAATGTAATCGGGCGAGTTTCTACTTTCATATTCAACAGGAACTTCTCGAGTTCGTCAATCCGTTCGCGAGATATGGGAGTTTGAAGTTAAGGAACGCTTGAGCAACCATCAAAATTTTCGCAAGTCTGATACCCGAAACCAATAACTACTATGGCCTAGGGGAAAAGTACACACACCATTGTAATCGGGCGAGTTTCTACTTTCATATTCAACAGGAACTTCTCGAGTTCGTCAATCCGTTCGCGAGATATGGGAGTTTGAAGTTAAGGAACGCTTGAGCAACCATCAAAATTTTCGCAAGTCTGATACTCGAAACCAATAACTACTAAGGTCTAGGGGAAAAGTACACACACCATTGTTATCGGGTGGGTTTCTACTTTCAGATGCAACAGGAATTTCTCGAGTTCGTCAATCCGTTCGCGAGATATGGGAGTTTGAAGTTAAGGAACGCTTGAGCAACCATCAAAATTTTCGCAAGTCTGATACCCGAAACCAATAACTAGTATGGCCTAGGGGAAAAGTACACACACCATTGTAATCGGGCGAGTTTCTACTTTCAGATGCAACAGGAATTTCTCGAGTTCGTGAATCCGTTCGCGAGATATGGGAGTTTGAAGTTAAGGAACGCTTGAGCAACCATTAAAATTTTCGCAAGTCTGATACTCGAAAGCAATAACTACTATGGCCTAGGGGAAAAGTACACACACCATTGTAATCGGTCGAGTTTCTAATTTCAGATTCAACAGGAATTTCTCGAGTTCGTCAATCCGTTCGCGAGATATGGGAGTTTGAAGTTAAGGAACGCTTGAGCAACCATCAAAATTTTCGCAAGTCTGATACCCGAAACCAATAACTAGTATGGCCTAGGGGAAAAGTACACACACCATTGTTATCGGGTGGGTTTCTACTTTCAGATGCAACAGGAATTTCTCGAGTTCGTCAATCCGTTCGCGAGATATAGGAGTTTGAAGTTAAGGAACGCTTGAGCTACCATCAAAATTTTCGGAAGTCTGATACCCGAAACCAATAACTACTATGGCCTAGGGGAAAAGTACACACACCAATGTAATCGGGCGAGTTTCTACTTTCATATTCAACAGGAACTTCTCGAGTTCGTCAATCCGTTCGCGAGATATGGGAGTTTGAAGTTAAGGAACGCTTGAGCAACCATCAAAATTTTCGCAAGTCTGATAATCGAAACCAATAACTACTATGGCCTAGGGGAAAAGTACACACACCATTGTAATCGGGCGAGTTTCTCCTTTCAGATCCAATAGGAATTACTCGAGTTCGTCTATCCGTTCGCGAGATATGGGAGTTTGAAGTTAAGGAACGCTTGAGCAACCATCAAAATTTTCGCAGGTCTGATACTCGAAACCAATAACCACTAAGGTCTAGGGGAAAAGTGCACACACCATTGTAATCGGGCGAGTTTCTACTTTCAGATGCAACAGGAATTTCTCGAGTTCGTGAATCCGTTCGCGGGATATGGGAGTTTGAAGTTAAGGAACGCTTGAGCAACCACCAAAATTTTCGCAAGTCTGATACTCGAAACCAATAACTACTAAGGTCTAGGGGAAAAGTACACACACCATTGTTATCGGGTGGGTTTCTACTTTCAGATGCAACAGGAATTTCTCGAGTTCGTCAATCCGTTCGCGAGATATGGGAGTTTGAAGTTAAGGAACGCTTGAGCAACCATCAAAATTTTCGCAAGTCTGATACCCGAAACCAATAACTAGTATGGCCTAGGGGAAAAGTACACACACCATTGTAATCGGGCGAGTTTCAACTTTCAGATTCAACAGGAATTTCTCGAGTTCGTCAATCCGTTCGCGAGATATGGGAGTTTGAAGCTAAGGAACCCTTGAGCAACCATCAAATTTTTCGCAAGTCTGATACTCGAAACCAATAACTGGAATGGCCCAGGGGAAAAGTACACACACCATTGTAATCGGGCGAGTTTCTACTTTCATATTCAACAGGAACTTCTCGAGTTCGTCAATCCGTTCGCGAGATATGGGAGTTTGAAGTTAAGGAGTGGTTGAGCAACCATCAAAATTTTCGCAAGTCTGATACTCGAAACCAATAACTGCAATGGCCTAGGGGAAAAGTACACACACCATTGTAATCCGGCGAGTTCCTACTTTCCGATGCAACAGGAATTTCTCGAGTTCGTCAATCCGTTCGCGAGATATGGGAGTTTGAAGTTAAGGAACGCTTGAGCAACCATCAAAATTTTCGCAAGTCTGATACTCGAAACCAATAACTACTAAGGTCTAGGGGAAAAGTACACACACCATTGTTATCGGGTGGGTTTCTACTTTCAGATGCAACAGGAATTTCTCGAGTTCGTCAATCCGTTCGCGAGATATGGGAGTTTGAAGTTAAGGAACGCTTGAGCAACCATCAAAATTTTCGCAAGTCTGATACCCGAGACCAATAACTAGTATGGCCTAGGGGAAAAGTACACACACCATTGAAATCGGGCGAGATTCTACTTTCAGATGCAACTGGTATTACTCGAGTTCGTCAATCCCTTCGCGAGATATGGGAGTTTGAAGTTAAGGAACGCTTGAGCAACCATCAAAATTTTCGCAAGTCTGATACTCGAAACCAATAACCACTAAGGTCTAGGGGAAAAGTGCACACACCATTGTAATCGGGCGAGTTTCTACTTTCAGATGCAACAGGAATTTCTCGAGTTCGTGAATCCGTTCGCGGGATATGGGAGTTTGAAGTTAAGGAACGCTTGAGCAACCATCAAAATTTTCGCAAGTCTGATACCCGAAACCAATAACTAGTATGGCCTAGGGGAAAAGTACACACACCATTGTAATCGGGCGAGTTTCTACTTTCAGATGCAACAGGAATTTCTCGAGTTCGTGAATCCGTTCGCGAGATATGGGAGTTTGAAGTTAAGGAACGCTTGAGCAACCATCAAAATTTTCGCTGATTTGATACTCGAAACCAATAACTGGAATGGCCTAGGGGAAAAGTACACACACCATTGTACTCCGGCGAGTTTCTATTTTCCGATTCAACAGGAATTTCTCGAGTTCGTCAATCCGTTCGCGAGATATGGGAGTTTGAAGCTAAGGAACGCTTGAGCAACCATCAAATTTTTCGCAAGTCTGATACTCGAAACCAATAACTACAAAGGTCTAGGGGAAAAGTGCACACGCCATTGTAATCGGGCGAGTTTCTACTTTCAGATGCAACAGGAATTTCTCGAGTTCGTGAATCCGTTCGCGAGATATGGGAGTTTGAAGTTTAGGAATGGTTGAGAAACCATCAAAATTTTCGCAAGTCTGATACCCGAAACCAATAACTGGAATGGCCTAGGGAAAAAGTACCCATACCGTTGAAATCGGGCGAGTTTCTCCTTTCAGATGCAATTGGAATTACTCGAGTTCGTCAATCCGTTTGCGAGATATGGGAGTTTGAAATTAAGGAATGGTTGAGGAACCATCAAAATTTTCGCAAGTCTGATACCCGAAACCAATAACTACTATGGCCTAGGGGAAAAGTTCACACACCATTGTAATCGGACGAGTTTCTACTTTCAGATTCAACAGGAATTTCTCGAGTTCGTCAATCCGTTCGCGAGAAATGGGAGTTTGAAGTTAAGGAATGGTTGAGAAACCATCAAAATTTTCGCTGATTTGATACTCGAAACCAATAACTGGAATGGCCTAGGGGAAAAGTACACACACCATTGTAATCCGGCGAGTTTCTACTTTCCGATGCAACAGGAATTTCTCGAGTTCGTCAATCCGTTCGCGAGATGTGGGAGTTTGAAGTTAAGGAATGGTTGAGAAACCACCAAAATTTTCGCTGATTTGATACTCGACACCAATAACCGGAATGGCCTAGGGGAAAAGTACACACACCATTGTAATCGGGCGAGTTTCTACTTTCAGATGCAACAGGAATTTCTCGTGTTCGTCAATCCGTTCGCGAGGTATGGGAGTTTGAAGTTTAGGAATGGTTGAGAAACCATCAAAATTTTCGCAAGTCTGATACCCGAAACCAATAACTGGAATGTCCTAGGGAAAAAGTACCCATACCGTTGAAATCGGGCGAGTTTCTCCTTTCAGATGCAATTGGAATTACTCGAGTTCGTCAATCCGTTTGCGAGATATGGGAGTTTGAAATTAAGGAATGGTTGAGGAACCATCAAAATTTTCGCTGGTCTGATACCCGAAACCAATAACTATAATGGCCTAGGGGAAAAGTACACACACCATTGTAATCGGGCGAGTTTCTACTTTCAGATGCAACAGGAATTTCTCGAGTTCGTCAATCCGTTTGCGAGATATGGGAGTTAGAAGTTAAGGAACGCTTGATAAACCATCAAAATTTTCGCAAGTCTGATACTCGAAACCAATAACTACTATGGCCTAGGGCAAAATTACACAAACCGTTGTAATCGGGCGAGTTCCTGCTTTCGGATGCAATAGGAATTTCTCGAGAACGTCAAATCGTTCGCGAGATATGGGAGGTTGAAGTTAAGGAATGGTTGAGGAACCATCAAAATTTTCGCTGGTCTGATACCCGAAACCAATAACTATAATGGCCTAGGGGAAAAGTACACACACCATTGTAATCGGGCGAGTTTCTACTTTCAGATGCAACAGGAATTTCTCGAGTTCGTCAATCCGTTCGCGAGGTATGGGAGTTTGAAGTTAAGGAACGCTTGAGCAACCATCAAAATTTTCGCAAGTCTGATACTCGAAACCAATAACTACTATGGCCTAGGGGAAGAGTACACACACCATTGTTATCGGGTGGGTTTCTACTTTCAGATGCAACAGGAATTTCTCGAGTTCGACAATCCGTTCGCGAGATATGGGAGTTTGAAGTTAAGGAACGCTTGAGCAACCATCAAAATTTTCGCAAGTCTGATACTCGAAACCAATAACTACTATGGCCTAGGGGAAAAGTACACACACCATTGTAATCGGGCGAGTCTCTACTTTCAGATGCAACAGGAATTTCTCGAGTTCGTCAATCCGTTCGCGAGATATGGGAGTTTGAAGTTAAGGAACGCTTGAGCAACCATCAAAATTTTCGCAAGTCTGATACTCGAAACCAATAACTACTATGGCCTAGGGGAAAAGTACACACACCATTGTAATCGGGCGAGTTTCTACTTTCAGATGCAACAGGAATTTCTCGAGTTCGTCAATCCGTTCGCGAGATATGACAGTTCGAAGTTAAGGAATGGTTGAGAAACCATCAAAATTTTCGCAAATCTGATACTCGAAACCAATAACTACTATGGTCTAGGGGAAAAGTACACACACCATTGTAATCGGGCGAGTTTCTACTTTCAGATGCAACGGGAATTTCTCGAGTTCGTCAATCCGTTCGCGAGATATGGGAGTTTGAAGTTAAGGAACGCTTGAGCAACCATCAAAATTTTCGCAAGTCTGATACCCGAAACCAATAACTGGAATGGCCTAGGGAAAAAGTACCCATACCTTTGAAATCGGGCGAGTTTCTCCTTTCAGATGCAATTGGAATTACTCGAGTTCGTCAATCCGTTTGCGGGATATGGGAGTTTGAAATTAAGGAATGGTTGAGGAACCATCAAAATTTTCGCTGGTCTGATACTCGAAACCAATAACTATAATGGCATAGGGGAAAAGTACACACACCATTGTAATCGGGCGAGTTTCTACTTTCAGATGCAACAGGAATTTCTCGAGTTCGTCAATCCGTTTGCGAGATATGGGAGTTAGAAGTTAAGGACCGCTTCAGAAACCATCAAAATTTTCGCAAGTCTGATACTCGAAACCAATAACTACTATGGCCTAGGGGAAAAGTACACACACCATTATAATCGGGCGAGTTTCTACTTTCAGATGCGACAGGAATTTCTCGAGTTCGTCATTCCGTTCGCGAGATATGGGAGTTTGAAGTTACGGAATGCTTGAGAAACCACCAAAATTTTCGCTGATTTGATACTCGAAACCAATAACTGGAATGGCCTAGGGGAAAAGTACACACACCATGGAAACCGGGCAAGTTTCTCCTTTCAGATGCAATTGGAATTACTCGAGTTCGTCAATCCGTTTGCGAGATATGGGAGTTTCAAATTAAGGAATGGTTGAGGAACCATCAAAATTTTCGCTGGTCTGATACTCGAAACCAATGACTGGAATGGCCTAGGGGAAAAGTACACACACCATTGTAATCGGGCGAGTTTCTACTTTCAGATGCAACAGGAATTTCTCGAGTTCGTCAATCCGTTTGCGAGATATGGGAGTTAGAAGTTAAGGAACGCTTGATAAACCATCAAAATTTTCGCAAGTCTGATACTCGAAACCAATAACTACTATGGCCTAGGGCAAAATTACACAAACCGTTGTAATCGGGCGAGTTCCTGCTTTCGGATGCAATAGGAATTTCTCGAGAACGTCAAAACGTTCGCGAGATATGGGAGTTTGAAGTTAAGGAATGGTTGAGGAACCATCAAAATTTTCGCTGGTCTGATACCCGAAACCAATAACTATAATGGCCTAGGGGAAAAGTACACACACCATTATAATCGGGCGAGTTTCTACTTTCAGATGCGACAGGAATTTCTCGAGTTCGTCATTCCGTTCGCGAGATATGGGAGTTTGAAGTTAAGGAATGCTTGAGAAACCACCAAAATTTTCGCTGATTTGATACTCGAAACCAATAACTGGAATGGCCTAGGGGAAAAGTACACACACCATTGAAACCGGGCAAGTTTCTCCTTTCAGATGCAATTGGAATTACTCGAGTTCGTCAATCCGTTTGCGAGATATGGGAGTTTCAAATTAAGGAATGGTTGAGGAACCATCAAAATTTTCGCTGGTCTGATACTCGAAACCAATGACTGGAATGGCCTAGGGGAAAAGTACACACACCATTGTAATCGGGCGAGTTTCTACTTTCAGATGCAACAGGAATTTCTCGAGTTCGTCAATCCGTTCGCGAGGTATGGGAGTTTGAAGTTAAGGAACGCTTGAGCAACCATCAAAATTTTCGCAAGTCTGATACTCGAAACCAATAACTACTATGGCCTAGGGGAAAAGTACACACACCATTGTTATCGGGTGGGTTTCTACTTTCAGATGCAACAGGAATTTCTCGAGTTCGACAATCCGTTCGCGAGATATGGGAGTTTGAAGTTAAGGAATGCTTGAGCAACCGTCAAAATTTTCGCAAGTCTGATACTCGAAACCAATAACTACTATAGCCTAGGGGAAAAGTACACACACCATTGTAATCGGGCGAGTCTCTACTTTCAAATGCAACAGGAATTTCTCGAGTTCGTCAATCCGTTCGCGAGATATGGGAGTTTGAAGTTAAGGAACGCTTGAGCAACCATCAAAATTTTCGCAAGTCTGATACTCGAAACCAATAACTACTATGGCCTAGGGGAAAAGTACACACACCATTGTAATCGGGCGAGTTTCTACTTTCAGATGCAACAGGAATTTCTCGAGTTCGTCAATCCGTTCGCGAGATATGGGAGTTCGAAGTTAAGGAATGGTTGAGAAACCATCAAAATTTTCGCAAGTCTGATACTCGAAACCAATAACTACTATGGCCTAGGGGAAAAGTACACACACCATTGTAATCGGGCGAGTTTCTACTTTCAGATGCAACAGGAATTTCTCGAGTTCGTCAATCCGTTCGCGAGATATGGGAGTTCGAAGTTAAGGAATGGTTGAGAAACCTTCAAAATTTTCGCAAGTCTGATACTCGAAACCAATAACTACTATGGTCTAGGGGAAAAGTACAAACACCATTGTAATCGGGCGAGTTTCTACTTTCAGATGCAACAGGAATTTCTCGAGTTCGTCAATCCGTTCGCGAGATATGGGAGTTAGAAGTTAAGGACCGCTTGAGAAACCATCAAAATTTTCGCAAGTCTGATACTCGAAACCAATAACTACTATGGCCTAGGGCAAAATTACACAAACCGTTGTAATCGGGCGAGTTCCTGCTTTCAGATGCAAAAGGAATTTCTGGAGTTCGTCAAATCGTTCGCGAGATATGGGAGTTTGAAGTTAAGGAATGGTTGAGAAACCATCAAAATTTTCGCAAGTCTGATACTCGAAACCAATAACTACTATGGTCTAGGGGAAAAGAACACACACCGTTGTTATCGGATGGGTTTCTACTTTCAGATGCAACATGAATTTCTCGAGTTCGTCAATCCGTTCGCGAGATATGGGAGTTCGAAGTTAAGGAACGCTTGAGCAACCATCAAAATTTTCGCAAGTCTGATACCCGAAACCAATAACTACTATGGCCTAGGGGAAAAGTACACACACCATTGTAATCGGGCGAGTTTCTACTTTCAGATGCGACAGGAATTTCTCGAGTTCGTCATTCCGTTCGCGAGATATGGGAGTTTGAAGTTAAGGAATGGTTGAGAAACCACCAAAATTTTCGCTGATTTGATACTCGAAACCAATAACTGGAATGGCCTAGGGGAAAAGTACACACACCATTGTAATCCGGCGTGTTTCTACTTTCAGATGCAACAGGAATTTCTCGAGTTCGTCAATCCGTTCGCGAGATATGAGAGTTTGAAGTTAAGGAATGGTTGAGAAACCATCAAAATTTTCGCTGATTTCATACTCGAAACCAATAACTGGAATGGCCTAGGGGAAAAGTACACACACGATTGTAATCCGGCGAGTTTCTACTTTCAGATGAAACAGGAATTTCTCGTGTTCGTCAATCCGTTCGCGAGATATGGGAGTTTGAAGTTTAGGAATGGTTGAGAAACCATCAAAATTTTCGCAAGTCTGATACCCGAAACCAATAACTGGAATGGTCTAGGGAAAAAGTACCCACACCGTTGAAATCGGGCGAGTTTCTCCTTTCAGATGCAATTGGAATTACTCGAGTTCGTCAATCCGTTTGCGAGATATGGGAGTTTGAAATTAAGGAATGGTTGGGGAACCATCAAAATTTTCGCTGGTCTGATACTCGAAACCAATAACTGGAATGGCCTAGGGGAAAAGTACCCACACCATTGTTATCGGGTGGGTTTCTACTTTCAGATGCAACAGGAATTTCTCGAGTTCGTCAATCCGTTCGCGAGATATGGGAGTTTGAAGTTTAGGAATGGTTGAGAAACCATCAAAATTTTCGCAAGTCTGATACCCGAAACCAATAACTGGAATGGCCTAGGGAAAAAGTACCCACACCGTTGAAATCGGGCGAGTTTCTCCTTTCAGATGCAATTGGAATTACTCGAGATCGTCAATCCGTTTGCGAGATATGGGAGTTTGAAATTAAGGAATGGTTGGGGAACCATCAAAATTTTCGCTGGTCTGATACTCGAAACCAATAACTGGAATGGCCTAGGGGAAACGTACACACACCATTGTTATCGGGTGGGTTTCTACTTTCAGATGCAACAGGAATTTCTCGAGTTCGTCAATCCGTTCGCGAGATATGGGAGTTTGAAGCTAAGGAACGCTTGGGCAACCATCAAAATTTTCGCAAGTCTGATAATCGAAACCAATAACTACTATGGCCTAGGGGAAAAGTACACACACCATTGTAATCGGGCGAGTTTCTCCTTGCAGATGCAATAGGAATTACTCGAGTTCGTCTATCCGTTCGCGAGATATGGGAGTTTGAAGTTTAGGAATGGTTGAGAAACCATCAAAATTTTCGCAAGTCTGATACCCGAAATCAATTACTGGAATGGCCTAGGGAAAAAGTACCCATACCGTTGAAACCGGGCAAGTTTCTCCTTTCAGATGCAATTGGAATTACTCGAGTTCGTCAATCCGTTTGCGAGATATGGGAGTTTCAAATTAAGGAATGGTTGAGGAACCATCAAAATTTTCGCTGGTCTGATACTCGAAACCAATAACTGGAATGGCCTAGAGGAAAAGTACACACACCATTGTAATCGGGCGAGTTTCTGCTTTCTGATGCAACAGGAATTTCTCGAGTTCGTCAATCCGTTCGCAAGATGTGGTAGTTCGAAGTTAAGGAACGCTTGAGCAACCATCAAAATTTTCGCAAGTCTGATACCCGAAACCAATAACTACTATGGCCTAGGGTAAGAGTACACACACCATTGTAATCGGGCGAGTTTCTACTTTCAGATTCAACAGGAATTTCTCGAGTTCGTCAATCCGATCGCGAGATATGGGAGTTTGAAGTTAAGGAATGGTTGAGAAACCATCAAAATTTTCGCTGATTTGATACTCGAAACCAATAACTGGAATGGCCTAGGGGAAAAGTACACACACGATTGTAATCCGGCGAGTTTCTACTTTCAGATGCAACAGGAATTTCTCGTGCTCGTCAATCCGTTCGCGAGATATGGGAGTTTGAAGTTTAGGAATGGTTGAGAAACCATCAAAATTTTCGCAAGTCTGATTCCCGAATCCAATAACTACTATGGCCTAGGGGAAAAGTACACACACCATTGTAATCGGGCGAGTTTCTACTTTCAGATGCAACAGAAATTTCTCGAGTTCGTCAATCCGTTTGCGAGATATGGGAGTTAGAAGTTAAGGACCGCTTGAGAAACCATCAAAATTTTCGCAAGTCTGATACTCGAAACCAATAACTACTATGGTCTAGGGGAAAAGAACACACACCGTTGTTATCGGATGGGTTTCTACTTTCAGATGCAACATGAATTTCTCGAGTTCGTCAATCCGTTCGCGAGATATGGGAGTTCGAAGTTAAGGAACGCTTGAGCAACCATCAAAATTTTCGCAAGTCTGATACCCGAAACCAATAACTACTATGGCCTAGGGGAAAAGTACACACACCATTATAATCGGGCGAGTTTCTACTTTCAGATGCGACAGGAATTTCTCGAGTTCGTCATTCCGTTCGCGAGATATGGGAGTTTGAAGTTAAGGAATGCTTGAGAAACCACCAAAATTTTCGCTGATTTGATACTCGAAACCAATAACTGGAATGGCCTAGGGGAAAAGTACACACACCATTGAAACCGGGCAAGTTTCTCCTTTCAGATGCAATTGGAATTACTCGAGTTCGTCAATCCGTTTGCGAGATATGGGAGTTTCAAATTAAGGAATGGTTGAGGAACCATCAAAATTTTCGCTGGTCTGATACTCGAAACCAATGACTGGAATGGCCTAGGGGAAAAGTACACACACCATTGTAATCGGGCGAGTTTCTACTTTCAGATGCAACAGGAATTTCTCGAGTTCGTCAATCCGTTCGCGAGGTATGGGAGTTTGAAGTTAAGGAACGCTTGAGCAACCATCAAAATTTTCGCAAGTCTGATACTCGAAACCAATAACTACTATGGCCTAGGGGAAAAGTACACACACCATTGTTATCGGGTGGGTTTCTACTTTCAGATGCAACAGGAATTTCTCGAGTTCGACAATCCGTTCGCGAGATATGGGAGTTTGAAGTTAAGGAATGCTTGAGCAACCGTCAAAATTTTCGCAAGTCTGATACTCGAAACCAATAACTACTATAGCCTAGGGGAAAAGTACACACACCATTGTAATCGGGCGAGTCTCTACTTTCAAATGCAACAGGAATTTCTCGAGTTCGTCAATCCGTTCGCGAGATATGGGAGTTTGAAGTTAAGGAACGCTTGAGCAACCATCAAAATTTTCGCAAGTCTGATACTCGAAACCAATAACTACTATGGCCTAGGGGAAAAGTACACACACCATTGTAATCGGGCGAGTTTCTACTTTCAGATGCAACAGGAATTTCTCGAGTTCGTCAATCCGTTCGCGAGATATGGGAGTTCGAAGTTAAGGAATGGTTGAGAAACCATCAAAATTTTCGCAAGTCTGATACTCGAAACCAATAACTACTATGGCCTAGGGGAAAAGTACACACACCATTGTAATCGGGCGAGTTTCTACTTTCAGATGCAACAGGAATTTCTCGAGTTCGTCAATCCGTTCGCGAGATATGGGAGTTCGAAGTTAAGGAATGGTTGAGAAACCTTCAAAATTTTCGCAAGTCTGATACTCGAAACCAATAACTACTATGGTCTAGGGGAAAAGTACAAACACCATTGTAATCGGGCGAGTTTCTACTTTCAGATGCAACAGGAATTTCTCGAGTTCGTCAATCCGTTCGCGAGATATGGGAGTTAGAAGTTAAGGACCGCTTGAGAAACCATCAAAATTTTCGCAAGTCTGATACTCGAAACCAATAACTACTATGGCCTAGGGCAAAATTACACAAACCGTTGTAATCGGGCGAGTTCCTGCTTTCAGATGCAAAAGGAATTTCTGGAGTTCGTCAAATCGTTCGCGAGATATGGGAGTTTGAAGTTAAGGAATGGTTGAGAAACCATCAAAATTTTCGCAAGTCTGATACTCGAAACCAATAACTACTATGGTCTAGGGGAAAAGAACACACACCGTTGTTATCGGATGGGTTTCTACTTTCAGATGCAACATGAATTTCTCGAGTTCGTCAATCCGTTCGCGAGATATGGGAGTTCGAAGTTAAGGAACGCTTGAGCAACCATCAAAATTTTCGCAAGTCTGATACCCGAAACCAATAACTACTATGGCCTAGGGGAAAAGTACACACACCATTGTAATCGGGCGAGTTTCTACTTTCAGATGCGACAGGAATTTCTCGAGTTCGTCATTCCGTTCGCGAGATATGGGAGTTTGAAGTTAAGGAATGGTTGAGAAACCACCAAAATTTTCGCTGATTTGATACTCGAAACCAATAACTGGAATGGCCTAGGGGAAAAGTACACACACCATTGTAATCCGGCGTGTTTCTACTTTCAGATGCAACAGGAATTTCTCGAGTTCGTCAATCCGTTCGCGAGATATGAGAGTTTGAAGTTAAGGAATGGTTGAGAAACCATCAAAATTTTCGCTGATTTCATACTCGAAACCAATAACTGGAATGGCCTAGGGGAAAAGTACACACACGATTGTAATCCGGCGAGTTTCTACTTTCAGATGAAACAGGAATTTCTCGTGTTCGTCAATCCGTTCGCGAGATATGGGAGTTTGAAGTTTAGGAATGGTTGAGAAACCATCAAAATTTTCGCAAGTCTGATACCCGAAACCAATAACTGGAATGGTCTAGGGAAAAAGTACCCACACCGTTGAAATCGGGCGAGTTTCTCCTTTCAGATGCAATTGGAATTACTCGAGTTCGTCAATCCGTTTGCGAGATATGGGAGTTTGAAATTAAGGAATGGTTGGGGAACCATCAAAATTTTCGCTGGTCTGATACTCGAAACCAATAACTGGAATGGCCTAGGGGAAAAGTACCCACACCATTGTTATCGGGTGGGTTTCTACTTTCAGATGCAACAGGAATTTCTCGAGTTCGTCAATCCGTTCGCGAGATATGGGAGTTTGAAGTTTAGGAATGGTTGAGAAACCATCAAAATTTTCGCAAGTCTGATACCCGAAACCAATAACTGGAATGGCCTAGGGAAAAAGTACCCACACCGTTGAAATCGGGCGAGTTTCTCCTTTCAGATGCAATTGGAATTACTCGAGATCGTCAATCCGTTTGCGAGATATGGGAGTTTGAAATTAAGGAATGGTTGGGGAACCATCAAAATTTTCGCTGGTCTGATACTCGAAACCAATAACTGGAATGGCCTAGGGGAAACGTACACACACCATTGTTATCGGGTGGGTTTCTACTTTCAGATGCAACAGGAATTTCTCGAGTTCGTCAATCCGTTCGCGAGATATGGGAGTTTGAAGCTAAGGAACGCTTGGGCAACCATCAAAATTTTCGCAAGTCTGATAATCGAAACCAATAACTACTATGGCCTAGGGGAAAAGTACACACACCATTGTAATCGGGCGAGTTTCTCCTTGCAGATGCAATAGGAATTACTCGAGTTCGTCTATCCGTTCGCGAGATATGGGAGTTTGAAGTTTAGGAATGGTTGAGAAACCATCAAAATTTTCGCAAGTCTGATACCCGAAATCAATTACTGGAATGGCCTAGGGAAAAAGTACCCATACCGTTGAAACCGGGCAAGTTTCTCCTTTCAGATGCAATTGGAATTACTCGAGTTCGTCAATCCGTTTGCGAGATATGGGAGTTTCAAATTAAGGAATGGTTGAGGAACCATCAAAATTTTCGCTGGTCTGATACTCGAAACCAATAACTGGAATGGCCTAGAGGAAAAGTACACACACCATTGTAATCGGGCGAGTTTCTGCTTTCTGATGCAACAGGAATTTCTCGAGTTCGTCAATCCGTTCGCAAGATGTGGTAGTTCGAAGTTAAGGAACGCTTGAGCAACCATCAAAATTTTCGCAAGTCTGATACCCGAAACCAATAACTACTATGGCCTAGGGTAAGAGTACACACACCATTGTAATCGGGCGAGTTTCTACTTTCAGATTCAACAGGAATTTCTCGAGTTCGTCAATCCGATCGCGAGATATGGGAGTTTGAAGTTAAGGAATGGTTGAGAAACCATCAAAATTTTCGCTGATTTGATACTCGAAACCAATAACTGGAATGGCCTAGGGGAAAAGTACACACACCATTGTAATCCGGCGTGTTTCTATTTTCAGATGCAACAGGAATTTCTCGAGTTCGTCAATCCGTTCGCGAGATATGGGAGTTTGAAGTTAAGGAATGGTTGAGAAACCATCAAAATTTTCGCTGATTTGATACTCGAAACCAATAACTGGAATGGCCTAGGGGAAAAGTACACACACGATTGTAATCCGGCGAGTTTCTACTTTCAGATGCAACAGGAATTTCTCGTGCTCGTCAATCCGTTCGCGAGATATGGGAGTTTGAAGTTTAGGAATGGTTGAGAAACCATCAAAATTTTCGCAAGTCTGATTCCCGAATCCAATAACTACTATGGCCTAGGGGAAAAGTACACACATCATTGTAATCGGGCGAGTTTCTACTTTCAGATTCAACAGGAATTTCTCGAGTTCGCCAATCCGTTCGCGAGATATGGGAGTTTGAAGTTAAGGAATGGTTGAGAAACCATCAAAATTTTCGCTGATTTGATACTCGAAACCAATAAGTGGAATGGCCTAGGGGAAAAGTACACACACCATTGTAATCCGGCGAGATTCTACTTTCAGATGCAACAGGAATTTCTCGAGTTCGTCAATCCGTTCGCGAGATATGGGAGTTAGAAATTACGGAGCGCTTGAGCAACCATCAAAATTTTCGCAAGTCTGATAATCGAATCCAATAACAACTATGGCCTAGGGGAAAAGTACACACACCATTGTAATCGGGCGAATTTCTCCTTTCAGATGCAATAGGAGTTACTCGAGTTCGTCTATCCGTTCGCGAGATATGGGAGTTTGAAATTAAGGAACGCTTGAGCAACCATCAAAATTTTCGCAAGACTAATACTCGAAACCAATAACTACCATGGCCTAGGGGAAAAGTACACACACCATTGTAATCGGGCGAGTTTCTACTTTCAGATGCAACAGGAATATCTCGAGTTCGTCAATCCGTTCGCGAGATATGGGTGTTTGAAGTTAAGGAATGGTTGAGAAACCACCAAAATTTTCGCTGATTTGATACTCGAAACCAATAACTGGAATGGCCTAGGGGAAAAGTACACACACCATTGTAATCGGGCGAGTTTCTACTTTCAGATGCAACAGGAATTTCTCGAGTTCGTCATCCGTTTGCGAGATATGGGAGTTAGAAGTTAAGGAACGCTTGAGAAACCATCAAAATTTTCGCAAGTCTGATACTCGAAACCAATAACTACTATGGCCTAGGGCAAAATTACACAAACCGTTGTAATCGGGCGAGTTCCTGCTTTCAGATGCAAAAGGAATTCCTCGAGTTCGTCAAATCGTTCGCGAGATACGGGAGTTTGAAGATAAGGAATGGTTGAGAAACCATCAAAATTTTCGCAAGTCTGATACTCGAAACCAATAACTGCAATGGCCTAGGGGAAAAGTACACACACCAGTCTAATCGGGCGAGTTTCTACTTTCATGCAACAGGAATATCTCGAGTTCGTCAATCCGTTCGCGAGATATGGGATTTTGAAGTTAAGGAATGGTTGAGAAACCACCAAAATTTTCGCTGGTCTGATACTCGAAACCAATAACTGGAATGGCCTAGGGGAAAAGTACACACACCATTGTTATCGGGTGGGTTTCTACTTTCAGATGCAACAGGAATTTCTCGAGTTCGTCAATCCGTTCGCGAGATATGGGAGTTTGAAGCTAAGGAATGGTTGAGAAACCACCAAAATTTTCGCTGATTTGATACTCGAAACCAATAACTGGAATGGCCTAGGGGAAAAGTACACACACCATTCTAATCGGGCGAGTTTCTACTTTCAGATGCAACAGGAATTTCTCGTGTTCGTCAATCCGTTCGCGAGATATGGGAGTTTGAAGTTAAGGAATGGTTGAGAAACCACCAAAATTTTCGCTGATTTGATACTCGAAACCAATAACTGGAATGGCCTAGGAGAAAAGTACACACACCACTCTAATCGGGCGAGTTTCTACTTTCAGATGCAACAGGAACTTCTCGAGTTCGTCAATCCGTTCGCGAGATATGGGAGTTTGAAGTTAAGGAATGGTTGAGAAACCATCAAAATTTTCGCTGATTTGATACCCGAAACCAATAATTGGAATGGCCTAGGCTAAAAGTACACACACCATTGTAATCAGGCCAGCTTCTACTTTCAGATGCAACAGGAATTTCTCGAGTTCGACAATCCGTTCGCGAGATATGGGAGTTTGAATTTAAAGAACGCTTGAGCAACCATCAAAATTTTCGCAAGTCTGATACTCGAAACCAATAACTACTATGGCCTAGGGGAAAAGTACACACACCATTGTAATCGGGCGAGTTTCTACTTTCAGATGCAACAGGAATTTCTCGAGTTCGTCAATCCGTTCGCGAGATATGGGAGTTCGAAGTTAAGGAATGGTTGAGAAACCATCAAAATTTTCGCAAGTCTGATACCTGAAACCAATAACTGGAATGGCCCAGGGAAAGAGTACCCATACCGTTGAAACCGGGCAAGTTTCTCCTTTCAGATGCAATTGGAATTACTCGAGTTCGTCAATCCGTTTGCGAGATATGGGAGTTTCAAATTAAGGAATGGTTGAGGAACCATCAAAATTTTCGCAAGTCTGATAATCGAAACCAATAACTACTATAGCCTAGGGAAAAAGTACCCACACCATTGAAATCGGGCGAGATTCTACTTTCAGATGCCACTGGAATTTCTCGAGTTCGTCAATCCGTTCGCGAGATATGGGAGTTTGAAGTTAAGGAACGCTTGAGCAACCATCAAAATTTTCGCTGGTCTGATACTCGAAACCAATAACTGGAATGGCCTAGGGGAAAAGTACACACACCATTGTTATCGGGTGGGTTTCTACTTTCAGATGCAACAGGAATTTCTCGAGTTCGTCAATCCGTTCGCGAGATATGGGAGTTTGAAGCTAAGGAACGCTTGAGCAACCATCAAAATTTTCGCATGTCTGATAATAGAAACCAATAACTACTATGGCCTAGGGGAAAAGTACACACACCATTGTAATCGGGCGAGTTTCTCCTTTCAGATGCAAAAGGAATTACTCGAGTTCGTCTATCCGTTCGCGAGATATGGGAGTTTGAAGTTAAGGAACGCTTGAGCAACCATCAAAATTTTCGCAAGTCTGATTCCCGAATCCAATAACTACTATGGCCTAGGGAAAAAGTACACACACCATTGTAATCGGGCGAGTTTCTACTTTCAGATTCAACAGGAATTTCTCGAGTACGCCAATCCGTTCGCGAGATATGGGAGTTTGAAGTTAAGGAATGGTTGAGAAACCATCAAAATTTTCGCTGATTTGATACTCGAAACCAATAACTGGAATGGCCTAGGGCAAAAGAACACACACCATTGTAATCCGGCGAGTTTCTCCTTTCAGATGCAATAGGAATTACTCGAGTTCGTCTATCCGTTCGCGAGATATGGGAGTTTGAAGTTAAGGAATGGTTGAGAAACCACCAAAATTTTCGCTGATTTGATACTCGAAACCAATAACTGGAATGGCCTAGGGGAAAAGTACACACACCATTGTAATCGGGCGAGTTTCTACTTTCAGATGCAACAGGAATTTCTCGAGTTCGTCAATCCGTTCGCGAGGTATGGGAGTTTGAAGTTAAGGAATGGTTGAGAAACCACCAAAATTTTCGCTGATTTGATACTCGAAACCAATAACTGGAATGGCCTAGGGGAAAAGTACACACACCGTTGTAATCGGGCGAGTTTCTACTTTCAGATGCAACAGGAATTTCTCGAGTTCATCAATCCGTTCGCGAGATATGGGAGTTTGAAGTTAAGGAACGCTTGAGCAACCATCAAAATTTTCGCAAGTCTGATAATCGAAACCAATAACTACTATGGCCTAGGGGAAAAGTACACACACCATTGTAATCGGGCGAGTTTCTCCTTTCAGATCCAATAGGAATTACTCGAGTTCGTCTATCCGTTCGCGAGATATGGGAGTTTGAAATTAAGGAACGCTTGAGCAACCATCAAAATTTTCGCAAGTCTAATACTCGAAACCAATAACTACTATGGCCTAGGGGAAAAGTACACACACCATTGTAATCGGGCGAGTTTCTACTTTCAGATGCAACAGGAATTTCTCGAGTTCGTCAATCCGTTCGCGAGATATGGGAGTTTGAAGTTAAGGAATGGTTGAGAAACCACAAAAATTTTCGCTGATTTGATACTCGAAACCAATAACTGGAATGGCCTAGGGGAAAAGTACACACACCATTGTAATCGGGCGAGTTTCTACTTTCAGATGCAACAGGAATTTCGCGTGTTCGTCAATCCGTTCGCGAGATATGGGAGATTGAAGTTTAGGAATGGTTGAGAAACCATCAAAATTTTCGCAAGTCTAGTACTCGAAAACAATAACTACTATGGCCTAGGGGAAAAGTACACACACCATTGTAATCGGGGGAGTATCTACTTTCAGATGCAACAGGAATTTCTCGAGTTCGTCAATCCGTTCGCGAGATATGGGAGTTTGAAGGTAAGGAACGCTTGAGCAACCATCAAAATTTTCGCAAGTCTGATTCCCGAATCCAATAACTACTATGGCCTAGGGGAAAAGTACACACACCATTGTAATCGGGCGAGTTTCTACTTTCAGATTCAACAGGAATTTCTCGAGTACGCCAATCCGTTCGCGAGATATGGGAGTTTGAAGTTAAGGAATGGTTGAGAAACCACCAAAATTTTCGCTGATTTGATACTCGAAACCAATAACTGGAATGGCCTAGGGGAAAAGTACACACACCATTGTAATCGGGCGAGTTTCTACTTTCAGATGCAACAGGAATTTCTCGAGTTCGTCAATCCCTTCGCAAGATATGGGAGTTTGAAGTTAAGGAACGCTTGAGCAAGCATCAAAATTTTCGCAAGTCTGATACTCGAAACCAATAACTGCTATGGCCTAGGGGAAAAGTACACACACCATTGAAATCGGGCGAGATTCTACTATCAGATGCAACTGGAATTTCTCGAGTTCGTCAATCCGTTCGCGAGATATGGGAGTTTGAAGTTAAGGAACGCTTGAGCAACCATCAAAATTTTCGCAAGTCTGATACTCGAAACCAATAACTACTATGGCCTAGGGGAAAAGTACACACACCATTGTAATCGGGCGAGTTTCTCCTTTCAGATGCAACAGGAATTTCTCGAGTTCGTCAATCCGTTCGCGAGATATGGGAGTTTGAAGTTAAGGAACGCTTGAGCAACCATCAAAATTTTCGCAAGTCTGATACTCGAAAACAATAACTACTATGGCCTAGGGGAAGAGTACACACACCATTGTTATCGGGTGGGTTTCTACTTTCAGATGCAACAGGAACTTCTCGAGTTCGTCAATCCGTTCGCGAGATATGGGAGTTTGAAGTTAAGTAACGCTTGAGCAACCATCAAAATTTTCGCAAGTCTGATACCCGAAACCAATAACTACTATGGCCTAGGGGAAAAGTACACACACCATTGTAATCGGGCGAGTTTCTACTTTCAGCTTCGACAGGAATTTCTCGAGTTCGTCAATCCGTTCGCGAGATATGGGAGTTTGAAGTTAAGGAATGGTTGAGAAACCATCAAAATTTTCGCTGATTTGATACTCGAAACCAATAATTGGAATGGCCTAGGGGAAAAGTACACACACCGTTGTAATCCGGCGAGTTTCTACTTTCAGATGCAACAGGAATTTCTCGAGTTCGTCAATCCGTTCGCGAGATACGGGAGTTTGGAGTTAAGGAACGCTTGAGAAACCATCAAAATTTTCGCAAGTCTGATACTCGAAACCAATAACTACTATGGCCTAGGGGAAAAGTACACACACCATTGTTATCGGGTGGGTTTCTACTTTCAGATGCAATAGGAATTTCTCGAGTTCGTCAATCCGTTCGCGAGATATGGGAGTTTGAAGTTAAGGAACGCTTGAGCAACCATCAAAATTTTCGCAAGTCTGATACCCGAAACCAATAACTACTATGGCCTAGGGGAAAAGTACACACACCATTGTAATCGGGCGAGTTTCTACTTTCATATTCAACAGGAACTTCTCGAGTTCGTCAATCCGTTCGCGAGATATGGGAGTTTGAAGTTAAGGAATGGTTGAGCAACCATCAAAATTTTCGCAAGTCTGATTCTCGAAACCAATAACTGCAATGGCCTAGGGGAAAAGTACACACACCATTGAAATCGGGCGAGATTCTACTTTCAGATGCAACTGGAATTTCTCGAGTTCGTCAATCCCTTCGCAAGATATGGGAGTTTGAAGTTAAGGAACGCTTGAGCAAGCATCAAAATTTTCGCAAGTCTGATACTCGAAACCAATAACTGCTATGGCCTAGGGGAAAAGTACACACACCATTGAAATCGGGCGAGATTCTACTTTCAGATGCAACCGGAATTTCTCGAGTTCGTCAATCCGTTCGCGAGATATGGGAGTTTGAAGTTAAGGAACGCTTGAGCAACCATCAAAATTTTCGCAAGTCTGATACTCGAAACCAATAACTACTATGGCCTAGGGGAAAAGTACAAACACCATTGTAATCGGGCGAGTTTCTCCTTTCAGATGCAACAGGAATTTCTCGAGTTCGTCAATCCGTTCGCGAGATATGGGAGTTTGAAGTTAAGGAACGCTTGAGCAACCATCAAAATTTTCGCAAGTCTGATACTCGAAACCAATAACTACTATGGCCTAGGGGAAAAGTACACACACCATTGTTATCGGGTGGGTTTCTACTTTCAGATGCAACAGGAACTTCTCGAGTTCGTCAATCCGTTCGCGAGATATGGGAGTTTGAAGTTAAGTAACGCTTGAGCAACCATCAAAATTTTCGCAAGTCTGATACCCGAAACCAATAACTACTATGGCCTAGGGGAAAAGTACACACACCATTGTAATCGGGCGAGTTTCTACTTTCAGCTTCGACAGGAATTTCTCGAGTTCGTCAATCCGTTCGCGAGATATGGGAGTTTGAAGTTAAGGAATGGTTGAGAAACCATCAAAATTTTCGCTGATTTGATAGTCGAAACCAATAATTGGAATGGCCTAGGGGAAAAGTACACACACCGTTGTAATCCGGCGAGTTTCTACTTTCAGATGCAACAGGAATTTCTCGAGTTCGTCAATCCGTTCGCGAGATACGGGAGTTTGGAGTTAAGGAACGCTTGAGAAACCATCAAAATTTTCGCAAGTCTGATACTCGAAACCAATAACTACTATGGCCTAGGGGAAAAGTACACACACCATTGTTATCGGGTGGGTTTCTACTTTCAGATGCAATAGGAATTTCTCGAGTTCGTCAATCCGTTCGCGAGATATGGGAGTTTGAAGTTAAGGAACGCTTGAGCAACCATCAAAATTTTCGCAAGTCTGATACCCGAAACCAATAACTACTATGGCCTAGGGGAAAAGTACACACACCATTGTAATCGGGCGAGTTTCTACTTTCATATTCAACAGGAACTTCTCGAGTTCGTCAATCCGTGCGCGAGATATGGGAGTTTGAAGTTAAGGAATGGTTGAGCAACCATCAAAATTTTCGCAAGTCTGATACTCGAAACCAATAACTGCAATGGCCTAGGGGAAAAGTACACACACCATTGAAATCGGGCGAGATTCTACTTTCAGATGCAACTGGAATTTCTCGAGTTCGTCAATCCCTTCGCAAGATATGGGAGTTTGAAGTTAAGGAACGCTTGAGCAAGCACCAAAATTTTCGCAAGACTGATACTCGAAACCAATAACTGCTATGGCCTAGGGGAAAAGTACACGCACCATTGAAATCGGGCGAGATTCTTCTTTCAGATGCAACTGGAATTTCTCGAGTTCGTCAATCCGTTCGCGAGATAGGGGAGTTTGAAGTTAAGGAACGCTTGAGCAACCATCAAAATTTTCGCAAGTCTGATACTCGAAACCAATAACTACTAAGGTCTAGGGGAAAAGTACACACACCATTGTTATCGGGTGGGTTTCTACTTTCAGATGCAACAGGAATTTCTCGAGTTCGTCAATCCGTTCGCGAGATTTGGGAGTTTGAAGTTAAGGAACGCTTGAGCAACCATCAAAATTTTCGCAAGTCTGATACCCGAAACCAATAACTAGTATGGCCTAGGGGAAAAGTACACACACCATTGTAATCGGGCGAGTTTCTACTTTCAGATTCAACAGGAATTTCTCGAGTTCGTCAATCCGTTCGCGAGATATGGGAGTTTGAAGCTAAGGAACGCTTGAGCAACCATCAAATTTTTCGCAAGTCTGATACTCGAAACCAATAACTGGAATGGCCTAGGGGAAAAGTACACACACCATTGTAATCGGGCGAGTTTCTACTTTCATATTCAACAGGAACTTCTCGAGTTCGTCAATCCGTTCGCGAGATATAGGAGTTTGAAGTTAAGGAATGGTTGAGCAACCATCAAAATTTTCGCAAGTCTGATACTCGAAACCAATAACTGCAATGGCCTAGGGGAAGAGTACACACACCATTGAAATCGGGCGAGATTCTACTTTCAGATGCAACTGGAATTTCTCGAGTTCGTCAATCCCTTCGCAAGATATGGGAGTTTGAAGTTAAGGAACGCTTGAGCAAGCATCAAAATTTTCGCAAGTCTGATACTCGAAACCAATAACTGCTATGGCCTAGGGGAAAAGTACACACACCATTGAAATCGGGCGAGATTCTACTATCAGATGCAACTGGAATTTCTCGAGTTCGTCAATCCGTTCGCGAGATATGGGAGTTTGAAGTTAAGGAACGCTTGAGCAACCATCAAAATTTTCGCAAGTCTGATACTCGAAACCAATAACTACTAAGGTCTAGGGGAAAAGTACACACACCATTGTTATCGGGTGGGTTTCTACTTTCAGATGCAACAGGAATTTCTCGAGTTCGTCAATCCGTTCGCGAGATATGGGAGTTTGAAGTTAAGGAACGCTTGAGCAATCATCAAAATTTTCGCAAGTCTGATACCCGAAACCAATAACTACTATGGCCTAGGGGAAAAGTACACACACCATTGTAATCGGGCGAGTTTCTACTTTCATATTCAACAGGAACTTCTCGAGTTCGTCAATCCGTTCGCGAGATATGGGAGTTTGAAGTTAAGGAATGGTTGAGCAACCATCAAAATTTTCGCAAGTCTGATTCTCGAAACCAATAACTGCAATGGCCTAGGGGAAAAGTACACACACCATTGAAATCGGGCGAGATTCTACTTTCAGATGCAACTGGAATTTCTCGAGTTCGTCAATCCCTTCGCAAGATATGGGAGTTTGAAGTTAAGGAACGCTTGAGCAAGCATCAAAATTTTCGCAAGTCTGATACTCGAAACCAATAACTGCTATGGCCTAGGGGAAAAGTACACACACCATTGAAATCGGGCGAGATTCTACTTTCAGATGCAACTGGAATTTCTCGAGTTCGTCAATCCGTTCGCGAGATATGGGAGTTTGAAGTTAAGGAACGCTTGGGCAACCATCAAAATTTTCGCAAGTCTGATACCCGAAACCAATAACTAGTGTGGCCTAGGGGAAAAGTACACACACCATTGTAATCGGGCGAGTTTCTACTTTCAGATTCAACAGGAATTTCTCGAGTTCGTCAATCCGTTCGCGAGATATGGGAGTTTGAAGCTAAGGAACGCTTGAGCAACCATCAAATTTTTCGCAAGTCTGATACTCGAAACCAATAACTGGAATGGCCTAGGGGAAAAGTACACACACCATTGTAATCGGGCGAGTTTCTACTTTCATATTCAACAGGAACTTCTCGAGTTCGTCAATCCGTTCGCGAGATATAGGAGTTTGAAGTTAAGGAATGGTTGAGCAACCATCAAAATTTTCGCAAGTCTGATACTCGAAACCAATAACTGCAATGGCCTAGGGGAAAAGTACACACACCATTGAAATCGGGCGAGATTCTACTTTCAGATGCAACTGGAATTTCTCGAGTTCGTCAATCCCTTCGCGAGATATAGGAGTTTGAAGTTAAGGAATGGTTGAGCAACCATCAAAATTTTCGCAAGTCTGATACTCGAAACCAATAACTGCAATGGCCTAGGGGAAAAGTACACACACCATTGAAATCGGGCGAGATTCTACTTTCAGATGCAACTGGAATTTCTCGAGTTCGTCAATCCCTTCGCAAGATATGGGAGTTTGAAGTTAAGGAACGCTTGAGCAAGCATCAAAATTTTCGCAAGTCTGATACTCGAAACCAATAACTGCTATGGCCTAGGGGAAAAGTACACACACCATTGAAATCGGGCGAGATTCTACTATCAGATGCAACTGGAATTTCTCGAGTTCGTCAATCCGTTCGCGAGATATGGGAGTTTGAAGTTAAGGAACGCTTGAGCAACCATCAAAATTTTCGCAAGTCTGATACTCGAAACCAATAACCACTAAGGTCTAGGGGAAAAGTGCACACACCATTGTAATCGGGCGAGTTTCTACTTTCAGATGCAACAGGAATTTCTCGAGTTCGTGAATCCGTTCGCGAGATATGGGAGTTTGAAGCTAAGGAACGCTTGAGCAACCATCAAATTTTTCGCAAGTTTGATACTCGAAACCAATAACTGGAATGGCCTAGGGGAAAAGTACACACACCATTGTAATCCGGCGAGTTCCTACTTTCCGATGCAACAGGAATTTCTCGAGTTCGTCAATCCGTTCGCGAGATATGGGAGTTTGAAGTTAAGGAACGCTTGAGCAACCATCAAAATTTTCGCAAGTCTGATACTCGAAACCAATAACTACTAAGGTCTAGGGGAAAAGTACACACACCATTGTTATCGGGTGGGTTTCTACTTTCAGATGCAACAGGAATTTCTCGAGTTCGTCAATCCGTTCGCGAGATATGGGAGTTTGAAGTTAAGGAACGCTTGAGCAACCATCAAAATTTTCGCAAGTCTGATACCCGAAACCAATAACTAGTATGGCCTAGGGGAAAAGTACACACACCATTGAAATCGGGCGAGATTCTACTTTCAGATGCAACTGGAATTTCTCGAGTTCGTCAATCCGTTCGCGAGATATGGGAGTTTGAAATTAAGGAACGCTTGAGCAACCATCAAAATTTTCGCAAGTCTGATACTCGAAACCAATAACCACTAAGGTCTAGGGGAAAAGTGCACACACCATTGTAATCGGGCGAGTTTCTACTTTCAGATGCAACAGGAATTTCTCGAGTTCGTGAATCCGTTCGCGAGATATGGGAGTTTGAAGTTAAGGACCGCTTGAGCAACCATCAAAATTTTCGCAAGTCTGATACTCGAAACCAATAACTACAAAGGTCTAGGTGAAAAGTGCACACACCATTGTAATCGGGCGAGTTTCTACTTTCAGGTGCAACAGGAATTTCTCGAGTTCGTGAATCCGTTCGCGAGATATGGGAGTTTGAAGTTAAGGAACGCTTGAGCAACCATCAAAATTTTCGCAAGTCTGATACTCGAAACCAATAACTACTAAGGTCTAGGGGAAAAGTACACACACCATTGTTATCGGGTGGGTTTCTACTTTCAGATGCAACAGGAATTTCTCGAGTTCGTCAATCCGTTCGCGAGATATGGGAGTTTGAAGTTAAGGAACGCTTGAGCAACCATCAAAATTTTCGCAAGTCTGATACCCGAAACCAATAACTAGTATGGCCTAGGGGAAAAGTACACACACCATTGTAATCGGGCGAGTTTCTACTTTCAGATTCAACAGCAATTTCTCGAGTTCGTCAATCCGTTCGCGAGATATGGGAGTTTGAAGCTAAGGAACGCTTGAGCAACCATCAAATTTTTCGCAAGTTTGATACTCGAAACCAATAACTGGAATGGCCTAGGGGAAAAGTACACACACCATTGTAATCCGGCGAGTTCCTACTTTCCGATGCAACAGGAATTTCTCGAGTTCGTCAATCCGTTCGCGAGATATGGGAGTTTGAAGTTAAGGAACGCTTGAGCAACCATCAAAATTTTCGCAAGTCTGATACTCGAAACCAATAACTACTAAGGTCTAGGGGAAAAGTACACACACCATTGTAATCGAGTGGGTTTCTACTTTCAGATGCAACAGGAATTTCTCGAGTTCGTCAATCCGTTCGCGAGGTATGGGAGTTTGAAGTTAAGGAACGCTTGAGCAACCATCAAAATTTTCGCAAGTCTGATACTCGAAACCAATAACTACTATGGCCTAGGGCAAAATTACACATACCGTTGTAATCGGGCGAGTTTCAACTTTCAGATGCAACAGGAATTTCTCGAGTTCGTCAAATCGTTCGCGATATATGGGAGTTTGAAGTTAAGGAATGGTTGAGAAACCATCAAAATTTTCGCAAGTCTGATACCCGAAACCAATAACTGGAATGGCCTAGGGAAAAAGTACACATACCGTTGTAATCGGGCGAGTTTCTACTTTCAGATGCAACAGGAATTTCTCGAGTTCGTCAATCCGTTCGCGAGATATGGGAGTTCGAAGTTAAGGAATGGTTGAGAAACCATCAAAATTTTCGCAAGTCTGATACTCGAAACCAATAACTACTATGGTCTAGGGGAAAAGTGCACACACCATTGTAATCCAGCGAGTTTCTACTTTCAGATGCAACAGGAATGTCTCGAGTTCGTCAATCCGTTCGCGAGATATGGGAGTTTGAAGTTAAGGAACGCTTGAGCAACCATCAAAATTTTCGCAAGTCTGATACTCGAAACCAATAACTACTATGGCCTAGGGCAAAACTACACATACCGTTGTAATCGGGCGAGCTTCTACTTTCAGATGCAACAGGAATTTCTCGAGTTCGTCAATCCGTTCGCGAGATATGGGAGTTCGATGTTAAGGAATGGTTGAGAAACCATCAAAATTTTCGCAAGTCTGATACTCGAAACCAATAACTGCAATGGCCTAGGGGAAGAGCACACACCATTGAAATCGGGCGAGATTCTACTTTCAGATGCAACTGGAGTTTCTCGAGTTCGTCAATCCGTTCGCGAGATATGGGAGTTTGAAGTTAAGGAACGCTTGAGCAACCACCAAAATTTTCGCAAGTCTGATACTCGAAACGAACAACTACTATGGCCTAGGGGAAAAGTACACACACCATTGTAATCCAGTGGGTTTCTACTTTCAGATGCAACAGGAATTTCTCGAGTTCGTCAATCCCTTCGCGAGATATGGGAGTTTGAAGTTAAGGAACGCTTGAGCAGCCATCAAAATTTTTGCAAGTCTGATACTCGAAACCAATAACTACTATGGCCTAGGGGAAAAGTACACACACCATTGTAATCGGGCGAGTTTCTACTTTCAGATTCAACAGGAATTTCTCGAGTTCGTCAATCCGCTCGCGAGATATGGGAGTTTGAAGTTAAGGAATGGTTGAGAAACCACCAAAATTTTCGCTGATTTGATACTCGAAACCAATAGCTGGAATGGCCCAGGGGAAAAGTAAACAAACCATTGTAATCGGGCGAGTTTCTACTTTCAGATGCAACAGGAATTTCCCGAATTAGTCAATCCGTTCGCGAGATATGGTTGTTTGGTGTTAAGGAATGGTCGAGAAACCCTCAAAATTTTCGCAAGCCTGATACTCGAAACGAATAACTACTATGTCCTAGAGCAAAAACACACATACCGTTGTAATCGGGCGAGTTTCTACATTCAGGTGCAACAGGAATTTCTCGATTTCCTCAATCCGTTCGCGAGATATAGGAGTTTGAAGTTAAGAGATTGTTGAGAAACCATCAAAATTTTCGCAATTCTGATGCTAGAAACGAATAACTGGAATGGCCTAGGAGAGAAGTACACACACCACTGTAATCGGGCGAGTTTCTACTTTCAGATGCAACAGGAATTTCTCGAGTTCGTCAATCCGTTCGCGAGATATAGAAGTTTGAAGTGAAGGAACGGTTGAGAAACCATCAAAATTTTCGCAAGTCTGATACTCGAAACGAATAACTACAATGGCCCAGGGGAAAAATACACATACCGTTGTAATCGGGCGAGTTTCTGCTTTCAGATGCAACAGGAATTTCCCGAATTAGTCAATCCGTTCGCGAGATATGGTTGTTTGAAGTTAAGGAATGGTCGAGAAACCATCAAAATTTTCCCAAGTCTGATACTGGAAACCAATAACTACTATGGCCTAGGGGAAAAATACACATACCGTTGTTATCGGCGAGTTTCTTCTTTTAGATGCAACAGGAATTTCTCGAGTTCGTCAATCCGTTCGCGAGATATGGTTGTTTGAAGTTAAGGAATGGTCGAGAAACCATCAAAATTTTTCCAAGTCTGATAAACGAAACCACTAACTACTATGGCCTTGGGGAAAAATACACATACCTCTGTAATCGGGCGAGTCTCTGCTTTCAGATGCAACAGGAATTTCCCGAATTAGTCAATCCGTTCGCGAGATATGGTTGTTTGAAGTGAAGGAATGTTTGAGAACCCATCAAAATATTCGCAAGTCTGATACTCGAAACGAATAACTACAATGGCCTAGGGGAAAGACACATACCGTTGCAATCGGGCGAGTTTCTACATTCAGATGCAACAGGAATTTCTCGATTTCCACAAACCGTTCGCGAGATATAGGAGTTTCAAGTGAAGGAATGGTTGAGAAACCATCAAAATTTTCGCAAGTCTCATACTCGAAACCAATAACTATTATGGCCTAGAGGAAAAATACACATACCGCTGTAGTCGGGCGTGTTTCTGCTATCAGATGCAACAGCCATTTCTCGAGTTAGTCAATCCGTTCGCGAGATATGGGAGTTCGAAGTTGCAGAATGGTTGAGAAACCATCAAAATATTCGCAAGTCTGATACTCGAAACCAATAACTACAATGGCCTAGGGGAAAAATACACACACCGTGGTAATCGGGCGAGTTTCTACTTTCAGATGCAACAGGAGTTTCTCGATTTCCTCATTCCGTTCACGAGATATAGGAGATTGATGTTAAGGAATGGTTGAGAAACCATCAAAATTTTTGCAAGTCTGATACTCGAAACGAATAACTACTATGTCCTAGAGCATAAATACACATACCGTTGTAATCGGGCGAGTTTCTTCTTTCAGATGCAACAGGAATTTCTCGATTTCCACAAACCGTTCGCGAGATATAGGAGTTTGAAGTGAAGGAATGGTCGAGAAACCATCAAAATTTTCGCAAGTCTGATACTCGAAACCAATAACTACTATGGCCTAGAGGAAAAATACA
Organism: Ptiloglossa arizonensis; assembly: GCF_051014685.1. Lineage (NCBI taxonomy): Eukaryota > Metazoa > Arthropoda > Insecta > Hymenoptera > Colletidae > Ptiloglossa > Ptiloglossa arizonensis. The sequence goes on from NW_027478710.1 coordinate 572,682, forward strand.
CATACCGCTGTAGTCGGGCGTGTTTCTGCTATCAGATGCAACAGGAATTTCTCGAGTTAGTCAATCCGTTCGCGAGATATGGGAGTTCGAAGTTGAAGAATGGTTGAGAAACCATCGAAATATTCGCAAGTCTGATACTCGAAACCAGTAAGTACAATGGCATAGGGGAAAAATACAGATACCGTTGTAATCGGGCGAGTTTCCACATTCAGATGCAACAGGAATTTCTCGATTTCCTCAATCCGTTCGCGAGATATAGGAGTTTGAAGTGATGGAATGGTCGAGAAACCATCAAAATTTTCGCACGTCTGATACTCGAAACGAATAACTACTATGGCCTAGGGCAAAAATACACATACCATTCTAATCGGGAGAGTTTCTACTTTCAGATGCAACAGAAATTTTTCGGATTCGTCAATCCGTTCGCGAAATATAGGAGTTTGAAGTGAAGGAATGGTTGAAAACCCATCAAAATATTCGCAAGTCTGATACTCGAAACCAATAACTACAATGGCCTAGGGGAAAAATACACACACCGTGGTAATCGGGCGAGTTTCTACTTTCAGATGCAACAGGAATTTCTCGATTTCCACAAACCGTTCGCGAGATATAGGAGTTTGAAGTGAAGGAATGGTCGAGAAACCATCAAAATTTTCGCAAGTCTGATACTCGAAACCAATAACTACTATGGCCTAGAGGAAAAATACACATACCGCTGTAGTCGGGCGTGTTTCTGCTATCAGATGCAACAGGAATTTCTCGAGTTAGTCAATCCGTTCGCGAGATATGGGAGTTCGAAGTTGAAGAATGGTTGAGAAACCATCGAAATATTCGCAAGTCTGATACTCGAAACCAATAAGTACAATGGCATAGGGGAAAAATACAGATACCGTTGTAATCGGGCGAGTTTCTACATTCAGATGCAACAGGAATTTCTCGATTTCCTCAATCCGTTCGCGAGATATAGGAGTTTGAAGTGAAGGAATGGTCGAGAAACCATCAAAATTTTCGCACGTCTGATACTCGAAACGAATAACTACTATGGCCTAGGGCAAAAATACACATACCATTCTAATCGGGAGAGTTTCTACTTTCAGATGCAACAGAAATTTTTCGGATTCGTCAATCCGTTCGCGAAATATAGGAGTTTGAAGTGAAGGAATGGTTGAGAACCCATCAAAATATTCGCAAGTCTGATACTCGAAACCAATAACTACAATGGCCTAGGGGAAAAATACACATACCGTTGTAATCGGGCGAGTTTCTGCTTTCAGATGCCACAGGAATACCTCGATTTCCACTATCCGTTCGCGAGATATGGGAGTTTGAAGTTAAGGAATGGTTGAGAAATCATCCAAATTTTCGCAAGTCTGATACACGAAACCAATAACTACAATTGCCTAGGGGAAAAATACACATACCGTTGTAATCGGGCGAGTTTCTACTTTCAGATGCCACAGGAATTCCTCGATTTCCTCTATCCGTTCGCGAGATATGGGAGTTTGAAGTTAAGGAATGGTTGAGAAACCATCCAAATTTTCGCAAGTCTGATACACGAAACCAATAACTACTATGGCCTTGGGGAAAAACACACATACCGCTTTAATCGGGCGAGTTTCTACTTTCAGATGCAACAGGAATTTCTCGATTTCCTCAATCCGATCGCGAGATATAGGAGTTTGAAGTGAAGGAATGGTTGAGAACCCATCAAAATATTCGCAAGTCTGATACTCGAAACCAATAACTACAATGGCCTAGGGGAAAAATACACATACCGTTGTAATCGGGCGAGTTTCTACTTTCAGATGCCACAGGAATTCCTCGATTTCCTCTATCCGTTCGCGAGATATGGGAGTTTGAAGTTAAGGAATGGTTGAGAAACCATCCAAATTTTCGCAAGTCTGATACACGAAACCAATAACTACAATTGCCTAGGGGAAAAATACACATACCGTTGTAATCGGGCGAGTTTCTACTTTCAGATGCCACAGGAATTCCTCGATTTCCTCTATCCGTTCGCGAGATATGGGAGTTTGAAGTTAAGGAATGGTTGAGAAACCATCCAAATTTTCGCAAGTCTGATACACGAAACCAATAACTACTATGGCCTTGGGGAAAAACACACATACCGCTTTAATCGGGCGAGTTTCTACTTTCAGATGCAACAGGAATTTCTCGATTTCCTCAATCCGATCGCGAGATATAGGAGTTTGAAGTGAAGGAATGGTTGAGAACCCATCAAAATATTCGCAAGTCTGATACTCGAAACCAATAACTACAATGGCCTAGGGGAAAAATACACATACCGTTGTAATCGGGCGAGTTTCTACTTTCAGATGCAACAGCAATTTCTCGATTTCCACAAACCGTCCGCGAGATATAGAAGTTTGAAGTGAAGGAATGGTTGAGAAACCATCAAAATTTTCGCAAGTCTGATACTCGAAACCAATAACTACTATGGCCTAGAGGAAAAATACACATACCGCTGTAGTCGGGCTTGTTTCTGCTATCAGATGCAACAGGAATTTCTCGAGTTAGTCAATCCGTTCGCGAGATATGGGAGTTTGAAGTTAAGGAATGGTTGAGAACCCATCAAAATATTCGCAAGTCTGATACACGAAACCAATAACTACTATGTCCTAGAGTATAAATACACATACCGTTGTAATCGGGCGAGTTTCTACTTTCAGATGCAACAGCAATTTCTCGATCTCCTCAATCCGTTCGCGAAGTATGGGAGTTTGAAGTTAAGGAATGGTTGAGAAACCATCCAAATTTTCGCAAGTCTGGTACACGAAACCAATAACTACTATGGCCTTGGGGAAAAATACACATACCGTTGTAATCGGGCGAGTTTCTACTTTCAGATGCAAGAGGAATTTCTCGATTTCCTCAATCCGATCGCGAGATATAGGAGTTTGAAGTGAAGGAATGGTTGAGAACCCATCAAAATATTCGCAAGTCTGATACTCGAAACCAATAACTACAATGGCCTAGGGGAAAAATACACATACCGTTGTAATCGAGCGAGTTTCTACTTTCAGGTGCAACAGGAATTTCCCGAATTAGTCAATCCGTTCGCGAGATATGGGAGTTTGAAGTTAAGGAATGGTTGAGAAACCATCCAAATTTTCGCAAGTCTGATACACGAAACCAATAACTACTATGGCCTTGGGGAAAAATACACATACCTCTGTAATCGGGCGAGTTTCTACTTTCAGGTGCAACAGGAATTTCCCGAATTAGTCAATCCGTTCGCGAGATACGGAAGTTTGAGCTTAAGGAATGGTTGAGAAACGATCAAAATTTTCGCAAGTCTGACACTCCAAACCAATAACTACAATGGCCTAGGGGAAAAATACACATAGCGTTGTAATCGGGCGAGTTTCTTCTTTCAGATGCAACAGGAATTTCTCGAGATCGTCAATCCGTTCGCGAAATATGGGAGTTTGAACTTAAGGAATAGTTGAGAGACCATGAAAATTTTCGCAAGTCTGACAAACCAAACCAATAACTACAAAGACCTAGGGGAAAAATACATATACCGTTGTAATCGGGCGAGTATCTGCTTTCAGATGCAACAGGAATTTCACGAGTTCGTCAATCCGTTCGCGAGATATGGGAGTTTGAAGTTAAGGAATAGTTGAGAAACCATCAAAATTTACGCAAGTCTGACACTCGAAACCAATAACTGGAACGGCCTAGGGGAAAAGTACGCACACCATTGTAATAGGGCGAGTTTCTACTTTCAAATGCAACAGGAATTTCTCGAGTTCGTCAATCCGTTCGCGAGATATGGGAGTTTGAAGTTAAGGAATGGTTGAGAAACGATCCAAATTTTCGCAAGTCTGATACTCGAAACCAATAACTGCGACGGCCTAGGGCAAAAATACACATACCGTTGTAATCGGGCGTGTTTCTGCTTTCAGATGCAACAGAAATTTCTCGAGTTCGTCAATCCTTTCGCGAGATATGGGAGTTTGAAGTTAAGGAATGGTTGAGAAACCATCATAATATTCGCAAGTCTGACACTCGAAACCAATAACTACAATGGCCTAGGGGGAAAATACACATACCGTTGTAATCGGGTGAGTTTCTGCTTTCAGATGCAACCGGAATTTCCCGAGTTCGTCAATCCGTTCGCGCGATATGGGAGTTTTAATTTAAAGAATGGTTGGGAACCCATCAAAATTTTCGCAAGTCTGATACTCGAAACCAATAACTGGAACGGCCTAGGGGAAAAATACACATACCGTTGGAATCGGGAGTGATTCTACTTTCAGATGCAACAGAAATTTTTCGGGTTCGTCAATGCGTTCGCCAAATATCGGAGTTTGGATTTAAGGGATGGTTGAGAAACCGTCAATATTTTCGCAATTCTGATGCTAGAAAAGAATAACTGGAATGGCCTAGGGGAAAAGTACACACACCATTGTAATTGGGCGAGTTTCTACTTTCAGATGCAACAGGAATTTCTCGAGTTCATCAATCCGTTCGCGAGATACGGGAGTTTGAGCTTAAGGAATGGTTGAGAAACCATCAAAATTTTCGCAAGTCTGACACTCCAAACCAATAGCTGCACTGGCCTAGGGGAAAAATACACATACCGTTGTAATCGGGCGAGTTTCTTCTTTCAGATGCAACAGGAATTTCTCGAGATCGTCAATCCGTTCGCGAAATATGGGAGTTTGGAGTTAAGGAATGGCTGAGAAACAAACAAAATTTTCGCAAGTCTGATACTCGAAACCAATAACTGGAACTCCCTAGGGGAAAAGTACCCACACCATTGTAATCGGGCGAGTCTCTACTTTCAGATGCAACAGGAATTTCTCGAGTTCGTCAATCCGTTCGCGAGATATGGGAGCTTAAAGTTAAGGGATGGTTGAGAAACCGACAAAATTTTCGCAACTATGACACCCAAAACCAATAACTACAATGGCCTAGGAGAAAAATGCACATACCGTTGTAATCGGGTGAGTTTCTGCTTTCAGATGCAACAGGAATTTCCCGAGTTCGTCAATCCGTTCGCGAGATATGAGAGTTTTAATTTAAAGAATGGTTGAGAACCCATCAAAATTTTCGCAAGTCTGATACTCGAAACCAATAACTGGAACGGCCTAGGGGAAAAGTACACACACCATTGTAATAGGGCGAGCTTCTACTTTCAGATGCAACAGGAATTTCTCGAGTTCGTCAATCCGTTCGGGAGATATGGGACTTTGAAATTTAGGAACGGTTGAGAAACCATCAAAATTTTCGCAAGTATGATAAACGAAACCAATAACTACGATGGCCTAGGGCAAGAATACATATACCGTTGTAATCGGGCGTGTTTCTGCTTTCAGATGCAACAGAAATTTCTCGAGTTCGTCAATCCGTTCGCGAGATATGGGAGTTTGAAATTAAGGAATGGTTGAGAAACCATCATAATTTTCGCAAGTCTAACACACGAAACCAATAACTACAATGGCCTAGGGGGAAAATACACATACCGTTGTAATCGGGTGAGTTTCTGCTTTCAGATGCAACAGCAATTTCCCGAGTTCGTCAATCCGTTCGCGAGATATGAGAGTTTTAATTTAAAGAATGGTTGAGAACCCATCAAAATTTTCGCAAGTCTGACACTCCAAACCAATAACTACAATGGCCTAGGGGAAAAATACAAATAGCGTTTTAATCGGGCGAGTTTCTTCTTTCAGATGCAACAGGAATTTCTCGAGATCGTCAATCCGTTCGCGAAATATGGGAGTTTGAACTTAAGGAATAGTTGAGAAACCATGAAAATTTTCGCAAGTCTGACAAACCAAACCAATAACTACAAAGACCTAGGGGAAAAATACACATAGCGCTGTAATCGGGCGAGTTTCTGCTTTCAGATGCAACAGGGATTGCTCGAGTTTGTCAATCCCGTCGCGAGATATGGGAGTTTGAAGTTAAGGAATGGTTGAGGAACCATCAAAATTTTCGCAAGTATGATACTCGAAACCAATAACTACGATGGCCTAGGGCAAAAATACACATACCGTTGTAATCGGGCGAGTTTCTGCTTTCAGATGCAACAGGAATTTCCCGAATTAGTCAATCCGTTCGCGAGATATGGTTGTTTGAAGTTAAGGAATGGTCGAGAAACCATCAAAATTTTCCCAAGTCTGATACTGGAAACCAATAACTACTATGGCCTAGGGGAAAAATACACATACCGTTGTTATCGGCGAGTTTCTTCTTTTAGATGCAACAGGAATTTCTCGAGTTCGTCAATCCGTTCGCGAGATATGGTTGTTTGAAGTTAAGGAATGGTCGAGAAACCATCAAAATTTTTCCAAGTCTGATAAACGAAACCACTAACTACTATGGCCTTGGGGAAAAATACACATACCTCTGTAATCGGGCGAGTCTCTGCTTTCAGATGCAACAGGAATTTCCCGAATTAGTCAATCCGTTCGCGAGATATGGTTGTTTGAAGTGAAGGAATGTTTGAGAACCCATCAAAATATTCGCAAGTCTGATACTCGAAACGAATAACTACAATGGCCTAGGGGAAAGACACATACCGTTGCAATCGGGCGAGTTTCTACATTCAGATGCAACAGGAATTTCTCGATTTCCACAAACCGTTCGCGAGATATAGGAGTTTCAAGTGAAGGAATGGTTGAGAAACCATCAAAATTTTCGCAAGTCTCATACTCGAAACCAATAACTATTATGGCCTAGAGGAAAAATACACATACCGCTGTAGTCGGGCGTGTTTCTGCTATCAGATGCAACAGCCATTTCTCGAGTTAGTCAATCCGTTCGCGAGATATGGGAGTTCGAAGTTGCAGAATGGTTGAGAAACCATCAAAATATTCGCAAGTCTGATACTCGAAACCAATAACTACAATGGCCTAGGGGAAAAATACACACACCGTGGTAATCGGGCGAGTTTCTACTTTCAGATGCAACAGGAGTTTCTCGATTTCCTCATTCCGTTCACGAGATATAGGAGATTGATGTTAAGGAATGGTTGAGAAACCATCAAAATTTTTGCAAGTCTGATACTCGAAACGAATAACTACTATGTCCTAGAGCATAAATACACATACCGTTGTAATCGGGCGAGTTTCTTCTTTCAGATGCAACAGGAATTTCTCGATTTCCACAAACCGTTCGCGAGATATAGGAGTTTGAAGTGAAGGAATGGTCGAGAAACCATCAAAATTTTCGCAAGTCTGATACTCGAAACCAATAACTACTATGGCCTAGAGGAAAAATACACATACCGCTGTAGTCGGGCGTGTTTCTGCTATCAGATGCAACAGGAATTTCTCGAGTTAGTCAATCCGTTCGCGAGATATGGGAGTTCGAAGTTGAAGAATGGTTGAGAAACCATCGAAATATTCGCAAGTCTGATACTCGAAACCAGTAAGTACAATGGCATAGGGGAAAAATACAGATACCGTTGTAATCGGGCGAGTTTCCACATTCAGATGCAACAGGAATTTCTCGATTTCCTCAATCCGTTCGCGAGATATAGGAGTTTGAAGTGATGGAATGGTCGAGAAACCATCAAAATTTTCGCACGTCTGATACTCGAAACGAATAACTACTATGGCCTAGGGCAAAAATACACATACCATTCTAATCGGGAGAGTTTCTACTTTCAGATGCAACAGAAATTTTTCGGATTCGTCAATCCGTTCGCGAAATATAGGAGTTTGAAGTGAAGGAATGGTTGAAAACCCATCAAAATATTCGCAAGTCTGATACTCGAAACCAATAACTACAATGGCCTAGGGGAAAAATACACACACCGTGGTAATCGGGCGAGTTTCTACTTTCAGATGCAACAGGAATTTCTCGATTTCCACAAACCGTTCGCGAGATATAGGAGTTTGAAGTGAAGGAATGGTCGAGAAACCATCAAAATTTTCACAAGTCTGATACTCGAAACCAATAACTACTATGGCCTAGAGGAAAAATACACATACCGCTGTAGTCGGGCGTGTTTCTGCTATCAGATGCAACAGGAATTTCTCGAGTTAGTCAATCCGTTCGCGAGATATGGGAGTTCGAAGTTGAAGAATGGTTGAGAAACCATCGAAATATTCGCAAGTCTGATACTCGAAACCAATAAGTACAATGGCATAGGGGAAAAATACAGATACCGTTGTAATCGGGCGAGTTTCTACATTCAGATGCAACAGGAATTTCTCGATTTCCTCAATCCGTTCGCGAGATATAGGAGTTTGAAGTGAAGGAATGGTCGAGAAACCATCAAAATTTTCGCACGTCTGATACTCGAAACGAATAACTACTATGGCCTAGGGCAAAAATACACATACCATTCTAATCGGGAGAGTTTCTACTTTCAGATGCAACAGAAATTTTTCGGATTCGTCAATCCGTTCGCGAAATATAGGAGTTTGAAGTGAAGGAATGGTTGAGAACCCATCAAAATATTCGCAAGTCTGATACTCGAAACCAATAACTACAATGGCCTAGGGGAAAAATACACATACCGTTGTAATCGGGCGAGTTTCTGCTTTCAGATGCCACAGGAATACCTCGATTTCCACTATCCGTTCGCGAGATATGGGAGTTTGAAGTTAAGGAATGGTTGAGAAATCATCCAAATTTTCGCAAGTCTGATACACGAAACCAATAACTACAATTGCCTAGGGGAAAAATACACATACCGTTGTAATCGGGCGAGTTTCTACTTTCAGATGCCACAGGAATTCCTCGATTTCCTCTATCCGTTCGCGAGATATGGGAGTTTGAAGTTAAGGAATGGTTGAGAAACCATCCAAATTTTCGCAAGTCTGATACACGAAACCAATAACTACTATGGCCTTGGGGAAAAACACACATACCGCTTTAATCGGGCGAGTTTCTACTTTCAGATGCAACAGGAATTTCTCGATTTCCTCAATCCGATCGCGAGATATAGGAGTTTGAAGTGAAGGAATGGTTGAGAACCCATCAAAATATTCGCAAGTCTGATACTCGAAACCAATAACTACAATGGCCTAGGGGAAAAATACACATACCGTTGTAATCGGGCGAGTTTCTACTTTCAGATGCCACAGGAATTCCTCGATTTGCTCTATCCGTTCGCGAGATATGGGAGTTTGAAGTTAAGGAATGGTTGAGAAACCATCCAAATTTTCGCAAGTCTGATACACGAAACCAATAACTACAATTGCCTAGGGGAAAAATACACATACCGTTGTAATCGGGCGAGTTTCTACTTTCAGATGCCACAGGAATTCCTCGATTTCCTCTATCCGTTCGCGAGATATGGGAGTTTGAAGTTAAGGAATGGTTGAGAAACCATCCAAATTTTCGCAAGTCTGATACACGAAACCAATAACTACTATGGCCTTGGGGAAAAACACACATACCGCTTTAATCGGGCGAGTTTCTACTTTCAGATGCAACAGGAATTTCTCGATTTCCTCAATCCGATCGCGAGATATAGGAGTTTGAAGTGAAGGAATGGTTGAGAACCCATCAAAATATTCGCAAGTCTGATACTCGAAACCAATAACTACAATGGCCTAGGGGAAAAATACACATACCGTTGTAATCGGGCGAGTTTCTACTTTCAGATGCAACAGCAATTTCTCGATTTCCACAAACCGTCCGCGAGATATAGAAGTTTGAAGTGAAGGAATGGTTGAGAAACCATCAAAATTTTCGCAAGTCTGATACTCGAAACCAATAACTACTATGGCCTAGAGGAAAAATACACATACCGCTGTAGTCGGGCTTGTTTCTGCTATCAGATGCAACAGGAATTTCTCGAGTTAGTCAATCCGTTCGCGAGATATGGGAGTTTGAAGTTAAGGAATGGTTGAGAACCCATCAAAATATTCGCAAGTCTGATACACGAAACCAATAACTACTATGTCCTAGAGTATAAATACACATACCGTTGTAATCGGGCGAGTTTCTACTTTCAGATGCAACAGCAATTTCTCGATCTCCTCAATCCGTTCGCGAAGTATGGGAGTTTGAAGTTAAGGAATGGTTGAGAAACCATCCAAATTTTCGCAAGTCTGGTACACGAAACCAATAACTACTATGGCCTTGGGGAAAAATACACATACCGTTGTAATCGGGCGAGTTTCTACTTTCAGATGCAAGAGGAATTTCTCGATTTCCTCAATCCGATCGCGAGATATAGGAGTTTGAAGTGAAGGAATGGTTGAGAACCCATCAAAATATTCGCAAGTCTGATACTCGAAACCAATAACTACAATGGCCTAGGGGAAAAATACACATACCGTTGTAATCGAGCGAGTTTCTACTTTCAGGTGCAACAGGAATTTCCCGAATTAGTCAATCCGTTCGCGAGATATGGGAGTTTGAAGTTAAGGAATGGTTGAGAAACCATCCAAATTTTCGCAAGTCTGATACACGAAACCAATAACTACTATGGCCTTGGGGAAAAATACACATACCTCTGTAATCGGGCGAGTTTCTACTTTCAGGTGCAACAGGAATTTCCCGAATTAGTCAATCCGTTCGCGAGATACGGAAGTTTGAGCTTAAGGAATGGTTGAGAAACGATCAAAATTTTCGCAAGTCTGACACTCCAAACCAATAACTACAATGGCCTAGGGGAAAAATACACATAGCGTTGTAATCGGGCGAGTTTCTTCTTTCAGATGCAACAGGAATTTCTCGAGATCGTCAATCCGTTCGCGAAATATGGGAGTTTGAACTTAAGGAATAGTTGAGAGACCATGAAAATTTTCGCAAGTCTGACAAACCAAACCAATAACTACAAAGACCTAGGGGAAAAATACATATACCGTTGTAATCGGGCGAGTATCTGCTTTCAGATGCAACAGGAATTTCACGAGTTCGTCAATCCGTTCGCGAGATATGGGAGTTTGAAGTTAAGGAATAGTTGAGAAACCATCAAAATTTACGCAAGTCTGACACTCGAAACCAATAACTGGAACGGCCTAGGGGAAAAGTACGCACACCATTGTAATAGGGCGAGTTTCTACTTTCAAATGCAACAGGAATTTCTCGAGTTCGTCAATCCGTTCGCGAGATATGGGAGTTTGAAGTTAAGGAATGGTTGAGAAACGATCCAAATTTTCGCAAGTCTGATACTCGAAACCAATAACTGCGACGGCCTAGGGCAAAAATACACATACCGTTGTAATCGGGCGTGTTTCTGCTTTCAGATGCAACAGAAATTTCTCGAGTTCGTCAATCCTTTCGCGAGATATGGGAGTTTGAAGTTAAGGAATGGTTGAGAAACCATCATAATATTCGCAAGTCTGACACTCGAAACCAATAACTACAATGGCCTAGGGGGAAAATACACATACCGTTGTAATCGGGTGAGTTTCTGCTTTCAGATGCAACCGGAATTTCCCGAGTTCGTCAATCCGTTCGCGCGATATGGGAGTTTTAATTTAAAGAATGGTTGGGAACCCATCAAAATTTTCGCAAGTCTGATACTCGAAACCAATAACTGGAACGGCCTAGGGGAAAAATACACATACCGTTGGAATCGGGAGTGATTCTACTTTCAGATGCAACAGAAATTTTTCGGGTTCGTCAATGCGTTCGCCAAATATCGGAGTTTGGATTTAAAGGATGGTTGAGAAACCGTCAATATTTTCGCAATTCTGATGCTAGAAAAGAATAACTGGAATGGCCTAGGGGAAAAGTACACACACCATTGTAATTGGGCGAGTTTCTACTTTCAGATGCAACAGGAATTTCTCGAGTTCATCAATCCGTTCGCGAGATACGGGAGTTTGAGCTTAAGGAATGGTTGAGAAACCATCAAAATTTTCGCAAGTCTGACACTCCAAACCAATAGCTGCACTGGCCTAGGGGAAAAATACACATACCGTTGTAATCGGGCGAGTTTCTTCTTTCAGATGCAACAGGAATTTCTCGAGATCGTCAATCCGTTCGCGAAATATGGGAGTTTGGAGTTAAGGAATGGCTGAGAAACAAACAAAATTTTCGCAAGTCTGATACTCGAAACCAATAACTGGAACTCCCTAGGGGAAAAGTACCCACACCATTGTAATCGGGCGAGTCTCTACTTTCAGATGCAACAGGAATTTCTCGAGTTCGTCAATCCGTTCGCGAGATATGGGAGCTTAAAGTTAAGGGATGGTTGAGAAACCGACAAAATTTTCGCAACTATGACACCCAAAACCAATAACTACAATGGCCTAGGAGAAAAATGCACATACCGTTGTAATCGGGTGAGTTTCTGCTTTCAGATGCAACAGGAATTTCCCGAGTTCGTCAATCCGTTCGCGAGATATGAGAGTTTTAATTTAAAGAATGGTTGAGAACCCATCAAAATTTTCGCAAGTCTGATACTCGAAACCAATAACTGGAACGGCCTAGGGGAAAAGTACACACACCATTGTAATAGGGCGAGCTTCTACTTTCAGATGCAACAGGAATTTCTCGAGTTCGTCAATCCGTTCGGGAGATATGGGACTTTGAAATTTAGGAACGGTTGAGAAACCATCAAAATTTTCGCAAGTATGATAAACGAAACCAATAACTACGATGGCCTAGGGCAAGAATACATATACCGTTGTAATCGGGCGTGTTTCTGCTTTCAGATGCAACAGAAATTTCTCGAGTTCGTCAATCCGTTCGCGAGATATGGGAGTTTGAAATTAAGGAATGGTTGAGAAACCATCATAATTTTCGCAAGTCTAACACACGAAACCAATAACTACAATGGCCTAGGGGGAAAATACACATACCGTTGTAATCGGGTGAGTTTCTGCTTTCAGATGCAACAGCAATTTCCCGAGTTCGTCAATCCGTTCGCGAGATATGAGAGTTTTAATTTAAAGAATGGTTGAGAACCCATCAAAATTTTCGCAAGTCTGACACTCCAAACCAATAACTACAATGGCCTAGGGGAAAAATACAAATAGCGTTTTAATCGGGCGAGTTTCTTCTTTCAGATGCAACAGGAATTTCTCGAGATCGTCAATCCGTTCGCGAAATATGGGAGTTTGAACTTAAGGAATAGTTGAGAAACCATGAAAATTTTCGCAAGTCTGACAAACCAAACCAATAACTACAAAGACCTAGGGGAAAAATACACATAGCGCTGTAATCGGGCGAGTTTCTGCTTTCAGATGCAACAGGGATTGCTCGAGTTTGTCAATCCCGTCGCGAGATATGGGAGTTTGAAGTTAAGGAATGGTTGAGGAACCATCAAAATTTTCGCAAGTATGATACTCGAAACCAATAACTACGATGGCCTAGGGCAAAAATACACATACCGTTGTAATCGGGCGAGTTTCTGTTTTCAGATAAAACTGGAATTTCTCGAGTTCGTCAATCCGTTCGCGAGATATGGGAGTTTGAAGTTAAGGAATGGTTGAGAAACCATCAAAATTTTCGCAAGTCTGATACTCGAAACCAATAACTGGAACGGCCTAGTGGAAAAATACACATACCGTTGTAATCGGGAGGGTTTCTATTTTCAGATGCAACAGAAATTTTTCGGGTTCGTCAATCCGTTCGCCAAATATCGGAGTTAGGATTTAAGAGATGGTTGAGAAACCATCAAAATTTTCGCAATTCTGATGCTAGAAACGAACAACTGGAATGGCCTAGGGGAAAAGTACACACACCATTGTAATCGGGCGAGTTTCTGCTTTCAGATGCAATAGGAATTTCTCGAGTTCGTCAATCCGTTCGCGAAATATGGGAGACTGAAGTTAAGGAATGGTTGAGAAGCAATCAAAATTTTCGCAAGTCTGACACTCGAAACCAATAACTACAATGGCCTAGTGGAAAAATACACATACCGTTGTAATCGGGCGAGTTTCTTCTTTCGGATGCAAAAGGAATTTCTCGAGATCGTCAATCCGTTCGCGAAATATGGGAGTTTGAACTTAAGGAATAGTTGAGAAACCATGAAAATTTTCGCAAGTCTGACAAACCAAACCAATAACTACAAAGACCTAGGGAAAAAATACACATAGCGCTGTAATCGGGCGAGTTTCTGCTTTCAGATGCAACAGGGATTGCTCGAGTTTGTCAATCCCGTCGCGAGATATGGGAGTTTGAAGTTAAGGAATGGTTGAGGAACCATCAAAATTTTCGCAAGTATGATACTCGAAACCAATAACTACGATGGCCTAGGGCAAAAATACACATACCGTTGTAATCGGGCGAGTTTCTGTTTTCAGATAAAACTGGAATTTCTCGAGTTCGTCAATCCGTTCGCGAGATATGGGAGTTTGAAGTTAAGGAATGGTTGAGAAACCATCAAAATTTTCGCAAGTCTGATGCTAGAAACGAACAACTGGAATGGCCTAGGGGAAAAGTACACACACCATTGTAATCGGGCGAGTTTCTGCTTTCAGATGCAATAGGAATTTCTCGAGTTCGTCAATCCGTTCGCGAAATATGGGAGATTGATGTTAAGGAATGGTTGAGAAGCAATCAAAATTTTCGCAAGTCTGACACTCGAAACCAATAACTACAATGGCATAGTGGAAAAATACACATACCGTTGTAATCGGGCGAGTTTCTGCTTTCAGATGCAACAGTAATTTCTCGAATTAGTCAATCCGTTCGCCAGATATGGGAGTTTGAAGTTAAGGAATAGTTGAGAAACCATCAAAATTTACGCAAGTCTGACACTCGAAACCAATAACTGGAACGGCCTAGGGGAAAAGTACGCACACCATTGTAATAGGGCGAGTTTCTACTTTCAGATGCAACAGGAATTTCTCGAGTTCGTCAATCCGTTCGCGAGATATGGGAGTTTGAAGTTAAGGAATGGTTGAGAAACGATCCAAATTTTCGCAAGTCTGATACTCGAAACCAATAACTGCGACGGCCTAGGGCAAAAATACACATACCGTTGTAATCGGGCGTGTTTCTGCTTTCAGATGCAACAGAAATTTCTCGAGTTCGTCAATCCGTTCGCGAGATATGGGAGTTTGAAGTTAAGGAATGGTTGAGAAACCATCATAATATTCGCAAGTCTGACACTCGAAACCAATAACTACAATGGCCTAGGGGGAAAACACACATACCGTTGTAATCGGGTGAGTTTCTGCTTTCAGATGCAACCGGAATTTCCCGAGTTCGTCAATCCGTTCGCGCGATATGGGAGTTTTAATTTAAAGAATGGTTGGGAACCCATCAAAATTTTCGCAAGTCTGATACTCGAAACCAATAACTGGAACGGCCTAGGGGAAAAATACACATACCGTTGGAATCGGGAGAGATTCTACTTTCAGATGCAACAGAAATTTTTCGGGTTCGTCAATGCGTTCGCCAAATATCGGAGTTTGGATTTAAGGTATGGTTGAGAAACCGTCAATATTTTCGCAATTCTGATGCTAGAAAAGAATAACTGGAATGGCCTAGGGGAAAAGTACACACACCATTGTAATTGGGCGAGTTTCTACTTTCAGATGCAACAGGAATTTCTCGAGTTCATCAATCCGTTCGCGAGATACCGGAGTTTGAGCTTAAGGAATGGTTGAGAAACCATCAAAATTTTCGCAAGTCTGACACTCCAAACCAATAACTGCACTGGCCTAGGGGAAAAATACACATACCGTTGTAATCGGGCGAGTTTCTTCTTTCAGATGCAACAGGAATTTCTCGAGATCGTCAATCCGTTCGCGAAATATGGGAGTTTGGAGTTAAGGAATGGCTGAGAAACCGTCAAAATTTTCGCAACTATGACACCCAAAACCAATAACTACAATGGCCTAGGAGAAAAATGCACATACCGTTGTAATCGTGCGAGTTACTGCTTTCAGATGCAACAGGAATTTCTCGAGTTCGTCAATCCGTTCGCGAGATATGGGAGTTTGAAGATAAGGAATGGTTGAAAAACCATCAAAATTTTCGCAAGTCTGATACTCGAAACCAATAACTGGAACGGCCTAGGGGAAAAGTACGCACACCCTTGTAATTGCGTGAGTTTCTACTTTCAGATGCAGCGGGAATTTCTCGAGTTCATCAATCCGTTCGCGAGATACGGGAGTTTGAGCTTAAGGAATGGTTGAGAAACGATCAAAATTTTCGCAAGTCTGACACTCCAAACCAATAACTACAATGGCCTAGGGGAAAAATACACATAGCGTTGTAATCGGGCGAGTTTCTTCTTTCAGATGCAACAGGAATTTCTCGAGATCGTCAATCCGTTCGCGAAATATGGGAGTTTGAACTTAAGGAATAGTTGAGAAACCATGAAAATTTTCGCAAGTCTGACAAACCAAACCAATAACTACAAAGGCCTAGGGGAAAAATACACATAGCGTTGTAATCGGGCGATTTTCTGCTTTCAGATGCAACAGGGATTGCTCGAGTTTGTCAATCCCGTCGCGAGATATGGGAGTTTGAAGTTAAGGAATGGTTGAGGAACCATCAAAATTTTCGCAAGTATGATACTCGAAACCAATAACTACGATGGCCTAGGGCAAAAATACACATACCGTTGTAATCGGGCGACTTTCTGTTTTCAGATAAAACTGGAATTTCTCGAGTTCGTCAATCCGTTCGCGAGATATGGGAGTGTGAAGTTAAGGAATGGTTGAGAAACCATCAAAATTTTCGCAAGTCTGATACTCGAAACCAATAACTGGAACGGCCTAGTGGAAAAATACACATGCCGTTGTAATCGGGCGAGTTTCTGCTTTCAGATGCAAGAGGAATTTCTCGAGTTCGTCAATCCGTTCGCGAGATATGGTAGTCTGAAGTTAAGGAATTGTTGAGAAACCACAAAATTTTCTTATGTCTGATACTCGAAACCAATAACTGGAATGGCCTAGGGGAAAAGTACACACACCATTGTAATCGGGCAAGTTTTTACTTTCAGATGCAAGAGGAATTTCTCGAGTTCGTCAATCCGTTCGCGAGATATGGTTGTCTGAAGTTAAGGAATGGTTGAGAAACCACAAAATTTTCTTAAGTCTGATACTCGAAACCAAAAACTGGAACGGCCTAGGGGAAAAGTACACACACCATTGTAATCGGGCGAGTTTCTGCTTTCAGATGCAAGAGGAATTTCTCGAGTTCGTCAATCCGTTCATGAGATATGGGAGCTTGAAGTTAAGGAATGGTTGAGAAACCATCAAAATTTTCGCAAGTCTGATACTCGAAACCAATAACTACGATGGCCTACGGCAAAAACACACATACCGTTGTAATCGGGCGAGTTTCTGCTTTCAGACGCAACAGGAATTTCTCGAGTTCGTCAATCAGTTCGCGAGATATGGGAGTTTGAAGTTAAGGAATGGTTGAGAAACCATCAAAATTTTCGCAAGTCTGATACTCGAAACCAATAGCTACGATGGCCTAGGGCAAAAATACACATACCTTTGTAATCGGGCGTGTTTCTGCTTTCAGATGCAAAAGGAATTTCTCGAGTTCGTCAATCCGTTCGCGAGATATGGGAGCTTGAAGTTAAGGAATGGTTGAGAAACCATCAAAATTTTCGCAATTCTGTCACTCGAAACCAATAACTACAATGGCCCAGGAGAAAAATACACATACCGTTGTAATCGTGCGAGTTTCTGCTTTCAGATGCAACAGGAATTTCTCGAGTTCGTCAATCCGTTCGCGAGATATGGGAGTTTGAAGTTAAGGAATAGTTGAGAAACCATAAAAATTTTCGCAAGTCTGATACTCGAAACCAATAACTGGAACGCCCTAGGGGAAAAGTACACACACCACTGTAATCGGGCGAGTTTCTACATTCAGATGCAACAGGAATTTCTCGAGTTCGTCAATCCGTTCGCGAGATATGGGTGTTTGAAGTTAAGGAATGGTAGAGGAACCATCAAAATTTTCGCAAGTCTGATACACGAAACCAATAACTACAATGGCCTAGGAGAAAAATACACATACCGTTGTAATCGTGCGAGTTTCTGCTTTCAGATGCAACAGGAATTTCTCGAGTTCGTCAATCCGTTCGCGAGATATGGGAGTTTAAATTTAAGGAATGGTTGAGAAACCATCAAAATTTTCGCAAGTCTGATACTCGAAACCAATAACTGGAGAGGCCTAGGGGAAAAGTACACACACCACTGTAATCGGGCGAGTTTCTACTTTCAGATGCAACAGGAATTTCTCGAGTTAGTCAATCCGTTCGCGAGATATGGGAGTATGAAGTTAAGGAATGGTTGAGAAACCATCAAAATTTTAGCAAGTCTGATACTCGAAACCAATAACTGGAACGGTCTAGGGGAAAAGTACACACACCATTGTAATCGGGAAAGTTTCTACTTTCAGATGCAACAGGAATTTCTCGAGTTCGTCAAACCGTTCGCGAGATATGGGAGTCTGAACTTAAGGAATGCTTGAGAAACCATCAAAATTTTCGCTAGTCTGACACTCGAAACCAATAACTACAATGGCCCAGGAAAAAATACACATACCGTTGTAATCGGGCGAGTTTCTGCTTTCAGATAAAACTGGAATTTCTCGAGTTCGTCAATCCGTTCGCGAGATATGGGAGTTTGAAGTTTACGAATGGTAGAGAAACCATCAAAATTCGCAAGTCTGATACTCGAAACCAATAACTGGAACGGCCTAGGGGAAAAGCACACACTCCATTGTAATCGGGCGAGTTTCTACTTTCAGATGCAACAGGATTTTCTGGAGTTCGTCAATCCGTTCGCGAGATATGGGAGTTTGAAGTTAAGGAATGGTTGAGAAACCATCAAAATTTTCGCAAGTCTGATACTCGAAACCAATAGCTACGATGGCCTAGGGCAAAAATACACATACCTTTGTAATCGGGCGTGTTTCTGCTTTCAGATGCAAAAGGAATTTCTCGAGTTCGTCAATCCGTTCGCGAGATATGGGAGGTTGAGGTTAAGGAATAGTTGAGAAACCATAAAAATTTCGCAAGTCTGATACTCGAAACCAATAACTGGAACGGCGTAGGGGAAAAGTGCAGACACCATTGTAATAGGGCGAGTTTCTACTTTCAGATGCAACAGGAATTTCTCGAGTTCGTCAATCGGTTCGCGAGATATGGGAGTTTGAACTTAAGGAGTGGTTGAGAAACCATCATAATTTTCGCAAGTCTGATACTCGCAACCAATAACTGGTACGGCCTAGGGGAAAAATACACACACCATTGTAATAGGGCGAGTTTCTACTTTCAGATGCAACAGGAATTTCTAGAGTTCGTCAATCCGTTCGCGAGATATGGGAGTTTGAAGTTAAGGAATGGTTGAGAAACCATCAAAATTTTCGCAAGTCTGATACTCGAAACCAGTAACTGGAACGCCCTGGGAGAAAAATACACAAACCGTTGTAATCGTGCGAGTTTCTGCTTTCAGATGCAACAGGAATTTCTCGAGTTAGTGAATCCGTGCGCGAGATATGGGAGTTTGATGTTAAGGAATGGTTGAGAAACTATCAAAATTTACGCAAGTCTGATACTCGAAACCAATAACTACGATGGCCTACGGCAAAAACACACATACCGTTGTAATCGGGCGAGTTTCTGCTTCCAGATGCAACAGGAATTTCTCGAGTTCGTCAATCCGTTCGCGAGATATGGGTGTTTGAAGTTAAGGAATGGTAGAGGAACCATCAAAATTTTAGCAAGTCTGATACTCGAAACCAATAACTGGAGAGGCCTAGGGGAAAAGTACACACACCACTGTAATCGGGCGAGTTTCTACTTTCAGATGCAACAGGAATTTCTCGAGTTAGTCAATCCGTTCGCGAGATATGGGAGTATGAAGTTAAGGAATGGTTGAGAAACCATCAAAATTTTAGCAAGTCTGATACTCGAAACCAATAACTGGAACGGTCTAGGGGAAAAGTACACACACCATTGTAATCGGGAAAGTTTCTACTTTCAGATGCAACAGGAATTTCTCGAGTTCGTCAAACCGTTCGCGAGATATGGGAGTCTGAACTTAAGGAATGCTTGAGAAACCATCAAAATTTTCGCAGGTCTGATACTCGAAACCAATAACTACGATGGCCTAGGGCAAAAATACACTGACCGTTGTAATCGGGCGTGTTTCTGCTTTCAGATGCAACAGGAATTTCTCGACTACGTCAATCCGTTCGCGAGATACGGGAGCTTGAAGTTAAGGAATGGTTGAGAAACCATCAAAATTTTCGCTAGTCTGACACTCGAAACCAATAACTACAATGGCCCAGGAAAAAATACACATACCGTTGTAATCGGGCGAGTTTCTGCTTTCAGATAAAACTGGAATTTCTCGAGTTCGTCAATCCGTTCGCGAGATATGGGAGTTTGAAGTTTACGAATGGTAGAGAAACCATCAAAATTCGCAAGTCTGATACTCGAAACCAATAACTGGAACGGCCTAGGGGAAAAGCACACACTCCATTGTAATCGGGCGAGTTTCTACTTTCAGATGCAACAGGATTTTCTGGAGTTCGTCAATCCGTTCGCGAGATATGGGAGTTTGAAGTTAAGGAATGGTTGAGAAACCATCAAAATTTTCGCAAGTCTGATACTCGAAACCAATAGCTACGATGGCCTAGGGCAAAAATACACATACCTTTGTAATCGGGCGTGTTTCTGCTTTCAGATGCAAAAGGAATTTCTCGAGTTCGTCAATCCGTTCGCGAGATATGGGAGCTTGAAGTTAAGGAATGGTTGAGAAACCATCAAAATTTTCGCAATTCTGTCACTCGAAACCAATAACTACAATGGCCCAGGAGAAAAATACACATACCGTTGTAATCGTGCGAGTTTCTGCTTTCAGATGCAACAGGAATTTCTCGAGTTCGTCAATCCGTTCGCGAGATATGGGAGTTTGAAGTTAAGGAATAGTTGAGAAACCATAAAAATTTTCGCAAGTCTGATACTCGAAACCAATAACTGGAACGCCCTAGGGGAAAAGTACACACACCACTGTAATCGGGCGAGTTTCTACATTCAGATGCAACAGGAATTTCTCGAGTTCGTCAATCCGTTCGCGAGATATGGGTGTTTGAAGTTAAGGAATGGTAGAGGAACCATCAAAATTTTCGCAAGTCTGATACACGAAACCAATAACTACAATGGCCTAGGAGAAAAATACACATACCGTTGTAATCGTGCGAGTTTCTGCTTTCAGATGCAACAGGAATTTCTCGAGTTCGTCAATCCGTTCGCGAGATATGGGAGTTTAAATTTAAGGAATGGTTGAGAAACCATCAAAATTTTCGCAAGTCTGATACTCGAAACCAATAACTGGAGAGGCCTAGGGGAAAAGTACACACACCACTGTAATCGGGCGAGTTTCTACTTTCAGATGCAACAGGAATTTCTCGAGTTAGTCAATCCGTTCGCGAGATATGGGAGTATGAAGTTAAGGAATGGTTGAGAAACCATCAAAATTTTAGCAAGTCTGATACTCGAAACCAATAACTGGAACGGTCTAGGGGAAAAGTACACACACCATTGTAATCGGGAAAGTTTCTACTTTCAGATGCAACAGGAATTTCTCGAGTTCGTCAAACCGTTCGCGAGATATGGGAGTCTGAACTTAAGGAATGCTTGAGAAACCATCAAAATTTTCGCAGGTCTGATACTCGAAACCAATAACTACGATGGCCTAGGGCAAAAATACACTGACCGTTGTAATCGGGCGTGTTTCTGCTTTCAGATGCAACAGGAATTTCTCGACTACGTCAATCCGTTCGCGAGATACGGGAGCTTGAAGTTAAGGAATGGTTGAGAAACCATCAAAATTTTCGCTAGTCTGACACTCGAAACCAATAACTACAATGGCCCAGGAAAAAATACACATACCGTTGTAATCGGGCGAGTTTCTGCTTTCAGATAAAACTGGAATTTCTCGAGTTCGTCAATCCGTTCGCGAGATATGGGAGTTTGAAGTTTACGAATGGTAGAGAAACCATCAAAATTCGCAAGTCTGATACTCGAAACCAATAACTGGAACGGCCTAGGGGAAAAGCACACACTCCATTGTAATCGGGCGAGTTTCTACTTTCAGATGCAACAGGATTTTCTGGAGTTCGTCAATCCGTTCGCGAGATATGGGAGTTTGAAGTTAAGGAATGGTTGAGAAACCATCAAAATTTTCGCAAGTCTGATACTCGAAACCAATAGCTACGATGGCCTAGGGCAAAAATACACATACCTTTGTAATCGGGCGTGTTTCTGCTTTCAGATGCAAAAGGAATTTCTCGAGTTCGTCAATCCGTTCGCGAGATATGGGAGCTTGAATTTAAGGAATGGTTGAGAAACCATCAAAATTTTCGCAATTCTGACACTCGAAACCAATAACTACAATGGCCCAGGAGAAAAATACACATACCGTTGTAATCGTGCGAGTTTCTGCTTTCAGATGCAACAGGAATTTCTCGAGTTCGTCAATCCGTTCGCGAGATATGGGAGTTTGAAGTTAAGGAATAGTTGAGAAACCATAAAAATTTCGCAAGTCTGATACTCGAAACCAATAACTGGAACGGCGTAGGGGAAAAGTGCAGACACCATTGTAATAGGGCGAGTTTCTACTTTCAGATGCAACAGGAATTTCTCGAGTTCGTCAATCGGTTCGCGAGATATGGGAGTTTGAACTTAAGGAGTGGTTGAGAAACCATCATAATTTTCGCAAGTCTGATACTCGCAACCAATAACTGGTACGGCCTAGGGGAAAAATACACACACCATTGTAATAGGGCGAGTTTCTACTTTCAGATGCAACAGGAATTTCTAGAGTTCGTCAATCCGTTCGCGAGATATGGGAGTTTGAAGTTAAGGAATGGTTGAGAAACCATCAAAATTTTCGCAAGTCTGATACTCGAAACCAGTAACTGGAACGCCCTGGGAGAAAAATACACAAACCGTTGTAATCGTGCGAGTTTCTGCTTTCAGATGCAACAGGAATTTCTCGAGTTAGTGAATCCGTGCGCGAGATATGGGAGTTTGATGTTAAGGAATGGTTGAGAAACTATCAAAATTTACGCAAGTCTGATACTCGAAACCAATAACTACGATGGCCTACGGCAAAAACACACATACCGTTGTAATCGGGCGAGTTTCTGCTTCCAGATGCAACAGGAATTTCTCGAGTTCGTCAATCCGTTCGCGAGATATGGGTGTTTGAAGTTAAGGAATGGTAGAGGAACCATCAAAATTTTAGCAAGTCTGATACTCGAAACCAATAAATGGAGAGGCCTAGGGGAAAAGTACACACACCACTGTAATCGGGCGAGTTTCTACTTTCAGATGCAACAGGAATTTCTCGAGTTAGTCAATCCGTTCGCGAGATATGGGAGTATGAAGTTAAGGAATGGTTGAGAAACCATCAAAATTTTAGCAAGTCTGATACTCGAAACCAATAACTGGAACGGTCTAGGGGAAAAGTACACACACCATTGTAATCGGGCAAGTTTCTACTTTCAGATGCAAGAGGAATTTCTCGAGTTCGTCAATCCGTTCGCGAGATATGGTTGTCTGAAGTTAAGGAATGGTTGAGAAACCACAAAATTTTCTTAAGTCTGATACTCGAAACCAAAAACTGGAACGGCCTAGGGGAAAAGTACACACACCATTGTAATCGGGCGAGTTTCTGCTTTCAGATGCAAGAGGAATTTCTCGAGTTCGTCAATCCGTTCATGAGATATGGGAGCTTGAAGTTAAGGAATGGTTGAGAAACCATCAAAATTTTCGCAAGTCTGATACTCGAAACCAATAACTACGATGGCCTACGGCAAAAACACACATACCGTTGTAATCGGGCGAGTTTCTGCTTTCAGACGCAACAGGAATTTCTCGAGTTCGTCAATCCGTTCGCGAGATATGGGAGTTTGAAGTTAAGGAATGGTTGAGAAACCATCAAAATTTTCGCAAGTCTGATACTCGAAACCAATAGCTACGATGGCCTAGGGCAAAAATACACATACCTTTGTAATCGGGCGTGTTTCTGCTTTCAGATGCAAAAGGAATTTCTCGAGTTCGTCAATCCGTTCGCGAGATATGGGAGCTTGAAGTTAAGGAATGGTTGAGAAACCATCAAAATTTTCGCAATTCTGTCACTCGAAACCAATAACTACAATGGCCCAGGAGAAAAATACACATACCGTTGTAATCGTGCGAGTTTCTGCTTTCAGATGCAACAGGAATTTCTCGAGTTCGTCAATCCGTTCGCGAGATATGGGAGTTTGAAGTTAAGGAATAGTTGAGAAACCATAAAAATTTTCGCAAGTCTGATACTCGAAACCAATAACTGGAACGCCCTAGGGGAAAAGTACACACACCACTGTAATCGGGCGAGTTTCTACATTCAGATGCAACAGGAATTTCTCGAGTTCGTCAATCCGTTCGCGAGATATGGGTGTTTGAAGTTAAGGAATGGTAGAGGAACCATCAAAATTTTCGCAAGTCTGATACACGAAACCAATAACTACAATGGCCTAGGAGAAAAATACACATACCGTTGTAATCGTGCGAGTTTCTGCTTTCAGATGCAACAGGAATTTCTCGACTACGTCAATCCGTTCGCGAGATACGGGAGCTTGAAGTTAAGGAATGGTTGAGAAACCATCAAAATTTTCGCTAGTCTGACACTCGAAACCAATAACTACAATGGCCCAGGAAAAAATACACATACCGTTGTAATCGGGCGAGTTTCTGCTTTCAGATAAAACTGGAATTTCTCGAGTTCGTCAATCCGTTCGCGAGATATGGGAGTTTGAAGTTTACGAATGGTAGAGAAACCATCAAAATTCGCAAGTCTGATACTCGAAACCAATAACTGGAACGGCCTAGGGGAAAAGCACACACTCCATTGTAATCGGGCGAGTTTCTACTTTCAGATGCAACAGGATTTTCTGGAGTTCGTCAATCCGTTCGCGAGATATGGGAGTTTGAAGTTAAGGAATGGTTGAGAAACCATCAAAATTTTCGCAAGTCTGATACTCGAAACCAATAGCTACGATGGCCTAGGGCAAAAATACACATACCTTTGTAATCGGGCGTGTTTCTGCTTTCAGATGCAAAAGGAATTTCTCGAGTTCGTCAATCCGTTCGCGAGATATGGGAGGTTGAGGTTAAGGAATAGTTGAGAAACCATAAAAATTTCGCAAGTCTGATACTCGAAACCAATAACTGGAACGGCGTAGGGGAAAAGTGCAGACACCATTGTAATAGGGCGAGTTTCTACTTTCAGATGCAACAGGAATTTCTCGAGTTCGTCAATCGGTTCGCGAGATATGGGAGTTTGAACTTAAGGAGTGGTTGAGAAACCATCATAATTTTCGCAAGTCTGATACTCGCAACCAATAACTGGTACGGCCTAGGGGAAAAATACACACACCATTGTAATAGGGCGAGTTTCTACTTTCAGATGCAACAGGAATTTCTAGAGTTCGTCAATCCGTTCGCGAGATATGGGAGTTTGAAGTTAAGGAATGGTTGAGAAACCATCAAAATTTTCGCAAGTCTGATACTCGAAACCAGTAACTGGAACGCCCTGGGAGAAAAATACACAAACCGTTGTAATCGTGCGAGTTTCTGCTTTCAGATGCAACAGGAATTTCTCGAGTTAGTGAATCCGTGCGCGAGATATGGGAGTTTGATGTTAAGGAATGGTTGAGAAACTATCAAAATTTACGCAAGTCTGATACTCGAAACCAATAACTACGATGGCCTACGGCAAAAACACACATACCGTTGTAATCGGGCGAGTTTCTGCTTCCAGATGCAACAGGAATTTCTCGAGTTCGTCAATCCGTTCGCGAGATATGGGTGTTTGAAGTTAAGGAATGGTAGAGGAACCATCAAAATTTTAGCAAGTCTGATACTCGAAACCAATAACTGGAGAGGCCTAGGGGAAAAGTACACACACCACTGTAATCGGGCGAGTTTCTACTTTCAGATGCAACAGGAATTTCTCGAGTTAGTCAATCCGTTCGCGAGATATGGGAGTATGAAGTTAAGGAATGGTTGAGAAACCATCAAAATTTTAGCAAGTCTGATACTCGAAACCAATAACTGGAACGGTCTAGGGGAAAAGTACACACACCATTGTAATCGGGAAAGTTTCTACTTTCAGATGCAACAGGAATTTCTCGAGTTCGTCAAACCGTTCGCGAGATATGGGAGTCTGAACTTAAGGAATGCTTGAGAAACCATCAAAATTTTCGCAGGTCTGATACTCGAAACCAATAACTACGATGGCCTAGGGCAAAAATACACTGACCGTTGTAATCGGGCGTGTTTCTGCTTTCAGATGCAACAGGAATTTCTCGACTACGTCAATCCGTTCGCGAGATACGGGAGCTTGAAGTTAAGGAATGGTTGAGAAACCATCAAAATTTTCGCTAGTCTGACACTCGAAACCAATAACTACAATGGCCCAGGAAAAAATACACATACCGTTGTAATCGGGCGAGTTTCTGCTTTCAGATAAAACTGGAATTTCTCGAGTTCGTCAATCCGTTCGCGAGATATGGGAGTTTGAAGTTTACGAATGGTAGAGAAACCATCAAAATTCGCAAGTCTGATACTCGAAACCAATAACTGGAACGGCCTAGGGGAAAAGCACACACTCCATTGTAATCGGGCGAGTTTCTACTTTCAGATGCAACAGGATTTTCTGGAGTTCGTCAATCCGTTCGCGAGATATGGGAGTTTGAAGTTAAGGAATGGTTGAGAAACCATCAAAATTTTCGCAAGTCTGATACTCGAAACCAATAGCTACGATGGCCTAGGGCAAAAATACACATACCTTTGTAATCGGGCGTGTTTCTGCTTTCAGATGCAAAAGGAATTTCTCGAGTTCGTCAATCCGTTCGCGAGATATGGGAGCTTGAAGTTAAGGAATGGTTGAGAAACCATCAAAATTTTCGCAATTCTGTCACTCGAAACCAATAACTACAATGGCCCAGGAGAAAAATACACATACCGTTGTAATCGTGCGAGTTTCTGCTTTCAGATGCAACAGGAATTTCTCGAGTTCGTCAATCCGTTCGCGAGATATGGGAGTTTGAAGTTAAGGAATAGTTGAGAAACCATAAAAATTTTCGCAAGTCTGATACTCGAAACCAATAACTGGAACGCCCTAGGGGAAAAGTACACACACCACTGTAATCGGGCGAGTTTCTACATTCAGATGCAACAGGAATTTCTCGAGTTCGTCAATCCGTTCGCGAGATATGGGTGTTTGAAGTTAAGGAATGGTAGAGGAACCATCAAAATTTTCGCAAGTCTGATACACGAAACCAATAACTACAATGGCCTAGGAGAAAAATACACATACCGTTGTAATCGTGCGAGTTTCTGCTTTCAGATGCAACAGGAATTTCTCGAGTTCGTCAATCCGTTCGCGAGATATGGGAGTTTAAATTTAAGGAATGGTTGAGAAACCATCAAAATTTTCGCAAGTCTGATACTCGAAACCAATAACTGGAGAGGCCTAGGGGAAAAGTACACACACCACTGTAATCGGGCGAGTTTCTACTTTCAGATGCAACAGGAATTTCTCGAGTTAGTCAATCCGTTCGCGAGATATGGGAGTATGAAGTTAAGGAATGGTTGAGAAACCATCAAAATTTTAGCAAGTCTGATACTCGAAACCAATAACTGGAACGGTCTAGGGGAAAAGTACACACACCATTGTAATCGGGAAAGTTTCTACTTTCAGATGCAACAGGAATTTCTCGAGTTCGTCAAACCGTTCGCGAGATATGGGAGTCTGAACTTAAGGAATGCTTGAGAAACCATCAAAATTTTCGCAGGTCTGATACTCGAAACCAATAACTACGATGGCCTAGGGCAAAAATACACTGACCGTTGTAATCGGGCGTGTTTCTGCTTTCAGATGCAACAGGAATTTCTCGACTACGTCAATCCGTTCGCGAGATACGGGAGCTTGAAGTTAAGGAATGGTTGAGAAACCATCAAAATTTTCGCTAGTCTGACACTCGAAACCAATAACTACAATGGCCCAGGAAAAAATACACATACCGTTGTAATCGGGCGAGTTTCTGCTTTCAGATAAAACTGGAATTTCTCGAGTTCGTCAATCCGTTCGCGAGATATGGGAGTTTGAAGTTTACGAATGGTAGAGAAACCATCAAAATTCGCAAGTCTGATACTCGAAACCAATAACTGGAACGGCCTAGGGGAAAAGCACACACTCCATTGTAATCGGGCGAGTTTCTACTTTCAGATGCAACAGGATTTTCTGGAGTTCGTCAATCCGTTCGCGAGATATGGGAGTTTGAAGTTAAGGAATGGTTGAGAAACCATCAAAATTTTCGCAAGTCTGATACTCGAAACCAATAGCTACGATGGCCTAGGGCAAAAATACACATACCTTTGTAATCGGGCGTGTTTCTGCTTTCAGATGCAAAAGGAATTTCTCGAGTTCGTCAATCCGTTCGCGAGATATGGGAGCTTGAATTTAAGGAATGGTTGAGAAACCATCAAAATTTTCGCAATTCTGACACTCGAAACCAATAACTACAATGGCCCAGGAGAAAAATACACATACCGTTGTAATCGTGCGAGTTTCTGCTTTCAGATGCAACAGGAATTTCTCGAGTTCGTCAATCCGTTCGCGAGATATGGGAGTTTGAAGTTAAGGAATAGTTGAGAAACCATAAAAATTTCGCAAGTCTGATACTCGAAACCAATAACTGGAACGGCGTAGGGGAAAAGTGCAGACACCATTGTAATAGGGCGAGTTTCTACTTTCAGATGCAACAGGAATTTCTCGAGTTCGTCAATCGGTTCGCGAGATATGGGAGTTTGAACTTAAGGAGTGGTTGAGAAACCATCATAATTTTCGCAAGTCTGATACTCGCAACCAATAACTGGTACGGCCTAGGGGAAAAATACACACACCATTGTAATAGGGCGAGTTTCTACTTTCAGATGCAACAGGAATTTCTAGAGTTCGTCAATCCGTTCGCGAGATATGGGAGTTTGAAGTTAAGGAATGGTTGAGAAACCATCAAAATTTTCGCAAGTCTGATACTCGAAACCAGTAACTGGAACGCCCTGGGAGAAAAATACACAAACCGTTGTAATCGTGCGAGTTTCTGCTTTCAGATGCAACAGGAATTTCTCGAGTTAGTGAATCCGTGCGCGAGATATGGGAGTTTGATGTTAAGGAATGGTTGAGAAACTATCAAAATTTACGCAAGTCTGATACTCGAAACCAATAACTACGATGGCCTACGGCAAAAACACACATACCGTTGTAATCGGGCGAGTTTCTGCTTCCAGATGCAACAGGAATTTCTCGAGTTCGT
Organism: Ptiloglossa arizonensis; assembly: GCF_051014685.1. Lineage (NCBI taxonomy): Eukaryota > Metazoa > Arthropoda > Insecta > Hymenoptera > Colletidae > Ptiloglossa > Ptiloglossa arizonensis. Next base: position 601,920 of record NW_027478710.1, read on the forward strand.
CAATCCGTTCGCGAGATATGGGTGTTTGAAGTTAAGGAATGGTAGAGGAACCATCAAAATTTTAGCAAGTCTGATACTCGAAACCAATAAATGGAGAGGCCTAGGGGAAAAGTACACACACCACTGTAATCGGGCGAGTTTCTACTTTCAGATGCAACAGGAATTTCTCGAGTTAGTCAATCCGTTCGCGAGATATGGGAGTATGAAGTTAAGGAATGGTTGAGAAACCATCAAAATTTTAGCAAGTCTGATACTCGAAACCAATAACTGGAACGGTCTAGGGGAAAAGTACACACACCATTGTAATCGGGCAAGTTTCTACTTTCAGATGCAACAGGAATTTCTCGAGTTCGTCAAACCGTTCGCGAGATATGGGAGTCTGAACTTAAGGAATGCTTGAGAAACCATCAAAATTTTCGCAGGTCTGATACTCGAAACCAATAACTACGATGGCCTAGGGCAAAAATACACTGACCGTTGTAATCGGGCGTGTTTCTGCTTTCAGATGCAACAGGAATTTCTCGACTACGTCAATCCGTTCGCGAGATACGGGAGCTTGAAGTTAAGGAATGGTTGAGAAACCATCAAAATTTTCGCAAGTCTGATACTCGAAACCAGTAACTGGAACGCCCTGGGAGAAAAATACACAAACCGTTGTAATCGTGCGAGTTTCTGCTTTCAGATGCAACAGGAATTTCTCGAGTTAGTGAATCCGTGCGCGAGATATGGGAGTTTGATGTTAAGGAATGGTTGAGAAACTATCAAAATTTACGCAAGTCTGATACTCGAAACCAATAACTACGATGGCCTACGGCAAAAACACACATACCGTTGTAATCGGGCGAGTTTCTGCTTCCAGATGCAACAGGAATTTCTCGAGTTCGTCAATCCGTTCGCGAGATATGGTAGTCTGAAGTTAAGGAATGGTTGAGAAACCACAAAATTTTCGCAAGTCTGACACTCGAAACCAATAACTGGAACGGCCTAGGGGAAAAGCACACACTCCATTGTAATCGGGCGAGTTTCTACTTTCAGATGCAACAGGATTTTCTGGAGTTCGTCAATCCGTTCGCGAGATATGGTAGTCTGAAGTTAAGGAATGGTTGAGAAACCATCAAAATTTTCGCAAGTCTGATACTCGAAACCAATAGCTACGATGGCCTAGGGCAAAAATACACATACCTTTGTAATCGGGCGTGTTTCTGCTTTCAGATGCAAAAGGAATTTCTCGAGTTCGTCAATCCGTTCGCGAGATATGGGAGCTTGAAGTTAAGGAATGGTTGAGAAACCATCAAAATTTTCGCAATTCTGACACTCGAAACCAATAACTACAATGGCCCAGGAGAAAAATACACATACCGTTGTAATCGTGCGAGTTTCTGCTTTCAGATGCAACAGGAATTTCTCGAGTTCGTCAATCCGTTCGCGAGATATGGGAGTTTGAAGTTAAGGAATAGTTGAGAAACCATAAAAATTTCGCAAGTCTGATACTCGAAACCAATAACTGGAACGCCCTAGGGGAAAAGTACCCACGCCATTGAAATCGGGCGAGTTTCCACTTTCAGATGGAACAGGAATTTCTCGAGTTAGTCAACCCGTTCGCGAGATATGGGAGTTTGAAGTTATGGAATGGTTGAGGAACCACAAAATTTTCTTAAGTCTGATACTCGAGACCAAAAACTGGAACGGCCTACGCGAAAAGTACACACACCATTGTAATCGGGCGAGTTTCTACATTCAGATGCAACAGGAATTTCTCGAGTTAGTCAATCCGTTCGCGAGATATGGGAGTTTGAAGTTAAGGAATGGTTTAGAAACCATCAAAATTTTCGCAAGTCTGATACTCGAAACCAATAACTGGAACGGCGTAGGGGAAAAGTGCAGACACCATTGTAATAGGGCGAGTTTCTACTTTCAGATGCAACAGGAATTTCTCGAGTTCGTCAATCGGTTCGCGAGATATGGGAGTTTGAACTTAAGGAGTGGTTGAGAAACCATCATAATTTTCGCAAGTCTGATACTCGCAACCAATAACTGGTACGGCCTAGGGGAAAAATACACACACCATTGTAATAGGGCGAGTTTCTACTTTCAGATGCAACAGGAATTTCTAGAGTTCGTCAATCCGTTCGCGAGATATGGGAGTTTGAAGTTAAGGAATGGTTGAGAAACCATCAAAATTTTCGCAAGTCTGATACTCGAAACCAGTAACTGGAACGCCCTGGGAGAAAAATACACAAACCGTTGTAATCGTGCGAGTTTCTGCTTTCAGATGCAACAGGAATTTCTCGAGTTAGTGAATCCGTGCGCGAGATATGGGAGTTTGATGTTAAGGAATGGTTGAGAAACTATCAAAATTTACGCAAGTCTGATACTCGAAACCAATAACTACAATGGCCTACGGCAAAAACACACATACCGTTGTAATCGGGCGAGTTTCTGCTTCCAGATGCAACAGGAATTTCTCGAGTTCGTCAATCCGTTCGCGAGATATGGGTGTTTGAATTTAAGGAATGGTAGAGGAACCATCAAAATTTTCGCAAGTCTGATACACGAAACCAATAACTACAATGGCCTAGGAGAAAAATACACATACCGTTGTAATCGTGCGAGTTTCTGCTTTCAGATGCAACAGGAATTTCTCGAGTTCGTCAATCCGTTCGCGAGATATGGGAGTTTAAATTTAAGGAATGGTTGAGAAACCATCAAAATTTTCGCAAGTCTGATACTCGAAACCAATAACTGGAGAGGCCTAGGGGAAAAGTACACACACCACTGTAATCGGGCGAGTTTCTACTTTCAGATGCAACAGGATTTTCTGGAGTTCGTCAATCCGTTCGCGAGATATGGGAGTTTGAAGTTAAGGAATGGTTGAGAAACCATCAAAATTTTCGCAAGTCTGATACTCGAAACCAATAACTGGAACGGTCTAGGGGAAAAGTACACACACCATTGTAATCGGGCAAGTTTCTACTTTCAGATGCAACAGGAATTTCTCGAGTTCGTCAAACCGTTCGCGAGATATGGGAGTCTGAACTTAAGGAATGCTTGAGAAACCATCAAAATTTTCGCAGGTCTGATACTCGAAACCAATAACTACGATGGCCTAGGGCAAAAATACACTGACCGTTGTAATCGGGCGTGTTTCTGCTTTCAGATGCAACAGGAATTTCTCGACTACGTCAATCCGTTCGCGAGATACGGGAGCTTGAAGTTAAGGAATGGTTGAGAAACCATCAAAATTTTCGCAAGTCTGATACTCGAAACCAGTAACTGGAACGCCCTGGGAGAAAAATACACAAACCGTTGTAATCGTGCGAGTTTCTGCTTTCAGATGCAACAGGAATTTCTCGAGTTAGTGAATCCGTGCGCGAGATATGGGAGTTTGATGTTAAGGAATGGTTGAGAAACTATCAAAATTTACGCAAGTCTGATACTCGAAACCAATAACTACGATGGCCTACGGCAAAAACACACATACCGTTGTAATCGGGCGAGTTTCTGCTTCCAGATGCAACAGGAATTTCTCGAGTTCGTCAATCCGTTCGCGAGATATGGTAGTCTGAAGTTAAGGAATGGTTGAGAAACCACAAAATTTTCGCAAGTCTGACACTCGAAACCAATAACTGGAACGGCCTAGGGGAAAAGCACACACTCCATTGTAATCGGGCGAGTTTCTACTTTCAGATGCAACAGGATTTTCTGGAGTTCGTCAATCCGTTCGCGAGATATGGTAGTCTGAAGTTAAGGAATGGTTGAGAAACCATCAAAATTTTCGCAAGTCTGATACTCGAAACCAATAGCTACGATGGCCTAGGGCAAAAATACACATACCTTTGTAATCGGGCGTGTTTCTGCTTTCAGATGCAAAAGGAATTTCTCGAGTTCGTCAATCCGTTCGCGAGATATGGGAGCTTGAAGTTAAGGAATGGTTGAGAAACCATCAAAATTTTCGCAATTCTGACACTCGAAACCAATAACTACAATGGCCCAGGAGAAAAATACACATACCGTTGTAATCGTGCGAGTTTCTGCTTTCAGATGCAACAGGAATTTCTCGAGTTCGTCAATCCGTTCGCGAGATATGGGAGTTTGAAGTTAAGGAATAGTTGAGAAACCATAAAAATTTCGCAAGTCTGATACTCGAAACCAATAACTGGAACGCCCTAGGGGAAAAGTACCCACGCCATTGAAATCGGGCGAGTTTCCACTTTCAGATGGAACAGGAATTTCTCGAGTTAGTCAACCCGTTCGCGAGATATGGGAGTTTGAAGTTATGGAATGGTTGAGGAACCACAAAATTTTCTTAAGTCTGATACTCGAGACCAAAAACTGGAACGGCCTACGCGAAAAGTACACACACCATTGTAATCGGGCGAGTTTCTACATTCAGATGCAACAGGAATTTCTCGAGTTAGTCAATCCGTTCGCGAGATATGGGAGTTTGAAGTTAAGGAATGGTTTAGAAACCATCAAAATTTTCGCAAGTCTGATACTCGAAACCAATAACTGGAACGGCGTAGGGGAAAAGTGCAGACACCATTGTAATAGGGCGAGTTTCTACTTTCAGATGCAACAGGAATTTCTCGAGTTCGTCAATCGGTTCGCGAGATATGGGAGTTTGAACTTAAGGAGTGGTTGAGAAACCATCATAATTTTCGCAAGTCTGATACTCGCAACCAATAACTGGTACGGCCTAGGGGAAAAATACACACACCATTGTAATAGGGCGAGTTTCTACTTTCAGATGCAACAGGAATTTCTAGAGTTCGTCAATCCGTTCGCGAGATATGGGAGTTTGAAGTTAAGGAATGGTTGAGAAACCATCAAAATTTTCGCAAGTCTGATACTCGAAACCAGTAACTGGAACGCCCTGGGAGAAAAATACACAAACCGTTGTAATCGTGCGAGTTTCTGCTTTCAGATGCAACAGGAATTTCTCGAGTTAGTGAATCCGTGCGCGAGATATGGGAGTTTGATGTTAAGGAATGGTTGAGAAACTATCAAAATTTACGCAAGTCTGATACTCGAAACCAATAACTACGATGGCCTACGGCAAAAACACACATACCGTTGTAATCGGGCGAGTTTCTGCTTCCAGATGCAACAGGAATTTCTCGAGTTCGTCAATCCGTTCGCGAGATATGGGTGTTTGAATTTAAGGAATGGTAGAGGAACCATCAAAATTTTCGCAAGTCTGATACACGAAACCAATAACTACAATGGCCTAGGAGAAAAATACACATACCGTTGTAATCGTGCGAGTTTCTGCTTTCAGATGCAACAGGAATTTCTCGAGTTCGTCAATCCGTTCGCGAGATATGGGAGTTTAAATTTAAGGAATGGTTGAGAAACCATCAAAATTTTCGCAAGTCTGATACTCGAAACCAATAACTGGAGAGGCCTAGGGGAAAAGTACACACACCACTGTAATCGGGCGAGTTTCTACTTTCAGATGCAACAGGATTTTCTGGAGTTCGTCAATCCGTTCGCGAGATATGGGAGTTTGAAGTTAAGGAATGGTTGAGAAACCATCAAAATTTTCGCAAGTCTGATACTCGAAACCAATAACTGGAACGGTCTAGGGGAAAAGTACACACACCATTGTAATCGGGCAAGTTTCTACTTTCAGATGCAACAGGAATTTCTCGAGTTCGTCAAACCGTTCGCGAGATATGGGAGTCTGAACTTAAGGAATGCTTGAGAAACCATCAAAATTTTCGCAGGTCTGATACTCGAAACCAATAACTACGATGGCCTAGGGCAAAAATACACTGACCGTTGTAATCGGGCGTGTTTCTGCTTTCAGATGCAACAGGAATTTCTCGACTACGTCAATCCGTTCGCGAGATACGGGAGCTTGAAGTTAAGGAATGGTTGAGAAACCATCAAAATTTTCGCAAGTCTGATACTCGAAACCAGTAACTGGAACGCCCTGGGAGAAAAATACACAAACCGTTGTAATCGTGCGAGTTTCTGCTTTCAGATGCAACAGGAATTTCTCGAGTTAGTGAATCCGTGCGCGAGATATGGGAGTTTGATGTTAAGGAATGGTTGAGAAACTATCAAAATTTACGCAAGTCTGATACTCGAAACCAATAACTACGATGGCCTACGGCAAAAACACACATACCGTTGTAATCGGGCGAGTTTCTGCTTCCAGATGCAACAGGAATTTCTCGAGTTCGTCAATCCGTTCGCGAGATATGGTAGTCTGAAGTTAAGGAATGGTTGAGAAACCACAAAATTTTCGCAAGTCTGACACTCGAAACCAATAACTGGAACGGCCTAGGGGAAAAGCACACACTCCATTGTAATCGGGCGAGTTTCTACTTTCAGATGCAACAGGATTTTCTGGAGTTCGTCAATCCGTTCGCGAGATATGGGAGTTTGAAGTTAAGGAATGGTTGAGAAACCATCAAAATTTTCGCAAGTCTGATACTCGAAACCAATAGCTACGATGGCCTAGGGCAAAAATACACATACCTTTGTAATCGGGCGTGTTTCTGCTTTCAGATGCAAAAGGAATTTCTCGAGTTCGTCAATCCGTTCGCGAGATATGGGAGCTTGAAGTTAAGGAATGGTTGAGAAACCATCAAAATTTTCGCAATTCTGACACTCGAAACCAATAACTACAATGGCCCAGGAGAAAAATACACATACCGTTGTAATCGTGCGAGTTTCTGCTTTCAGATGCAACAGGAATTTCTCGAGTTCGTCAATCCCTTCGCGAGATATGGGAGTTTGAAGTTAAGGAATAGTTGAGAAACCATAAAAACTTCGCAAGTCTGATACTCGAAACCAATAACTGGAACGCCCTAGGGGAAAAGTACCCACGCCATTGAAATCGGGCGAGTTTCCACTTTCAGATGGAACAGGAATTTCTGGAGTTCGTCAACCCGTTCGCGAGATATGGGAGTTTGAAGTTATGGAATGGTTGAGGAACCACAAAATTTTCTTAAGTCTGATACTCGAGACCAAAAACTGGAACGGCCTACGCGAAAAGTACACACACCATTGTAATCGGGCGAGTTTCTACATTCAGATGCAACAGGAATTTCTCGAGTTAGTCAATCCGTGCGCGAGATATGGTAGTCTGAATTTAAGGAATGGTTGAGAAACCATCAAATTTTTCCGAAGTCTGATACTCGAAACCAATGACTACGATTGCCTAGGGCAAAAATAAACATGCCGTTGTAATCGGGAGAGTTTCTGCTTTCAGACGCAACAGGAATTTCCCGAGTTCGTCAATCCGTTCGCGAGATATGGTAGTCTGAAGTTAAGGAATGGTTGAGAAACCACAAAATTTTCGCAAGTCTGACAGTCGAAACCAATAACTGGAACGACCTAGGGGAAAAGTACGCACACCATTGTAATCGGGCGAGTTTCTGCTTTCAGATGCAACAGGAATTTCTCGAGTTCGTCAATCCGTTCGCGAGATATGGTAGTCTGAAGTTAAGGAATGGTTGAGAAACCACAAAATTTTCGCATGTCTGACACTCGAAACCAATAACTGGATCGACCTAGGGGAAAAGTACACACACCATTGTAATCGGGCGAGTTTCTGCTTTCAGATAAAACTGGAATTTCTCGAGTTCGTCAATCCGTTCGCGAGATATGGGAGTTTGAAGTTAAGGAATGGTTGAGAAACCATCAAAATTTTCGCAAGTCTGATACTCGAAACCAATAGCTACGATGGCCTAGGGCAAAAATACACATACCTTTGTAATCGGGCGTGTTTCTGCTTTCAGATGCAAAAGGAATTTCTCGAGATCGTCATTCCGTTCGCGAGATATGGGAGCTTGAAGTTAAGGAATGGTTGAGAAACCATCAAAATTTTCGCAATTCTGACACTCGAAACCAATAACTACAATGGCCCAGGAGAAAAATACACATACCGTTGTAATCGGGCGAGTTTCTGCTTTCCGATGCAACAGGAATTTCTCGAGTTCGTCAATCCGTTCGCGAGATATGGGAGTTTGAAGTTAAGGAATGGTTGAGAAACCATCAAAATTTTCGCAAGTCTGATACTCGAAACCAATAGCTACGATGGCCTAGGGCAAAAATACACATACCTTTGTAATCGGGCGTGTTTCTGCTTTCAGATGCAAAAGGAATTTCTCGAGTTCGTCAATCCGTTCGCGAGATATGGGAGCTTGAAGTTAAGGAATGGTTGAGAAACCATCAAAATTTTCGCAATTCTGTCACTCGAAACCAATAACTACAATGGCCCAGGAGAAAAATACACATACCGTTGTAATCGTGCGAGTCTCTGCTTTCAGATGCAACAGGAATTTCTCGAGTTCGTCAATCCTTTCGCGAGATATGGGAGTTTAAATTTAAGGAATGGTTGAGAAACCATCAAAATTTTCGCAAGTCTGATACTCGAAACCAATAACTGGAGAGGCCTAGGGGAAAAGTACCCACGCCATTGAAATCGGGCGAGTTTCCACTTTCAGATGGAACAGGAATTTCTCGAGTTAGTCAACCCGTTCGCGAGATATGGGAGTTTGAAGTTATGGAATGGTTGAGGAACCACAAAATTTTCTTAAGTCTGATACTCGAAACCAAAAACTGGAACGGCCTACGCGAAAAGTACACACACCATTGTAATCGGGCGAGTTTCTACATTCAGATGCAACAGGAATTTCTCGAGTTCGTCAATCCGTTCGCGAGATATGGGTGTTTGAAGTTAAGGAATGGTAGAGGATCCATCAAAATTTTCGCAAGTCTGATACACGAAACCAATAACTGGAGAGGCCTAGGGGAAAAGTACACACACCACTGTAATCGGGCGAGTTTCTACTTTCAGATGCAACAGGAATTTCTCGAGTTAGTCAATCCGTTCGCGAGATATGGGAGTATGAAGTTAAGGAATGGTTGAGAAACCATCAAAATTTTAGCAAGTCTGATACTCGAAACCAATAACTGGAACGGTCTAGGGGAAAAGTACACACACCATTGTAATCGGGCAAGTTTCTACTTTCAGATGCAACAGGAATTTCTCGAGTTCGTCAAACCGTTCGCGAGATATGGGAGTCTGAACTTAAGGAATGCTTGAGAAACCATCAAAATTTTCGCAGGTCTGATACTCGAAACCAATAACTACGATGGCCTAGGGCAAAAATACACTGACCGTTGTAATCGGGCGTGTTTCTGCTTTCAGATGCAACAGGAATTTCTCGACTACGTCAATCCGTTCGCGAGATACGGGAGCTTGAAGTTAAGGAATGGTTGAGAAACCATCAAAATTTTCGCTAGTCTGACACTCGAAACCAATAACTACAATGGCCCAGGAAAAAATACACATACCGTTGTAATCGGGCGAGTTTCTGCTTTCAGATAAAACTGGAATTTCTCGAGTTCGTCAATCCGTTCGCGAGATATGGGAGTTTGAAGTTTACGAATGGTAGAGAAACCATCAAAATTCGCAAGTCTGATACTCGAAACCAATAACTGGAACGGCCTAGGGGAAAAGCACACACTCCATTGTAATCGGGCGAGTTTCTACTTTCAGATGCAACGGGATTTTCTGGAGTTCGTCAATCCGTTCGCGAGATATGGGAGTTTGAAGTTAAGGAATGGTTGAGAAACCATCAAAATTTTCGCAAGTCTGATACTCGAAACCAATAGCTACGATGGCCTAGGGCAAAAATACACATACCTTTGTAATCGGGCGTGTTTCTGCTTTCAGATGCAAAAGGAATTTCTCGAGTTCGTCAATCCGTTCGCGAGATATGGGAGCTTGAAGTTAAGGAATGGTTGAGAAACCATCAAAATTTTCGCAATTCTGACACTCGAAACCAATAACTACAATGGCCCAGGAGAAAAATACACATACCGTTGTAATCGTGCGAGTTTCTGCTTTCAGATGCAACAGGAATTTCTCGAGTTCGTCAATCCGTTCGCGAGATATGGGAGTTTGAAGTTATGGAATGGTTGAGGAACCACAAAATTTTCTTAAGTCTGATACTCGAGACCAAAAACTGGAACGGCCTACGCGAAAAGTACACACACCATTGTAGTCGGGCGAGTTTCTACATTCAGATGCAACAGGAATTTCTCGAGTTAGTCAATCCGTTCGCGAGATATGGGAGTTTGAAGTTAAGGAATGGTTTAGAAACCATCAAAATTTTCGCAAGTCTGATACTCGAAACCAATAACTGGAACGGCGTAGGGGAAAAGTGCAGACACCATTGTAATAGGGCGAGTTTCTACTTTCAGATGCAACAGGAATTTCTCGAGTTCGTCAATCGGTTCGCGAGATATGGGAGTTTGAACTTAAGGAGTGGTTGAGAAACCATCATAATTTTCGCAAGTCTGATACTCGCAACCAATAACTGGTACGGCCTAGGGGAAAAATACACACACCATTGTAATAGGGCGAGTTTCTACTTTCAGATGCAACAGGAATTTCTAGAGTTCGTCAATCCGTTCGCGAGATATGGGAGTTTGAAGTTAAGGAATGGTTGAGAAACCATCAAAATTTTCGCAAGTCTGATACTCGAAACCAGTAACTGTAACGCCCTGGGAGAAAAATACACAAACCGTTGTAATCGTGCGAGTTTCTGCTTTCAGATGCAACAGGAATTTCTCGAGTTAGTGAATCCGTGCGCGAGATATGGGAGTTTGATGTTAAGGAATGGTTGAGAAACTATCAAAATTTTCGCAAGTCTGATACTCGAAACCAATAACTACGATGGCCTACGGCAAAAACACACATACCGTTGTAATCGGGCGAGTTTCTGCTTCCAGATGCAACAGGAATTTCTCGAGTTCGTCAATCCGTTCGCGAGATATGGTAGTCTGAAGTTAAGGAATGGTTGAGAAACCACAAAATTTTCGCAAGTCTGACACTCGAAACCAATAACTGGAACGGCCTAGGGGAAAAGCACACACTCCATTGTAATCGGGCGAGTTTCTACTTTCAGATGCAACAAGATTTTCTGGAGTTCGTCAATCCGTTCGCGAGATATGGGAGTTTGAAGTTAAGGAATGGTTGAGAAACCATCAAAATTTTCGCAAGTCTGATACTCGAAACCAATAGCTACGATGGCCTAGGGCAAAAATACACATACCTTTGTAATCGGGCGTGTTTCTGCTTTCAGATGCAAAAGGAATTTCTCGAGTTCGTCAATCCGTTCGCGAGATATGGGAGCTTGAAGTTAAGGAATGGTTGAGAAACCATCAAAATTTTCGCAATTCTGACACTCGAAACCAATAACTACAATGGCCCAGGAGAAAAATACACATACCGTTGTAATCGTGCGAGTTTCTGCTTTCAGATGCAACAGGAATTTCTCGAGTTCGTCAATCCGTTCGCGAGATATGGGAGTTTGAAGTTAAGGAATAGTTGAGAAACCATAAAAATTTCGCAAGTCTGATACTCGAAACCAATAACTGGAACGCCCTAGGGGAAAAGTACCCACGCCGTTGAAATCGGGCGAGTTTCCACTTTCAGATGGAACAGGAATTTCTCGAGTTAGTCAACCCGTTCGCGAGATATGGGAGTTTGAAGTTATGGAATGGTTGAGGAACCACAAAATTTTCTTAAGTCTGATACTCGAGACCAAAACCTGGAACGGCCTACGCGAAAAGTACACACACCATTGTAATCGGGCGAGTTTCTACATTCAGATGCAACAGGAATTTCTCGAGTTAGTCAATCCGTTCGCGAGATATGGGAGTTTGAAGTTAAGGAATAGTTTAGAAACCATCAAAATTTTCGCAAGTCTGATACTCGAAACCAATAACTGGAACGGCGTAGGGGAAAAGTGCAGACACCATTGTAATAGGGCGAGTTTCTACTTTCAGATGCAACAGGAATTTCTCGAGTTCGTCAATCGGTTCGCGAGATATGGGAGTTTGAACTTAAGGAGTGGTTGAGAAACCATCATAATTTTCGCAAGTCTGATACTCGAAACCAATAACTGGTACGGCCTAGGGGAAAAATACACACACCATTGTAATAGGGCGAGTTTCTACTTTCAGATGCAACAGGAATTTCTAGAGTTCGTCAATCCGTTCGCGAGATATGGGAGTTTGAAGTTAAGGAATGGTTGAGAAACCATCAAAATTTTCGCAAGTCTGATACTCGAAACCAGTAACTGGAACGCCCTGGGAGAAAAATACACAAACCGTTGTAATCGTGCGAGTTTCTGCTTTCAGATGCAACAGGAATTTCTCGAGTTCGTCAACCCGTTTTGCGAGATATGGGAGTTTGAAGTTATGGAATGGTTGAGGAACCACAAAATTTTCTTAAGTCTGATACTCGAAACCAAAAACTGGAACGGCCTACGCGAAAAGTACACACACCATTGTAATCGGGCGAGTTTCTACTTTCAGATGCAACAGGAATTTCTCGAGTTAGTCAATCCGTTCGCGAGATATGGTAGTCTGAAGTTAAGGAATGGTTGAGAAACCACAAAATTTTCGCATGTCTGACACTCGAAACCAATAACTGTATCGACCTAGGGGAAAAGTACGCACACCATTGTAATCGGGCGAGTTTCTGCTTTCAGATAAAACTGGAATTTCTCGAGTTCGTCAATCCGTTCGCGAGATATGGGAGTTTGAAGTTAAGGAATGGTTGAGGAACCATCAAAATTTTCGCAAGTCTGATTCTCGAAACCTATAACTGGAACGGCCCAGGGGAAAAGTACACACACCATTGTAATCGGGCGAGTATTTACTTTCTGATGCAAGAGGAATTTCTCGAGTTCGTCAATCCGTTCGCGAGGTATGGGAGTTTGAATTTAAGGAATTGCTGAGAAACCATCAAAATTTTCGCAAGTCTGATACTCGAAACCAATAACTGGAACGCCCTGGTGGAAAAATACATATACCGCTGTAATCGGGCGAGTTCCTGCTTTCAGATGCAACAGGAATTTCTCGAGTTCGTCAATCCGTTCGCGAGATATGGTAGTCTGAAGTTAAGGAATGGTTGAGAAACCACAAAATTTTCGCAAGTCTGACACTCGAAACCAATAACTGGAACGACCTAGGGGAAAAGTACACACACCATTGTAATCGGGCGAGTTTCTGCTTTCAGATAAAACTGGAATTTCTCGAGTTCGTCAATCCGTTCGCGAGATATGGGAGTTTGAAGTTAAGGAATGGTTGAGAAACCATCAAAATTTTCGCAAGTCTGATTCTCGAATCCTATAACTGGAACGGCCCAGGGGAAAAGTACACACACCATTGTAATCGGGCGAGTATTTACTTTTAGATGCAAGAGGAATTTCTCGAGTTCGTCAATCCGTTCGCGAGGTATGTGAGTTTGAATTTAAGGAATGGTTGAGAAACCATCAAAATTTTCGCAAGTCTGATACTTGAAACCTCTAACTACAATGGCCTAGGAGAAAAATACACATACCGTTGTAATCCTGCGAGTTTCTGCTTTCAGATGCAACAGGAATTTCTCGAGTTCGTCAATCCGTTCGCGAGATATGGGAGTTTGAAGTTAAGGAATGGTTTAGAAACCTTCAAAATTTTCGCAAGTCTGATACTCGAAACCAATAACTGGAACGGCCTAGGGGAAAAGTGCAGACACCATTGTAATAGTGCGAGTTTCTACTTTCAGATGCAGCAGGAATTTCTCGAGTTCGTCAATCCGTTCGCGAGATATGGGAGTTTGAACTTAAGGAGTGGTTGAGAAACCATCATAATTTTCGCAAGTCTGATACTCGAGACCAATAACTGGTACGGCCTAGGGGAAAAGTACACATACCGTTGTAATCGGGCGAGTTTCTGCTTTCAGATGCAACAGGAATTTCTCGAGTTCGTCAATCCGTTCGGGAGATATGGTAGTCTGAAGTTAAGGAATGGTTGAGAAACCACAAAATTTTCGCAAGTCTGACACTCGAAACCAATAACTGGAACGACCTAGGGGAAAAGTACACACACCATTGTAATCGGGCGAGTTTCTGCTTTCAGATAAAACTGGAATTTCTCGAGTTCGTCAATCCGTTCGCGAGATATGGGAGTTTGAAGTTAAGGAATGGTTGAGGAACCATCAAAATTTTCGCAAGTCTGATTCTCGAAACCTATAACTGGAACGGCCCAGGGGAAAAGTACACACACCATTGTAATCGGGCGAGTATTTACTTTCTGATGCAAGAGGAATTTCTCGAGTTCGTCAATCCGTTCGCGAGGTATGGGAGTTTGAATTTAAGGAATTGCTGAGAAACCATCAAAATTTTCGCAAGTCTGATACTCGAAACCAATAACTGGAACGCCCTGGTGGAAAAATACATATACCGCTGTAATCGGGCGAGTTCCTGCTTTCAGATGCAACAGGAATTTCTCGAGTTCGTCAATCCGTTCGCGAGATATGGTAGTCTGAAGTTAAGGAATGGTTGAGAAACCACAAAATTTTCGCAAGTCTGACACTCGAAACCAATAACTGGAACGACCTAGGGGAAAAGTACACACACCATTGTAATCGGGCGAGTTTCTGCTTTCAGATAAAACTGGAATTTCTCGAGTTCGTCAATCCGTTCGCGAGATATGGGAGTTTGAAGTTAAGGAATGGTTGAGAAACCATCAAAATTTTCGCAAGTCTGATTCTCGAATCCTATAACTGGAACGGCCTAGGGGAAAAGTACACACACCATTGTAATAGTGCGAGTTTCTACTTTCAGATGCAGCAGGAATTTCTCGAGTTCGTCAATCCGTTCGCGAGATATGGGAGTTTGAATTTAAGGAATGGTTGAGAAACCATCAAAATTTTCGCAAGTCTGATACTTGAAACCTCTAACTACAATGGCCTAGGAGAAAAATACACATACCGTTGTAATCCTGCGAGTTTCTGCTTTCAGATGCAACAGGAATTTCTCGAGTTCGTCAATCCGTTCGGGAGATATGGTAGTCTGAAGTTAAGGAATGGTTGAGAAACCACAAAATTTTCGCAAGTCTGACACTCGAAACCAATAACTGGAACGACCTAGGGGAAAAGTACACACACCATTGTAATCGGGCGAGTTTCTGCTTTCAGATAAAACTGGAATTTCTCGAGTTCGTCAATCCGTTCTCGAGGTATGGGAGTTTGAATTTAAGGAATGGTTGAGAAACCATCAAAATTTTCGCAAGTCTGATACTCGAAACCAATAACTACGATGGCCTAGGGCAAAAATACACATACCGTTGTAATCGGGCGTGTTTCTGCTTTCAGATGCAACAGGAATTTCTCGACTTCGTCAATCCGTTCGCGAGATATGGGTGTTTGAAGTTAAGGAATGGTAGAGGAACCATCAAAATTTTCGCAAGTCTGATACTCGAAACCAATAACTACAATGGCCTAGGAGAAAAATACACATACCGTTGTAATCGTGGGAGTTTCTACTTTCAGATGAAACAGGATTTTCTGGAGTTCGTCAATCCGTTCGCGAGATATTGGAGTTTGAAGTTAAGGAATGGTTGAGAAACCATCAAAATTTTCGCAAGTCTGATACTCGAAACCAATAACTGGAGAGGCCTAGGGGAAAAGTACACACACCACTGTAATCGGGCGAGTTTCTACTTTCAGATGCAACAGGAATTTCTCGAGTTAGTCAATCCGTTCGCGAGATATGGGAGTATGAAGTTAAGGAATGGTTGAGAAACCATCAAAATTTTAGCAAGCCTGATACTCGAAACCAATAACTGGAACGGTCTAGGGGAAAAGTACACACACCATTGTAATCGGGCAAGTTTCTACTTTCAGATGCAAGAGGAATTTCTCGAGTTCGTCAAACCGTTCGCGAGATATGGGAGTCTGAAGTTAAGGAATGGTCGAGAAACTATCAAAATTTTCGCAAGTCTGATACTCGAAACCAATAGCTACGATGGCCTAGGGCAAAAATACACATACCTTTGTAATCGGGCGTGTTTCTGCTTTCAGATGCAAAAGGAATTTCTCGAGTTCGTCATTCCGTTCGCGAGATATGGGAGCTTGAAGTTAAGGAATGGTTGAGAAACCATCAAAATTTTCGCAATTCTGACACTCGAAACCAATAACTACAATGGCCCAGGAGAAAAATACACATACCGATTTAATCGTGCGAGTTTCTGCTTTCAGATGCAACAGGAATTTCTCGAGTTCGTCAATCCGTTCGCGAGATATGGGAGTTTGAAGTTAAGGAATAGTTGAGAAACCATAAAAATTTTCGCAAGTCTGATACTCGAAAACAATAACTGGAACGCCCTGGGGGAAAAATACACATACCGTTGTAGTAGGGCGAGTTTCTGCTTTCAGATGCAACAGGAATTTCTCGAGTTAGCCAATCCGTTCACGAGATACGGGAGTTTGAAGTGAAGATATGGTTGAGACACCATCAAAATTTTCGCAAGTCTGTTACTCGAAACCAATAACTGGAACGGCCTAGGGAAAAAGCACACACACCATTGTAATCGGGCGAGTTTCTACTTTCAGATGCAACAGGAATTTCTCGAGTTAGTCAATCCGTTCGCGAGATATGGGAGTTTGAAGTTAAGGAATGGTTGAGAAACTATCAAAATTTTCGCAAGTCTGATACTTGAAACCAATAACTACGATGGCCTACGGCAAAAACACACATACCGTTGTAATCGGGCGAGTTTCTGCTTTCAGATGCAACAGGAATTTCTCGAGTTCGTCAATCCGTTCGCGAGATATGGTAGTCTGAAGATAAGGATTGGTTGAGAAACCTCAAAATTTTCTTAAGTCTGACACTCGAAACCAATAACTGGAACGGCCTAGGGGAAAAGTACACACACCATTGTAATCGGGCGAGTTTCTACATTCAGATGCAAGAGGAATTTCTCGAGTTCGTCAATCCGTTGGCGAGATGTGGGAGTTTGAAGTTAAGGAATGGTTGAGAAACCATCAAAATTTTCGCAAGTCTGATACTCGAAACCAATAACTACGATACCTAGGGAAAAAATACACATACCGTTGTAATCGGGCGCGTTTCTGCTTTCAGATGCAACAGGCATTTCTCGAGTTCGTCAATCCGTTCGCGAGATATGGGAGTTTGAAGTTAAGGAATGGTTGAGAAACCATCAAAATTTTCGCAAGTCTGATACCCGAAACCAATAACTGGAATGGCCTAGGGAAAATGTACACACACCGTTGAAATCGGGCGAGTTTCTCCTTTCAGATGCAACAGGAATTTCTCGAGTTCGTCAATCCGTTCGCGAGATATGGTAGTCTGAAGTTAAGGAATGGTTGAGAAACCACAAAATTTTCGCAAGTCTGACACTCGAAACCAATAACTGGAACGACCTAGGGGAAAAGTACACACACCATTGTAATCGGGCGAGTTTTTGCTTTCAGATAAAACTGGAATTTCTCGAGTTCGTCAATCCGTTCGCGAGATATGGGAGTTTGAAGTTAAGGAATGGTTGAGAAACCATCAAAATTTTCGCAAGTCTGATTCTCGAATCCTATAACTGGAACGGCCCAGGGAAAAAGTACACACACCATTGTAATCGGGCGAGTATTTACTTTCAGATGCAAGAGGTATTTCTCGAGATCGTCAATCCGTTCGCGAGGTATGGGAGTTTGAATTTAAGGAATGGTTGAGAAACCATCAAAATTTTCGCAAGTCTGATACTCGAAACCAATAACTACAATGGCCTAGGGGAAAAATACACATACCGTTGTAACCGGGCGAGTTTCTGCTTTCAGATACAATAGGAATTTCTCGAGTTCGTCAATCCGTTCGCGAGATATGGGAGTTTGAAGTTAAGGTATGGTTGAGAAACTAACAAAATTTTCGCAAGTCTGATACTCGAAACCAATAACTACGATGGCCTACGGCAAAAACACACATACCGTTGTAATCGGGCGAGTTTCTGCTTTCAGATGCAACAGGAATTTCTCGAGTTCGTCAATCCGTTCGCGAGATATGGGAGTTTGAAGTTAAGGAATAGTTGAGAAACCATAAAAATTTTCGCAAGTCTGATACTCGAAACCAATAACTGGAACGCCCTAGGGGAAAAGTACCTACACCATTGAAATCGGGCGAGTTTCCACTTTCAGATGGAACAGGAATTTCTCGAGTTAGTCAACCCGTTCGCGAGATATGGGAGTTTGAAGTTATGGAATGGTTGAGGAACCACAAAATTTTCTTAAGTCTGATACTCGAAACCAAAAACTGGAACGGCCTCCGCGAAAAGTACACACACCATTGTAATCGGGCGAGTTTCTACATTCAGATGCAACATGAATTTCTCAAGTTAGTCAATCCGTTCGCGAGATATGGGAGTTTGAAGTTAAGGAATGGTTTAGAAACCATCAAAATTTTCGCAAGTCTGATGCTCGAAACCAATAACTGGAACGGCCTAGGGGAAAAGTGCAGACACCATTGTAATAGGGCGAGTTTCTACTTTCAGATGCAACAGGAATTTCTCGAGTTCGTCAAACCGTTCGCGAGATATGGGAGTTTGAACTTAAGGAGTGGTTGAGAAACCATCATAATTTTCGCAAGTCTGATACTCGAAACCAATAACTGGTACGGCCTAGGGGAAAAATACACATACCGTTGTAATCGTGCGAGTTTCTGCTTTCAGATGCAACAGGAATTTCTCGAGTTAGTCAATCCGTGCGCGAGATATGGGAGTTTGATGTTAAGGAATGGTTGAGAAACTATCAAAATTTTCGCAAGTCTGATACTCGAAACCAATAACTACGATGGCCTACGGCAAAAACACACATACCGTTGTAATCGGGCGAGTTTCTGCTTTCAGATGCACCAGGAATTTCTCGAGTTCGTCAATCCGTTCGCGAGATATGGTAGTCTGAAGTTAAGGAATGGTTGAGAAACCACAAAATTTTCGCAAGTCTGACACTCGAAACCAATAACTGGAACGACCTAGGGGAAAAGTACGCACACCATTGTAATCGGGCGAGTTTCTGCTTTCAGATGCAACAGGAATTTCTCGAGTTCGTCAATCCGTTCGCGAGATATGGTAGTCTGAAGTTAAGGAATGGTTGAGAAACCACAAAATTTTCGCATGTCTTGCACTCGAAACCAATAACTGGATCGACCTAAGGGAAAAGTACACACACCATTGTAATCGGGCGAGTTTCTGCTTTCAGATAAAACTGGAATTTCTCGAGTTCGTCAATCCGTTCGCGAGATATGGGAGTTTGAAGTTAAGGAATGGTTGAGAAACCATCAAAATTTTCGCAAGTCTGATTCTCGAAACCTATAACTGGAACGGCCCAGGGGAAAAGTACACACACCATTGTAATCGGGCGAGTATTTACTTTCAGATGCAAGAGGAATTTCTCGTGTTCGTCCATCCGTTCGCGAGGTATGGGAGTTTGAATTTAAGGAATTGCTGAGAAACCGTCAAAATTTTCGCAAGTCTGATACTCGAAAACAATAACTGGAACGCCCTGGGGGAAAAATACACATACCGTTGTAGTAGGGCGAGTTTCTGCTTTCAGATGAAACAGGAATTTCTCGAGTTAGCCAATCCGTTCACGAGATACGGGAGTTTGAAGTGAAGATATGGTTGAGACACCATCAAAATCTTCGCAAGTCTGATACTCGAAACCAATAACTGGATCGGCCTAGGGGAGAAGTACACACACCATTGTAATCGGGCGTGTTTCTGCTTTCAGACGCGACAGGAATTTCCCGAGTTCGTCAATCCGTTCGCGAGATATGGTAGTCTGAAGTTAAGGAATGGTTGAGAAACCACAAAATTTTCGCAAGTCTGATACTCGAAACCAATAGCTACGATGGCCTACGGCAAAAACACACATACCGTTGTAATCGGGCGAGTTTCTGCTTTCAGATGCACCAGGAATTTCTCGAGGTCGTCAATCCGTTCGCGAGATATGGTAGTCTGAATTTAAGGAATGGTTGAGAAACCATCAAATTTTTCCGAAGTCTGATCCTCGAAACCAATGACTACGATTGCCTAGGGCAAAAATAAACATGCCGTTGTAATCGGGAGAGTTTCTGCTTTCAGATGCAACAGGAATTTCTCGAGTTCGTCAATCCGTTCGCGAGATATGGTAGTCTGAAGTTAAGGAATGGTTGAGAAACCACAAAATTTTCGCAAGTCTGACACTCGAAACCAATAACTGGATCGACCTAGGGGAAAAGTACGCACACCATTGTAATCGGGCGAGTTTCTGCTTTCAGATAAAATTGGAATTTCTCGAGTTCGTCAATCCGTTCGCGAGATATGGGAGTTTGAAGTTAAGGAATGGTTGAGGAACCATCAAAATTTTCGCAAGTCTGATTCTCGAAACCTATAACTGGAACGGCCCAGGGGAAAAGTACACACACCATTGTAATCGGGCGAGTATTTACTTTCAGATGCAAGAGGAATTTCTCGAGTTCGTCAATCCGTTCGCGAGGTATGGGAGTTTGAATTTAAGGAATTGCTGAGAAACCATCATAATTTTCGCAAGTCCGATACTCGAAACCAATAACTGGTACGGCCTAGGGGAAAAATACACATACCGTTGTTATCGTGCGAGTTTCTGCTTTCAGATGCAACAGGAATTTCTCGAGTTAGTCAATCCGTGCGCTAGATATGGGAGTTTGATGTTAAAGAATGGTTGAGAAACCATCAAATTTTTCCGAAGTCTGATCCTCGAAACCAATGACTACGATTGCCTAGGGCAAAAATAAACATGCCGTTGTAATCGGGAGAGTTTCTGCTTTCAGACGCGACAGGAATTTCCCGAGTTCGTCAATCCGTTCGCGAGATATGGTAGTCTGAAGTTAAGGAATGGTTGAGAAACCACAAAATTTTCGCAAGTCTGATACTCGAAACCAATAGCTACGATGGCCTACGGCAAAAATACACATACCTTTGTAATCGGGAGAGTTTCTGCTTTCAGATGCAACAGGAATTTCTCGAGTTCGTCAATCCGTTCGCGAGATATGGTAGTCTGAAGTTAAGGAATGGTTGAGAAGCCACAAAATTTTCGCAAGTCTGACACTCGAAACCAATAACTGGATCGACCTAGGGGAAAAGTACGCACACCATTGTAATCGGGCGAGTTTCTGCTTTCAGATAAAATTGGAATTTCTCGAGTTCGTAAATCCGTTCGCGAGATATGGGAGTTTGAAGTTAAGGAATGGTTGAGGAACCATCAAAATTTTCGCAAGTCTGATTCTCGAAACTTATAACTGGAACGGCCCAGGGGAAAAGTACACACACCATTGTAATCGGGCGAGTATTTACTTTCAGATGCAAGAGGAATTTCTCGAGTTCGTCAATCCGTTCGCGAGGTATGGGAGTTTGAATTTAAGGAATTGCTGAGAAACCATCAAAATTTTCGCAAGTCTGATACTCGAAACCTATAACTGGAACGCCCTGGTGGAAAAATACATATACCGCTGTAATCGGGCGAGTTTCTGCTTTCAGATGCAACAGGAATTTCTCGAGTTCGTCAATCCGTTCGCGAGATATGGTAGTCTGAAGTTAAGGAATGGTTGAGAAACCACAAAATTTTCGCAAGTCTGACACTCGAAACCAATAACTGGAACGACCTAGGGGAAAAATACACATACCGTTGTAATCGGGCGCGTTTCTGCTTTCAGATGCAACAGGCATTTCTCGAGTTCGTCAATCCGTTCGCGAGATATGGGAGTTTGAAGTTAAGGAATGGTTGAGAAACCATCAAAATTTTCGCAAGTCTGATACCCGAAACCAATAACTGGAATGGCCTAGGGAAAATGTACACACACCGTTGAAATCGGGCGAGTTTCTCCTTTCAGATGCAACAGGAATTTCTCGAGTTCGTCAATCCGTTCGCGAGATATGGTAGTCTGAAGTTAAGGAATGGTTGAGAAACCACAAAATTTTCGCAAGTCTGACACTCGAAACCAATAACTGGAACGACCTAGGGGAAAAGTACACACACCATTGTAATCGGGCGAGTTTTTGCTTTCAGATAAAACTGGAATTTCTCGAGTTCGTCAATCCGTTCGCGAGATATGGGAGTTTGAAGTTAAGGAATGGTTGAGAAACCATCAAAATTTTCGCAAGTCTGATTCTCGAATCCTATAACTGGAACGGCCCAGGGAAAAAGTACACACACCATTGTAATCGGGCGAGTATTTACTTTCAGATGCAAGAGGTATTTCTCGAGATCGTCAATCCGTTCGCGAGGTATGGGAGTTTGAATTTAAGGAATGGTTGAGAAACCATCAAAATTTTCGCAAGTCTGATACTCGAAACCAATAACTACAATGGCCTAGGGGAAAAATACACATACCGTTGTAACCGGGCGAGTTTCTGCTTTCAGATACAATAGGAATTTCTCGAGTTCGTCAATCCGTTCGCGAGATATGGGAGTTTGAAGTTAAGGTATGGTTGAGAAACTAACAAAATTTTCGCAAGTCTGATACTCGAAACCAATAACTACGATGGCCTACGGCAAAAACACACATACCGTTGTAATCGGGCGAGTTTCTGCTTTCAGATGCAACAGGAATTTCTCGAGTTCGTCAATCCGTTCGCGAGATATGGGAGTTTGAAGTTAAGGAATAGTTGAGAAACCATAAAAATTTTCGCAAGTCTGATACTCGAAACCAATAACTGGAACGCCCTAGGGGAAAAGTACCTACACCATTGAAATCGGGCGAGTTTCCACTTTCAGATGGAACAGGAATTTCTCGAGTTAGTCAACCCGTTCGCGAGATATGGGAGTTTGAAGTTATGGAATGGTTGAGGAACCACAAAATTTTCTTAAGTCTGATACTCGAAACCAAAAACTGGAACGGCCTCCGCGAAAAGTACACACACCATTGTAATCGGGCGAGTTTCTACATTCAGATGCAACATGAATTTCTCAAGTTAGTCAATCCGTTCGCGAGATATGGGAGTTTGAAGTTAAGGAATGGTTTAGAAACCATCAAAATTTTCGCAAGTCTGATGCTCGAAACCAATAACTGGAACGGCCTAGGGGAAAAGTGCAGACACCATTGTAATAGGGCGAGTTTCTACTTTCAGATGCAACAGGAATTTCTCGAGTTCGTCAAACCGTTCGCGAGATATGGGAGTTTGAACTTAAGGAGTGGTTGAGAAACCATCATAATTTTCGCAAGTCTGATACTCGAAACCAATAACTGGTACGGCCTAGGGGAAAAATACACATACCGTTGTAATCGTGCGAGTTTCTGCTTTCAGATGCAACAGGAATTTCTCGAGTTAGTCAATCCGTGCGCGAGATATGGGAGTTTGATGTTAAGGAATGGTTGAGAAACTATCAAAATTTTCGCAAGTCTGATACTCGAAACCAATAACTACGATGGCCTACGGCAAAAACACACATACCGTTGTAATCGGGCGAGTTTCTGCTTTCAGATGCACCAGGAATTTCTCGAGTTCGTCAATCCGTTCGCGAGATATGGTAGTCTGAAGTTAAGGAATGGTTGAGAAACCACAAAATTTTCGCAAGTCTGACACTCGAAACCAATAACTGGAACGACCTAGGGGAAAAGTACGCACACCATTGTAATCGGGCGAGTTTCTGCTTTCAGATGCAACAGGAATTTCTCGAGTTCGTCAATCCGTTCGCGAGATATGGTAGTCTGAAGTTAAGGAATGGTTGAGAAACCACAAAATTTTCGCATGTCTTGCACTCGAAACCAATAACTGGATCGACCTAAGGGAAAAGTACACACACCATTGTAATCGGGCGAGTTTCTGCTTTCAGATAAAACTGGAATTTCTCGAGTTCGTCAATCCGTTCGCGAGATATGGGAGTTTGAAGTTAAGGAATGGTTGAGAAACCATCAAAATTTTCGCAAGTCTGATTCTCGAAACCTATAACTGGAACGGCCCAGGGGAAAAGTACACACACCATTGTAATCGGGCGAGTATTTACTTTCAGATGCAAGAGGAATTTCTCGTGTTCGTCCATCCGTTCGCGAGGTATGGGAGTTTGAATTTAAGGAATTGCTGAGAAACCGTCAAAATTTTCGCAAGTCTGATACTCGAAAACAATAACTGGAACGCCCTGGGGGAAAAATACACATACCGTTGTAGTAGGGCGAGTTTCTGCTTTCAGATGAAACAGGAATTTCTCGAGTTAGCCAATCCGTTCACGAGATACGGGAGTTTGAAGTGAAGATATGGTTGAGACACCATCAAAATCTTCGCAAGTCTGATACTCGAAACCAATAACTGGATCGGCCTAGGGGAGAAGTACACACACCATTGTAATCGGGCGTGTTTCTGCTTTCAGACGCGACAGGAATTTCCCGAGTTCGTCAATCCGTTCGCGAGATATGGTAGTCTGAAGTTAAGGAATGGTTGAGAAACCACAAAATTTTCGCAAGTCTGATACTCGAAACCAATAGCTACGATGGCCTACGGCAAAAACACACATACCGTTGTAATCGGGCGAGTTTCTGCTTTCAGATGCACCAGGAATTTCTCGAGGTCGTCAATCCGTTCGCGAGATATGGTAGTCTGAATTTAAGGAATGGTTGAGAAACCATCAAATTTTTCCGAAGTCTGATCCTCGAAACCAATGACTACGATTGCCTAGGGCAAAAATAAACATGCCGTTGTAATCGGGAGAGTTTCTGCTTTCAGATGCAACAGGAATTTCTCGAGTTCGTCAATCCGTTCGCGAGATATGGTAGTCTGAAGTTAAGGAATGGTTGAGAAACCACAAAATTTTCGCAAGTCTGACACTCGAAACCAATAACTGGATCGACCTAGGGGAAAAGTACGCACACCATTGTAATCGGGCGAGTTTCTGCTTTCAGATAAAATTGGAATTTCTCGAGTTCGTCAATCCGTTCGCGAGATATGGGAGTTTGAAGTTAAGGAATGGTTGAGGAACCATCAAAATTTTCGCAAGTCTGATTCTCGAAACCTATAACTGGAACGGCCCAGGGGAAAAGTACACACACCATTGTAATCGGGCGAGTATTTACTTTCAGATGCAAGAGGAATTTCTCGAGTTCGTCAATCCGTTCGCGAGGTATGGGAGTTTGAATTTAAGGAATTGCTGAGAAACCATCATAATTTTCGCAAGTCCGATACTCGAAACCAATAACTGGTACGGCCTAGGGGAAAAATACACATACCGTTGTTATCGTGCGAGTTTCTGCTTTCAGATGCAACAGGAATTTCTCGAGTTAGTCAATCCGTGCGCTAGATATGGGAGTTTGATGTTAAAGAATGGTTGAGAAACCATCAAATTTTTCCGAAGTCTGATCCTCGAAACCAATGACTACGATTGCCTAGGGCAAAAATAAACATGCCGTTGTAATCGGGAGAGTTTCTGCTTTCAGACGCGACAGGAATTTCCCGAGTTCGTCAATCCGTTCGCGAGATATGGTAGTCTGAAGTTAAGGAATGGTTGAGAAACCACAAAATTTTCGCAAGTCTGATACTCGAAACCAATAGCTACGATGGCCTACGGCAAAAATACACATACCTTTGTAATCGGGAGAGTTTCTGCTTTCAGATGCAACAGGAATTTCTCGAGTTCGTCAATCCGTTCGCGAGATATGGTAGTCTGAAGTTAAGGAATGGTTGAGAAGCCACAAAATTTTCGCAAGTCTGACACTCGAAACCAATAACTGGATCGACCTAGGGGAAAAGTACGCACACCATTGTAATCGGGCGAGTTTCTGCTTTCAGATAAAATTGGAATTTCTCGAGTTCGTAAATCCGTTCGCGAGATATGGGAGTTTGAAGTTAAGGAATGGTTGAGGAACCATCAAAATTTTCGCAAGTCTGATTCTCGAAACTTATAACTGGAACGGCCCAGGGGAAAAGTACACACACCATTGTAATCGGGCGAGTATTTACTTTCAGATGCAAGAGGAATTTCTCGAGTTCGTCAATCCGTTCGCGAGGTATGGGAGTTTGAATTTAAGGAATTGCTGAGAAACCATCAAAATTTTCGCAAGTCTGATACTCGAAACCTATAACTGGAACGCCCTGGTGGAAAAATACATATACCGCTGTAATCGGGCGAGTTTCTGCTTTCAGATGCAACAGGAATTTCTCGAGTTCGTCAATCCGTTCGCGAGATATGGTAGTCTGAAGTTAAGGAATGGTTGAGAAACCACAAAATTTTCGCAAGTCTGACACTCGAAACCAATAACTGGAACGACCTAGGGGAAAAGTACACACACCATTGTAATCGGGCGAGTTTCTGCTTTCAGATAAAACTGGAATTTCTCGAGTTCGTCAATCCGTTCGCGAGATATGGGAGTTTGAAGTTAAGGAATGGTTGAGAAACCATCAAAATTTTCGCAAGTCTGATTCTCGAATCCTATAACTGGAACGGCCCAGGGAAAAGTACACACACCATTGTAATCGGGCGAGTATTTACTTTCAGATGCAAGAGGAATTTCTCGAGTTCGTCAATCCGTTCGCGAGGTATGTGAGTTTGAATTTAAGGAATGGTTGAGAAACCATCAAAATTTTCGCAAGTCTGATACTCGAAACAAATAACTACGATGGCCTAGGGCAAAAATACAGATACCGTTGTAATCGGGCGTGTTTCTGCTTTCAGATGCAACAGGAATTTCTCGAGTTCGTCAATCCGTTCGCGAGATATGGGTGCTTGAAGTTAAGGAATGGTAGAGAAACCATCAAAATTTTCGTAAGTCCGATACTCGAAACCAATAACTGGTACGGCCTAGGGGAAAAATGCACATACCGTTGTTATCGTGCGAGTTTCTGCTTTCAGATGCAACAGGAATTTCTCGAGTTAGTCAATCTGTGCGCGAGATATGGGAGTATGATGTTAAAGAATGGTTGAGAAACCATCAAATTTTTCCGAAGTCTGATCCTCGAAACCAATGACTACGATTGCCTAGGGCAAAAATAAACATGCCGTTGTAATCGGGAGAGATTCTGCTTTCAGACGCGACAGGAATTTCCCGAGTTCGTCAATCCGTTCGCGAGATATGGTAGTCTGAAGTTAAGGAATGGTTGAGAAACCACAAAATTTTCGCAAGTCTGATACTCGAAACCAATAGCTACGATAGCCTACGGCAAAAACACACATACCGTTGTAATCGGGCGAGTTTCTGCTTTCAGATGCACCAGGAATTTCTCGAGTTCGTCAATCCGTTCGCGAGATATGGTAGTCTGAATTTAAGGAATGGTTGAGAAACCATCAAATTTTTCCGAAGTCTGACCCTCGAAACCAATGACTACGATTGCCTAGGGCAAAAATACACATACCGTTGTAATCGGGCGTGTTTCTGCTTTCAGATGCAACAGGAATTTCTCGAGTTCGTCAATCCGTTCGCGAGATATGGGTGTTTGAAGTTAAGGAATGGTAGAGGAACCATCAAAATTTTCGCAAGTCTGATTCTCGAAACCAATAACTACAATGGCCTAGGAGAAAAATACACATACCGTTGTAATCGTGGGAGTTTCTACTTTCAGATGAAACAGGATTTTCTGGAGTTCGTCAATCCGTTCGCGAGATATTGGAGTTTGAAGTTAAGGAATGGTTGAGAAACCATCAAAATTTTCGCAAGTCTGATACTCGAAACCAATAACTGGAGAGGCCTAGGGGAAAAGTACACACACCACTGTAATCGGGCGAGTTTCTACTTTCAGATGCAACAGGAATTTCTCGAGTTAGTCAATCCGTTCGCGAGGTATGGGAGTATGAAGTTAAGGAATGGTTGAGAAACCATCAAAATTTTAGCAAGCCTGATACTCGAAACCAATAACTGGAACGGTCTAGGGGAAAAGTACACACACCATTGTAATCGGGCAAGTTTCTACTTTCAGATGCAACAGGAATTTCTCGAGTTCGTCAAACCGTTCGCGAGATATGGGAGTCTGAACTTAAGGAATGCTTGAGAAACCATCAAAATTTTCGCAGGTCTGATACTCGAAACCAAAAACTGGAACGGCCTAGGGGAAAAGTACACACACCATTGTAATCGGGCGAGTTTCTACTTTCAGATGCAAGAGGAATTTCTCGAGTTCGTCAATCCATTCGCGAGATAAGGGAGTTTGAAGTTAAGGAATGGTCGAGAAACTATCAAAATTTTCGCAAGTCTGATACTCGAAACCAATAGCTACGATGGCCTAGGGCAAAAATACACATACCTTTGTAATCGGGCGTGTTTCTGCTTTCAGATGCAAAAGGAATTTCTCGAGTTCGTCATTCCGTTCGCGAGATATGGGAGCTTGAAGTTAAGGAATGGTTGAGAAACCATCAAAATTTTCGCAATTCTGACACTCGAAACCAATAACTACAATGGCCCAGGAGAAAAATACACATACCGTTGTAATTTTGCGAGTTTCTGCTTTCAGATGCAACAGGAATTTCTCGAGTTCGTCAATCCGTTCGCGAGATATGGGAGTTTGAAGTTAAGGAATAGTTGAGAAACCATAAAAATTTTCGCAAGTCTGATACTCGAAACCAATAACTGGAACGCCCTAGGGGAAAAGTACCCACACCATTGAAATCGGGCGAGTTTCCACTTTCAGATGGAACAGGAATTTCTCGAGTTAGTCAACCCGTTCGCGAGATATGGGAGTTTGAAGTTATGGAATGGTTGAGGAACCACAAAATTTTCGCAAGTCTGACACTCGAAACCAATAACTGGAACGACCTAGGGGAAAAGTACACACACCATTGTAATCGGGCGAGTTTCTGCTTTCAGATAAAACTGGAATTTCTCGAGTTCCGCAATCCGTTCGCCAGATATGGGAGTTTGAAGTTGAGGAATGGTTGAGAAACCATCAAAATTTTCGCAAGTCTGATTCTCGAAACCTATAACTGGAACGGCCCAGGGGAAAAGTACACACACCCTTGTAATCGGGCGAGTATTTACTTTCAGATGCAAGAGGGATTTCTCGAGTTCGTCAATCCGTTCTCGAGGTATGGGAGTTTGAATTTAACGAATGGTTGAGAAACCATCAAAATTTTCGCAAGTCTGATACTCGAAACCAATAACTACGATGGCCTAGGGCAAAAATACACATACCGTTGTAATCGGGCGTGTTTCTGCTTTCAGATGCAACAGGAATTTCTCGAGTTCGTCAATCCGTTCGCGAGATATGGGTGTTTGAAGTTAAGGAATGGTAGAGGAACCATCAAAATTTTCGCAAGTCTGATTCTCGAAACCAATAACTACAATGGCCTAGGAGAAAAATACACATACCGTTGTAATCGTGGGAGTTTCTACTTTCAGATGAAACAGGATTTTCTGGAGTTCGTCAATCCGTTCGCGAGATATTGGAGTTTGAAGTTAAGGAATGGTTGAGAAACCATCAAAATTTTCGCAAGTCTGATACTCGAAACCAATAACTGGAGAGGCCTAGGGGAAAAGTACACACACCACTGTAATCGGGCGAGTTTCTACTTTCAGATGCAACAGGAATTTCTCGAGTTAGTCAATCCGTTCGCGAGATATGGGAGTATGAAGTTAAGGAATGGTTGAGAAACCATCAAAATTTTAACAAGCCTGATACTCGAAACCAATAACTGGAACGGTCTAGGGGAAAAGTACACACACCATTGTAATCGGGCAAGTTTCTACTTTCAGATGCAACAGGAATTTCTCGAGTTCGTCAAACCGTTCGCGAGATATGGGAGTCTGAACTTAAGGAATGCTTGAGAAACCATCAAAATTTTCGCAGGTCTGATACTCGAAACCAAAAACTGGAACGGCGTAGGGGAAAAGTACACACACCATTGTAATCGGGCGAGTTTCTACTTTCAGATGCAAGAGGAATTTCTCGAGTTCGTCAATCCATTCGCGAGATATGGGAGTTTGAAGTTAAGGAATGGTCGAGAAACTATCAAAATTTTCGCAAGTCTGATACTCGAAACCAATAGCTACGATGGCCTAGGGCAAAAATACACATACCTTTGTAATCGGGCGTGTTTCTGCTTTCAGATGCAACAGGAAATTCTCGAGTTCGTCATTCCGTTCGCGAGATATGGGAGCTTGAAGTTAAGGAATGGTTGAGAAACCATCAAAATTTTCGCAATTCTGACACTCGAAACCAATAACTACAATGGCCCAGGAGAAAAATACACATACCGTTGTAATTTTGCGAGTTTCTGCTTTCAGATGCAACAGGAATTTCTCGAGTTCGTCAATCCGTTCGCGAGATATGGGAGTTTGAAGTTAAGGAATAGTTGAGAAACCATAAAAATTTTCGCAAGTCTGATACTCGAAACCAATAACTGGAACGCCCTAGGGGAAAAGTACCCACACCATTGAAATCGGGCGAGTTTCCACTTTCAGATGGAACAGGAATTTCTCGAGTTAGTCAACCCGTTCGCGAGATATGGGAGTTTGAAGTTATGGAATGGTTGAGGAACCACAAAATTTTCTTAAGTCTGATACTCGAAACCAAAAACTGGAACGGCCTCCGCGAAAAGTACACACACCATTGCAATCGGGCGCGTTTCTACATTCAGATGCAACAGGAATTTCTCAAGTTAGTCAATCCGTTCGCGAGATATGGGAGTTTGAAGTTAAGGAATGGTTT
This sequence comes from Ptiloglossa arizonensis, assembly GCF_051014685.1. NCBI lineage: Eukaryota > Metazoa > Arthropoda > Insecta > Hymenoptera > Colletidae > Ptiloglossa > Ptiloglossa arizonensis. The sequence goes on from NW_027478710.1 coordinate 632,361, forward strand.
AGAAACCATCAAAATTTTCGCAAGTCTGATGCTCGAAACCAATAACTGGAACGGCCTAGGGGAAAAGTGCAGACACCATTGTAATAGGGCGAGTTTCTACTTTCAGATGCAACAGGAAATTCTCGAGTTCGTCAAACCGTTCGCGAGATATGGAATTTGAACTTAAGGAGTGGTTGAGAAACCATCATAATTTTCGCAAGTCTGATACTCGAAACCAATAACTGGTACGGCCTAGGGGAAAAATACACATACCGTTGTAATCGTGCGAGTTTCTGCTTTCAGATGCAACAGGAATTTCTCGAGTTAGTCAATCCGTGCGCGAGATATGGGAGTTTGATGTTAAGGAATGGTTGAGAAACTATCAAAATTTTCGCAAGTCTGATACTCGAAACCAATAACTACGATGGCCTACGGCAAACACACACATACCGTTGTAATCGGGCGAGTTTCTGCTTTCAGATGCACCAGGAATTTCTCGAGTTCGTCAATCCGTTCGCGAGATATGGTAGTCTGAATTTAAGGAATGGTTGAGAAACCATCAAATTTTTCCGAAGTCTGATACTCGAAACCAATGACTACGATTGCCTAGGGCAAAAATAAACATACCGTTGTAATCGGGAGAGTTTCTGCTTTCAGACGCAACAGGAATTTCCCGAGTTCGTCAATCCGTTCGCGAGATATGGTAGTCTGAAGTTAAGGAATGGTTGAAAAACCACAAAATTTTCGCAAGTCTGACACTCGAAACCAATAACTGGAATGGCCTAGGGAAAAAGCACACACACCATTGTAATCGGGCGAGTTTCTACTTTCAGATGCAACAGGAATTTCTCGAGTTAGTCAATCCGTTCGCGAGATATGGGAGTTTGAAGTTAAGGAATGGTTGAGAAACTATCAAAATTTTCGCAAGTCTGATTCTCGAAACCTATAACTGGAACGGCCCAGGGGAAAAGTACACACACCATTGTAATCGGGCGAGTATTTACTTTCAGATGCAAGAGGAATTTCTCGAGTTCATCCATCCGTTCGCGAGGTATGGGAGTTTGAATTTAAGGAATTGCTGAGAAACCATCAAAATTTTCGCAAGTCTGATACTCGAAAACAATAACTGGAACGGCCTAGGGAAAAAGCACACACACCATTGTAATCGGGCGAGTTTCTACTTTCAGATGCAACAGGAATTTCTCGAGTTCGTCAATCCGTTCGCGAGATATGGGTGTTTGAAGTTAAGGAATGGTAGAGAAACCATCAAAATTTTCGTAAGTCTGATACTCGAAACCAATAACTACAATGGCCTAGGAGAAAAATACACATACCGTTGTAATCCTGCGAGTTTCTGCTTTCAGATGCAACAGGAATTTCTCGAGTTCGTCAATCCGTTCGCGAGATATGGGTTTTTGAAGTTAAGGAATGGTAGAGAAACCATCGAAATTTTCGCAAGTCTGATACTCGAAACCAATAACTGGAACGGCCTAGGGTAGAAGTACACACACCATTGTAATCGGGGGTGTTTCTGCTTTCAGATGCAACAGGAATTTCTGGAGTTCGTCAATCCGTTCGCGAGATATGGGAGTTTGAAGTTAAGGAATGGTTGAGAAACCATCAAAATTTTCGCAAGTCTGATACTCGAAACCAATAACTGGAACAGCCTAGGGGAAAAGTGCAGACACCATTGTAATAGGGCTAGTTTCTACTTTCAGATGCAACAGGAATTTCTCGAGTTCGTCAATCCGTTCGCGAGATATGGGAGTTTGAACTTAAGGAATGATTGAGAAACCATCAAAATTTTCGCAAGTCTGACACTCCAGACCAATACCTACAATGGCCTAGGGGAAAAATACACATACCGTTGTAACCGGGCCAGTTTCTGCTTTCAGATACAATAGGAATTTCTCGAGTTCGTCAATCCGTTCGCGAGATATGGGAGTTTGAAGTTAAGGAATGGTTGAGAAACTATCAAAATTTTCGCAAGTCTGATACTCGAAACCAATAACTACGATGGCCTACGGCAAAAACACACATACCGTTGTAATTGGGCGAGTTTCTGCTTTCAGATGCAACAGGAATTTCTCGAGTCAGTCAATCCGTTCGCGAAATATGGGAGTTTGAAGTTAAGGATTGGTTGAGAAACCATCAAAATTTTGTCAAGTCTGATACTCGAAACCAATAACTGGAACGGCCTAGGGGAAAAGTACACACACCATTGTAATCGGGCGAGTTTCTACTTTCAGATGCAACAGGAATTTCTCGAGTTGGTCAATCCGTTCGCGAAATATGGGAGTTTGAAGTTAAGGATTGGTTGAGAAACCATCAAAAGTTTCGCAAGTCTGATACTCGAAACCAGTAACTGGAACGGCCTAGGGGAGAAGTACACACAACATTGTAATCGGGCGTGTTTCTGCTTTCAGATGCAACAGGAATTTCTCGAGTTAGTCAATCCGTTCGCGAGATATGGGAGTTTGATGTTAAGGAATGGTTGAGAAACTATCAAAATTTTCGCAAGTCTGATACTCGAAACCAATAACTACGATGGCCTACGGCAAAAACACACATACCGTTGTAATCGGGCGAGTTTCTGCTTTCAGACGCAACAGGAATTTCTCGAGTTAGTCAATCCGTTCGCGAGATATGGTAGTCTGAATTTAAGGAATGGTTGAGAAACCATCAAATTTTTCCGAAGTCTGATACTCGAAACCAATGACTACGATTGCCTAGGGCAAAAATAAACATACCGTTGTAATCGGGAGAGTTTCTGCTTTCAGACGCAACAGGAATTTCCCGAGTTCGTCAATCCGTTCGCGAGATATGGTAGTCTGAAGTTAAGGAATGGTTGAGAAACCACAAAATTTTCGCAAGTCTGACACTCGAAACCAATAACTGGAAAGACCTAGGGGAAAAGTACACACAGCATTGTTATCGGGCGAGTTTCTGCTTTCAGATAAAACTGGAATTTCTCGAGTTCGTCAATCCGTTCGCGAGATATGGGAGTTTGAGGTTAAGGAATGGTTGAGAAACCATCAAAATTTTCGCAAGTCTGATACGCGAAACCAATAACTACGATGGCCTAGGGCAAAAATACACATACCGTTGTAATCGGGCGTGTTTCTGCTTTCAGATGCAACAGGAATTTCTCGAGTTCGTCAATCCGTTCGCGAGATATAGGAGTTTGAAGGTAAGGAATGGTTGAGAAACCATCAAAATTTTCGCAAGTCTGATACACGAAACCAATAACTGGAACGGCCTAGGGGAAAAGTACACACACCATTGTAATCGGGCAAGTTTTTACTTTCAGATGCAAGAGGAATTTCTCGAGTTCGTCAATCCGTTCGCGAGATATGGGAGTTTGAATTTAACGAATGGTTGAGAAACCATCAAAATTTTCGCAAGTCTGAGACGCGAAACCAATAACTACGATGGCCTAGGGCAAAAATACACATACCGTTGTAATCGGGCGTGTTTCTGCTTTCAGATGCAACAGGAATTTCTCTTGTTCGTCAATCCGTTCGCGAGATATAGGAGTTTGAAGTTAAGGAATAGTTGAGAAACCTTAAAAATTTTCGCAAGTCTGATACTCGAAACCAATAACTGGAACGCCCTAGGGGGAAAGTACCCACACCATTGTGATCGGGCGAGTTTCTACTTTCAGATGCAACAGGAATTTCTCGAGTTAGTCAATCCGTTCGCGAGATATGGGAGTTTGAAGTTAAGGAATGGTTGAGAAACCATCAAAATTTTCGCAATTCTGATACTCGAAACCAATAACTGGAACGGCCTAAGAGAAAAGTACACACACCATTGTAACCGGGCGAGTTTCTACTTTCAGATGCAACGGGAATTTGTCGAGTTCGTCAATCCGTTCGCGAGATATGGGAGTTTGAATTTAAGGAATGGTTGAGAAACCATCAAAATTTTCGCAAGTCTGATACTCGAAACCAATAACTGGAGAGGCCTAGGGGAAAAGTACACACGCCATTGTAATCGGGCGAGTTTCTACTTTCAGATGCAACAGGAATTTCTCGAGTTAGTCAATCCGTTCGCGAGATATGGGAGTTTGAAGTTAAGGAATGGTTGAGAAACCATCAAATTTTTCGCAAGTCTGATACACGAAACCTATAACTGGAATGGCCTAGGGGAAAAGTACACACACCATTGTAATCGGGAGAGTTTCTGCTTTCAGATAAAACTGGAATTTCTCGAGTTCGTCAATCCGTTCGCGAGATATGGGAGTTTGAAGTTAAGGAATGGCAGGGAAACCATCAAAATTTTCGCAAGTCTGATACTCGAAACCAATAACTGGAACGGCCTAGGGGAAAAGTACGGACATCATTGTAATCGGGCGAGTTTCTACTTTCAGATGCAACAGGAATTTCTCGAGTTCGTCAATCCGTTCGCGAGATATCGGAGTTTGAAGCTAAGGAATGGTTGCGAATCCATCAAAATTTTCGCAAGTCTGATACTCGAAGCCAATAACTACAATGGCCTAGGCGAAAAGTACACACACCGTTGTAATCGGGCGAGTTTCTACTTTCAGATGCAACAGGAACTCCTCGAGTTAGTCAATCCGTTCGCGAGATATGGGAGTATGAAGTTAAGGAATGGTTGAGAAACCATCAAAATTTTCGCAAGTCTGATACTCGAAACCAATAACTGGAACGCCCTGGAGGAAAAATACACATACCGTTGTTGTAGGGCGAGTTTCTGCTTTCAGATGCAACAGGAATTTCTCGAGTTCGTCAATCCGTTCGCGAGATATGGGAGCTTGAAGTTAAGGAATGGTTGATTAACCATCAAAATTTTCGCAAGTCTGATACTCAAAACCAATAACTACAATGGCCTAGGGGGAAATTACACATACCGTTGTAATCGGGCGGGTTTCTGCTTTCAGATGCACCAGGAATTTCTCGAGTTCGTCAATCCGTTCACGAGATATGGGAGTTTGAAGTTAAGAAATGGTTGAGACACCATCAAAATTGTCGCAAGTCTGATACTCGAAACCAATAACTGGAACGGCCTAGAGGAAAAGCACACACTCCATTGTAATCGGGCGGGTTTCTGCTTTCAGATGCACCAGGAATTTCTCGAGTTAGTCAATCCGTTCCCGAGATATGGGAGTTTGAAGTTAAGGAATGGTTGAGAAACCATCAAAATTTTCGCAAGTCTGATACACGAAACCGATAACTGGAATGGCCTAGGGGAAAAGTACACACACCATAGTAATCGGGAGAGTTTCTGCTTTCAGATAAAACTGGAATTTCTCGAGTTCGGCAATCCGTTCGCGAGATATGGGAGTTTGAAGTTAAGGAATGGCAGGGATACCATCAAAATTTTCGCAAGTCTGATACTCGAAACCAATAACTGGAACGGCCTAGGGGAAAAGTACACACACCATTGTAATCGGGCAAGTTTTTACTTTCAGATGCAAGAGGAATTTCTCGAGTTCGTCAATCCGTTCGCGAGATATGGGAGTTTGAATTTAACGAATGGTTGAGAAACCATCAAAATTTTCGCAAGTCTGAGACGCGAAACCAATAACTACGACGGCCTAGGGCAAAAATAAACATACCGTTGTAATCGGGCGTGTTTCTGCTTTCAGATGCAACAGGAATTTCTCTTGTTCGTCAATCCGTTCGCGAGATATAGGAGTTTGAAGTTAAGGAATAGTTGAGAAACCTTAAAAATTTTCGCAAGTCTGATACTCGAAACCAATAACTGGAACGCCCTAGGGGGAAAGTACCCACACCATTGTGATCGGGCGAGTTTCTACTTTCAGATGCAACAGGAATTTCTCGAGTTAGTCAATCCGTTCGCGAGATATGGGAGTTTGAAGTTAAGGAATGGTTGAGAAACCATCAAAATTTTCGCAATTCTGATACTCGAAACCAATAACTGGAACGGCCTAAGAGAAAAGTACACACACCATTGTAACCGGGCGAGTTTCTACTTTCAGATGCAACGGGAATTTGTCGAGTTCGTCAATCCGTTCGCGAGATATGGGAGTTTGAATTTAAGGAATGGTTGAGAAACCATCAAAATTTTCGCAAGTCTGATACTCGAAACCAATAACTGGAGAGGCCTAGGGGAAAAGTACACACGCCATTGTAATCGGGCGAGTTTCTACTTTCAGATGCAACAGGAATTTCTCGAGTTAGTCAATCCGTTCGCGAGATATGGGAGTTTGAAGTTAAGGAATGGTTGAGAAACCATCAAATTTTTCGCAAGTCTGATACACGAAACCTATAACTGGAATGGCCTAGGGGAAAAGTACACACACCATTGTAATCGGGAGAGTTTCTGCTTTCAGATAAAACTGGAATTTCTCGAGTTCGTCAATCCGTTCGCGAGATATGGGAGTTTGAAGTTAAGGAATGGCAGGGAAACCATCAAAATTTTCGCAAGTCTGATACTCGAAACCAATAACTGGAACGGCCTAGGGGAAAAGTACGGACATCATTGTAATCGGGCGAGTTTCTACTTTCAGATGCAACAGGAATTTCTCGAGTTCGTCAATCCGTTCGCGAGATATCGGAGTTTGAAGCTAAGGAATGGTTGCGAATCCATCAAAATTTTCGCAAGTCTGATACTCGAAGCCAATAACTACAATGGCCTAGGCGAAAAGTACACACACCGTTGTAATCGGGCGAGTTTCTACTTTCAGATGCAACAGGAACTCCTCGAGTTAGTCAATCCGTTCGCGAGATATGGGAGTATGAAGTTAAGGAATGGTTGAGAAACCATCAAAATTTTCGCAAGTCTGATACTCGAAACCAATAACTGGAACGCCCTGGAGGAAAAATACACATACCGTTGTTGTAGGGCGAGTTTCTGCTTTCAGATGCAACAGGAATTTCTCGAGTTCGTCAATCCGTTCGCGAGATATGGGAGCTTGAAGTTAAGGAATGGTTGATTAACCATCAAAATTTTCGCAAGTCTGATACTCAAAACCAATAACTACAATGGCCTAGGGGGAAATTACACATACCGTTGTAATCGGGCGGGTTTCTGCTTTCAGATGCACCAGGAATTTCTCGAGTTCGTCAATCCGTTCACGAGATATGGGAGTTTGAAGTTAAGAAATGGTTGAGACACCATCAAAATTGTCGCAAGTCTGATACTCGAAACCAATAACTGGAACGGCCTAGAGGAAAAGCACACACTCCATTGTAATCGGGCGGGTTTCTGCTTTCAGATGCACCAGGAATTTCTCGAGTTAGTCAATCCGTTCCCGAGATATGGGAGTTTGAAGTTAAGGAATGGTTGAGAAACCATCAAAATTTTCGCAAGTCTGATACACGAAACCGATAACTGGAATGGCCTAGGGGAAAAGTACACACACCATAGTAATCGGGAGAGTTTCTGCTTTCAGATAAAACTGGAATTTCTCGAGTTCGGCAATCCGTTCGCGAGATATGGGAGTTTGAAGTTAAGGAATGGCAGGGATACCATCAAAATTTTCGCAAGTCTGATACTCGAAACCAATAACTGGAACGGCCTAGGGGAAAAGTACACACACCATTGTAATCGGGCAAGTTTTTACTTTCAGATGCAAGAGGAATTTCTCGAGTTCGTCAATCCGTTCGCGAGATATGGGAGTTTGAATTTAACGAATGGTTGAGAAACCATCAAAATTTTCGCAAGTCTGAGACGCGAAACCAATAACTACGACGGCCTAGGGCAAAAATAAACATACCGTTGTAATCGGGCGTGTTTCTGCTTTCAGATGCAACAGGAATTTCTCTTGTTCGTCAACCCGTTCGCGAGATATAGGAGTTTGAAGTTAAGGAATAGTTGAGAAACCTTAAAAATTTTCGCAAGTCTGATACTCGAAACCAATAACTGGAACGCCCTAGGGGGAAAGTACCCACACCATTGTGATCGGGCGAGTTTCTACTTTCAGATGCAACAGGAATTTCTCGAGTTAGTCAATCCGTTCGCGAGATATGGGAGTTTGAAGTTAAGGAATGGTTGAGAAACCATCAAAATTTTCGCAATTCTGATACTCGAAACCAATAACTGGAGAGGCCTAGGGGAAAAGTACACACGCCATTGTAATCGGGCGAGTTTCTACTTTCAGATGCAACAGGAATTTCTCGAGTTAGTCAATCCGTTCGCGAGATATGGGAGTTTGAAGTTAAGGAATGGTTGAGAAACCATCAAATTTTTCGCAAGTCTGATACACGAAACCTATAACTGGAATGGCCTAGGGGAAAAGTACACACACCATTGTAATCGGGAGAGTTTCTGCTTTCAGATAAAACTGGAATTTCTCGAGTTCGTCAATCCGTTCGCGAGATATGGGAGTTTGAAGTTAAGGAATGGCAGGGAAACCATCAAAATTTTCGCAAGTCTGATACTCGAAACCAATAACTGGAACGGCCTAGGGGAAAAGTACGGACATCATTGTAATCGGGCGAGTTTCTACTTTCAGATGCAACAGGAATTTCTCGAGTTCGTCAATCCGTTCGCGAGATATCGGAGTTTGAAGCTAAGGAATGGTTGCGAATCCATCAAAATTTTCGCAAGTCTGATACTCGAAGCCAATAACTACAATGGCCTAGGCGAAAAGTACACACACCGTTGTAATCGGGCGAGTTTCTACTTTCAGATGCAACAGGAACTCCTCGAGTTAGTCAATCCGTTCGCGAGATATGGGAGTATGAAGTTAAGGAATGGTTGAGAAACCATCAAAATTTTCGCAAGTCTGATACTCGAAACCAATAACTGGAACGCCCTGGAGGAAAAATACACATACCGTTGTTGTAGGGCGAGTTTCTGCTTTCAGATGCAACAGGAATTTCTCGAGTTCGTCAATCCGTTCGCGAGATATGGGAGCTTGAAGTTAAGGAATGGTTGAGAAACCATCAAAATTTTCGCAAGTCTGGCACTCGAAACCAATAACTACAATGGCCTAGGGGAAAAATACACATACCGTTGAAATCGTGCGAGTTTCTGCTTTTAGATGCAATAGGGATTTCTCGAGTTCGTCAATCCGTTCGAGAGATATGGGAGTTTGAAGTTAAGGAATGGTTGAGAAACCATTAAAATTTTCGCAAGTCTGATACACGAAACCGATAACTGGAATAGCCTACGGGAAAAGTACACACACCATTGTAATCGGGAGAGTTTCTGCTTTCAGATAAAACTGGAATTTCTCGAGTTCGTCAATCCGTTCGCGAGATATGGGAGTTTGAAGTTAAGGAATGGCAAGGAAACCACCAAAATTTTCGCAAGTCTGGTACTCGAAACCAATAACGGGAACGGCCTAGGGGAAAAGTACACACACCATTGTAATCGGGCGAGTTTCTACTTTCAGATGCAACAGGAATTTCTCGAGTTCGTCAATCTGTTCGCGAGATATGGGAGCTTGAACTTAAGGAATGGTTGAGAAACCATCAAAATTTTCGCAAGTCTGATACTCGAAACCAATAACTACGATACCTAGGGCAAAAATACACATACCGTTGTAATCGGGCGAGTTTCTGCTTTCAGATGCAACAGGAATTTCTCCAGTTCGTCAATCCGTTCGCGAGATATGGGAGTTTGAAGTTAAGGAATGGTTGAGAAACCATCCAAATTTTCGCAAGTCTGACACTCGAAACCAATAACTACAATGGCATAGGGGAAAAATACGCATACCGTTGAAATCGTGCGAGTTTCTGCTTTTAGATGCAATAGGGATTTCTCGAGTTCGTCAATCCGTTCGAGAGATATGGGAGTTTGAAGTTAAGGAATGGTTGAGAAACCATCAAAATTTTCGCAAGTCTGATACTCGAAACCAATAACTGGAACGGCCTAGGGGAAAAGTACGGACATCATTGTAATCGGGCGAGTTTCTACTTTCAGATGCAACAGGAATTTCTCGAGTTCGTCAATCCGTTCGCGAGATATCGGAGTTTGAAGCTAAGGAATGGTTGCGAATCCATCAAAATTTTCGCAAGTCTGATACTCGAAGCCAATAACTACAATGGCCTAGGCGAAAAGTACACACACCGTTGTAATCGGGCGAGTTTCTACTTTCAGATGCAACAGGAACTCCTCGAGTTAGTCAATCCGTTCGCGAGATATGGGAGTATGAAGTTAAGGAATGGTTGAGAAACCATCAAAATTTTCGCAAGTCTGATACTCGAAACCAATAACTGGAACGCCCTGGAGGAAAAATACACATACCGTTGTTGTAGGGCGAGTTTCTGCTTTCAGATGCAACTGGAATTTCTCGAGTTCGTCAATCCGTTCGCGAGATATGGGAGCTTGAAGTTAAGGAATGGTTGAGAAACCATCAAAATTTTCGCAAGTCTGGCACTCGAAACCAATAACTACAATGGCCTAGGGGAAAAATACACATACCGTTGAAATCGTGCGAGTTTCTGCTTTTAGATGCAATAGGGATTTCTCGAGTTCGTCAATCCGTTCGAGAGATATGGGAGTTTGAAGTTAAGGAATGGTTGAGAAACCATTAAAATTTTCGCAAGTCTGATACACGAAACCGATAACTGGAATAGCCTAGGGGAAAAGTACACACACCATTGTAATCGGGAGAGTTTCTGCTTTCAGATAAAACTGGAATTTCTCGAGTTCGTCAATCCGTTCGCGAGATATGGGAGTTTGAAGTTAAGGAATGGCAAGGAAACCACCAAAATTTTCGCAAGTCTGGTACTCGAAACCAATAACGGGAACGGCCTAGGGGAAAAGTACACACACCATTGTAATCGGGCGAGTTTCTACTTTCAGATGCAACAGGAATTTCTCGAGTTCGTCAATCTGTTCGCGAGATATGGGAGCTTGAACTTAAGGAATGGTTGAGAAACCATCAAAATTTTCGCAAGTCTGATACTCGAAAACAATAACTGGAACGCCCTGGGGGAAAAAGCACACACACCATTGTAATCGGGCGAGTTTCTACTTTCAGATGCAACAGGAATTTCTCGAGTTCGTCAATCCGTTCGCGAGATATGGGAGCTTGAAGTTAAGGAATGGTTGATAAACCATCAAAATTTTCGCAAGTCTGATACTCGAAACCAATAACTACGATACCTAGGGCAAAAATACACATACCGTTGTAATCGGGCGAGTTTCTGCTTTCAGATGCAACAGGAATTTCTCGAGTTCGTCAATCCGTTCGCGAGATATGGGAGTTTGAAGTTAAGGAATGGTTGAGAAACCATCCAAATTTTCGCAAGTCTGACACTCGAAACCAATAACTACAATGGCATAGGGGAAAAATACGCATACCGTTGTAATCGGGAGGGTGTCTACTTTCAGATGCAACAGGAACTTCTCGAGTTCGTCAATCCGTTCGCGAGATATGGGAGCTTGAAGTTAAGGAATGGTTGATAAACCATCAAAATTTTCGCAAGTCTGATACTCGAAACCAATAACTACGATACCTAGGGCAAAAATACAAATACCGTTGTAATCGGGCGAGCTTCTATAATACTTTCAGATGCAACAGGAATTTCTCGAGTTGGTCAATCCGTTCGCGAGATATGGTAGTCTGAAGATAAGGAATGGTTGAGAAACCACCAAATTTTCGCAAGTCTGACACTCGAAACCAATAACTGGAACGACCTAGGGGAAAAGTACACACACCATTGTAATCGGGCGAGTTTCTGCTTTCAGATAAAACTGGAATTTCTCGAGTTCGTCAATCCGTTCGCGAGATATGGGAGTTTGAAGTTAAGGAATGGTAGGGAAACCATCAAAATTTTCGCAAGTCTGATACTCGAAACCAATAACTACGATGGCCTAGGGCAAAAATACACATACCGTTGTAATCGGGCGAGTTTCTGCTTTCAGATGCAACACGAATTCCTCGAGTTGGTCAATCCGTTCGCGAGATATGGTAGTCTGAAGTTAAGGAATGGTTGAGAAACCACAAAATTTTCGCAAGTCTGACACTCGAAACCAATAACTGGAACGACCTAGGGGAAAAGTACACACACCATTGTAATCGAGCGTGTTTCTGCTTTCAGATGCAACAGGAATTTCTCGAGTTCGTCAATCCGTTCACGAGATATGGGAGTTTGAAGTTAAGAAATGGTTGAGACACCATCAAAATTTTCGCAAGTCTGATACTCGAAACCAATAACTGGAACGCCCTAGGGGGAAAGTACCCACACCATTGTGATCGGGCGAGTTTCTACTTTCAGATGCAACAGGAATTTCTCGAGTTAGTCAATCCGTTCGCGAGTAATGGAAGTTTGAAATTAAGCAACGGTTGATTAACCATCAAAATTTTCGCAAGTCTGATACTCAAAACCAATAACTACGACGGCCTAGGGGAAAATTACACATACCGTTGTAATCGGGCGAGTTTCTGCTTTCAGATGCAACAGGAATTTCTCGAGTTCGTCAATCCGTTCGCGAGATATGGGAGTTTGAATTTAAGGAATGGTTGAGAAACCATCAAAATTTTCGCAAGTCTGATACTCGAAACCAATAACTGGAGAGGCCTAGGGGAAAAGTACACACACCACTGTAATCGGGCGAGTTTCTACTTTCAGATGCAACAGGAATTTCTCAAGTTAGTCAATCCGTTCGCGAGATATGGGAGTTTGAAGTTAAGGAATGGTTGAGAAACCGTCAAAATTTTCGCAAGTCTGATACGCGAAACCTATAACTACGATGGCCTAGGGCAAAAATACACATACCGTTGTAATCGGGCGTGTTTCTGCTTTCAGATGCAACAGGAATTTCTCGAGTTCGTCAATCCGTTCGCGAGATATAGGAGTTTGAAGTTAAGGAATACATGAGAAACCTTAAAAATTTTCGCAAGTCTGATACTCGAAACCAATAACTGGAACGCCCTAGGGGGAAAGTACCCACACCATTGTGATCGGGCGAGTTTCTACTTTCAGATGCAACAGGAATTTCTCGAGTTAGTCAATCCGTTCGCGAGATATGGGAGTTTGAAGTTAAGGAATGGTTTAGAAACCATCAAAATTTTCGCAATTCTGATACTCGAAACCAATAACTGGAACGGCCTAGGGGAAAAGTACACACACCATTGTAATCGGGCGAGTTTCTACTTTCAGATGCAACAGGAATTTGTCGAGTTCGTCAATCCGTTCGCGAGATATGGGAGTTTGAATTTAAGGAATGGTTGAGAAACCATCAAAATTTTCGCAAGTCTGATACTCGAAACCAATAACTGGAGAGGCCTAGGGGAAAAGTACACACACCATTGTAATCGGGCGAGTTTCTACTTTCAGATGCAACAGGAATTTCTCGAGTTAGTCAATCCGTTCGCGAGATATGGGAGTTTGAAGTTAAGGAATGGTTGGGAAATCATCAAAATTTTCGCAAGTCTGATTCGTGAAACCAATAACTACGAAGGCCTAGGGCAAAAATACACATACCGTTGTAATCGGGCGTGTTTCTGCTTTCAGATGCAACAGGAATTTCTCGAGTTCGTCAATCCGTTCGCGAGATATCGGAGTTTGAAGCTAAGGAATGGTTGCGAATCCATCAAAATTTTCGCAAGTCTGATACTCGAAGCCAATAACTACAATGGCCTAGGCGAAAAGTACACACACCGTTGTAATCGGGCGAGTTTCTACTTTCAGATGCAACAAGAACTCCTCGAGTTAGTCAATCCGTTCGCGAGATATGGGAGTATGAAGTTAAGGAATGGTTGAGAAACCATCAAAATTTTCGCAAGTCTGATACTCGAAACCAATAACTGGAACGCCCTGGAGGAAAAATACACATACCGTTGTTGTAGGGCGAGTTTCTGCTTTCAGATGCAACAGGAATTTTCTCGAGTTCGTCAATCCGTTCGCGAGATATGGGAGCTTGAAGTTAAGGAATGGTTGAGAAACCATCAAAATTTTCGCAAGTCTGGCACTCGAAACCAATAACTACAATGGCCTAGGGGAAAAATACACATACCGTTGAAATCGTGCGAGTTTCTGCTTTTAGATGCAATAGGGATTTCTCGAGTTCGTCAATCCGTTCGCGAGATATGGGAGTTTGAACTTAAGGAATGGTTGAGAAACCATCAAAATTTTCGCAAGTCTGATACTCGAAAACAATAACTGGAACGCCCTGGGGGAAAAAGCACACACACCATTGTAATCGGGCGAGTTTCTACTTTCAGATGCAACAGGAATTTCTCGAGTTCGTCAATCCGTTCGCGAGATATGGGAGCTTGAAGTTAAGGAATGGTTGATAAACCATCAAAATTTTCGCAAGTCTGATACTCGAAACCAATAACTACGATACCTAGGGCAAAAATACACATACCGTTGTAATCGGGCGAGTTTCTGCTTTCAGATGCAACAGGAATTTCTCGAGTTCGTCAATCCGTTCGCGAGATATGGGAGTTTGAAGTTAAGGAATGGTTGAGAAACCATCCAAATTTTCGCAAGTCTGACACTCGAAACCAATAACTACAATGGCATAGGGGAAAAATACGCATACCGTTGTAATCGGGAGGGTGTCTACTTTCAGATGCAACAGGAACTTCTCGAGTTCGTCAATCCGTTCGCGAGATATGGGAGCTTGAAGTTAAGGAATGGTTGATAAACCATCAAAATTTTCGCTAGTCTGATACTCGAAACCAATAACTACGATACCTAGGGCAAAAATACACATACCGTTGTAATCGGGCGAGTTTCTGCTTTCAGATGCAACAGGAATTTCTCGAGTTCGTCAATCCGTTCGCGAGATATGGGAGTTTGAAGTTAAGGAATGGTTGAGAAACCATCCAAATTTTCGCAAATCTGACACTCGAAACCAATAACTACAATGGCATAGGGGAAAAATACGCATACCGTTGTAATCGGGAGGGTGTCTACTTTCAGATGCAACAGGAACTTCTCGAGTTCGTCAATCCGTTCGCGAGATATGGGAGCTTGAAGTTAAGGAATGGTTGATAAACCATCAAAATTTTCGCAAGTCTGATACTCGAAACCAATAACTACGATACCTAGGGCAAAAATACACATACCGTTGTAATCGGGCGAGCTTCTACTTTCAGATGCAACAGGAATTTCTCGAGTTGGTCATTCCGTTCGCGAGATATGGTAGTCTGAAGATAAGGAATGGTTGAGAAACCACCAAATTTTCGCAAGTCTGACACTCGAAACCAATAACTGGAACGACCTAGGGGAAAAGTACACACGCCATTGTAATCGGGCGAGTTTCTGCTTTCAGATAAAACTGGAATTTCTCGAGTTCGTCAATCCGTTCGCGAGATATGGGAGTTTGAAGTTAAGGAATGGTAGGGAAACCATCAAAATTTTCGCAAGTCTGATACTCGAAACCAATAACTACGATGGCCTAGGGCAAAAATACACATACCGTTGTAATCGGGCGAGTTTCTGCTTTCAGATGCAACACGAATTTCTCGAGTTGGTCAATCCGTTCGCGAGATATGGTAGTCTGAAGTTAAGGAATGGTTGAGAAACCATCAAAATTTTCGCAAGTCTGATACTCGAAACCAATAACTGGAACGGCCTAGGGGAAAAGTACGGACATCATTGTAATCGGGCGAGTTTCTACTTTCAGATGCAACAGGAATTTCTCGAGTTCGTCGATCCGTTCGCGAGATATCGGAGTTTGAAGCTAAGGAATGGTTGCGAATCCATCAAAATTTTCGCAAGTCTGATACTCGAAGCCAATAACTACAATGGCCTAGGCGAAAAGTACACACACCGTTGTAATCGGGCAAGTTTCTACTTTCAGATGCAACAGGAACTCCTCGAGTTAGTCAATCCGTTCGCGAGATATGGGAGTATGAAGTTAAGGAATGGTTGAGAAACCATCAAAATTTTCGCAAGTCTGATACTCGAAACCAATAACTGGAACGCCCTGGAGGAAAAATACACATACCGTTGTTGTAGGGCGAGTTTCTGCTTTCAGATGCAACAGGAATTTCTCGAGTTCGTCAATCCGTTCGCGAGATATGGGAGCTTGAAGTTAAGGAATGGTTGAGAAACCATCAAAATTTTCGCAAGTCTGGCACTCGAAACCAATAACTACAATGTCCTAGGGGAAAAATACACATACCGTTGAAATCGTGCGAGTTTCTGCTTTTAGATGCAATAGGGATTTCTCGAGTTCGTCAATCCGTTCGAGAGATATGGGAGTTTGAAGTTAAGGAATGGTTGAGAAACCATTAAAATTTTCGCAAGTCTGATACACGAAACCGATAACTGGAATAGCCTAGGGGAAAAGTACACACACCATTGTAATCGGGAGAGTTTCTGCTTTCAGATAAAACTGGAATTTCTCGAGTTCGTCAATCCGTTCGCGAGATATGGGAGTTTGAAGTTAAGGAATGGCAAGGAAACCACCAAAATTTTCGCAAGTCTGGTACTCGAAACCAATAACGGGAACGGCCTAGGGGAAAAGTACACACACCATTGTAATCGGGCGAGTTTCTACTTTCAGATGCAACAGGAATTTCTCGAGTTCGTCAATCTGTTCGCGAGATATGGGAGCTTGAACTTAAGGAATGGTTGAGAAACCATCAAAATTTTCGCAAGTCTGATACTCGAAAACAATAACTGGAACGCCCTGGGGGAAAAAGCACACACACCATTGTAATCGGGCGAGTTTCTACTTTCAGATGCAACAGGAATTTCTCGAGTTGGTCAATCCGTTCGCGAGATATGGTAGTCTGAAGATAAGGAATGGTTGAGAAACCACCAAATTTTCGCAAGTCTGACACTCGAAACCAATAACTGGAACGACCTAGGGGAAAAGTACACACACCATTGTAATCGGGCGAGTTTCTGCTTTCAGATAAAACTGGAATTTCTCGAGTTCGTCAATCCGTTCGCGAGATATGGGAGTTTGAAGTTAAGGAATGGTAGGGAAACCATCAAAATTTTCGCAAGTCTGATACTCGAAACCAATAACTACGATGGCCTAGGGCAAAAATACACATACCGTTGTAATCGGGCGAGTTTCTGCTTTCAGATGCAACACGAATTTCTCGAGTTGGTCAATCCGTTCGCGAGATATGGTAGTCTGAAGTTAAGGAATGGTTGAGAAACCACAAAATTTTCGCAAGTCTGACACTCGAAACCAATAACTGGAACGACCTAGGGGAAAAGTACACACACCATTGTAATCGAGCGTGTTTCTGCTTTCAGATGCAACAGGAATTTCTCGAGTTCGTCAATCCGTTCACGAGATATGGGAGTTTGAAGTTAAGAAATGGTTGAGACACCATCAAAATTTTCGCAAGTCTGATACTCGAAACCAATAACTGGAACGCCCTAGGGGGAAAGTACCCACACCATTGTGATCGGGCGAGTTTCTAATTTCAGATGCAACAGGAATTTCTCGAGTTAGTCAATCCGTTCGCGAGTAATGGAAGTTTGAAATTAAGCAACGGTTGATTAACCATCAAAATTTTCGCAAGTCTGATACTCAAAACCAATAACTACGACGGCCTAGGGGAAAATTACACATACCGTTGTAATCGGGCGAGTTTCTGCTTTCAGATGCAACAGGAATTTCTCGAGTTCGTCAATCCGTTCGCGAGATATGGGAGTTTGAATTTAAGGAATGGTTGAGAAACCATCAAAATTTTCGCAAGTCTGATACTCGAAACCAATAACTGGAGAGGCCTAGGGGAAAAGTACACACACCACTGTAATCGGGCGAGTTTCTACTTTCAGATGCAACAGGAATTTCTCAAGTTAGTCAATCCGTTCGCGAGATATGGGAGTTTGAAGTTAAGGAATGGTTGAGAAACCATCAAAATTTTCGCAAGTCTGATACGCGAAACCTATAACTACGATGGCCTAGGGCAAAAATACACATACCGTTGTAATCGGGCGTGTTTCTGCTTTCAGATGCAACAGGAATTTCTCGAGTTCGTCAATCCGTTCGCGAGATATAGGAGTTTGAAGTTAAGGAATACATGAGAAACCTTAAAAATTTTCGCAAGTCTGATACTCGAAACCAATAACTGGAACGCCCTAGGGGGAAAGTACCCACACCATTGTGATCGGGCGAGTTTCTACTTTCAGATGCAACAGGAATTTCTCGAGTTAGTCAATCCGTTCGCGAGATATGGGAGTTTGAAGTTAAGGAATGGTTTAGAAACCATCAAAATTTTCGCAATTCTGATAATCGAAACCAATAACTGGAGAGGCCTAGGGGAAAAGTACACACACCACTGTAATCGGGCGAGTTTCTACTTTCAGATGCAACAGGAATTTCTCAAGTTAGTCAATCCGTTCGCGAGATATGGGAGTTTGAAGTTAAGGAATGGTTGAGAAACCATCAAAATTTTCGCAAGTCTGATACGCGAAACCTATAACTACGATGGCCTAGGGCAAAAATACACATACCGTTGTAATCGGGCGTGTTTCTGCTTTCAGATGCAACAGGAATTTCTCGAGTTCGTCAATCCGTTCGCGAGATATGGGAGTTTGAATTTAAGGAATGGTTGAGAAACCATCAAAATTTTCGCAAGTCTGATACTCGAAGCCAATAACTGGAGAGGCCTAGGGGAAAAGTACACACACCATTGTAATCGGGCGAGTTTCTACTTTCAGATGCAACAGGAATTTCTCGAGTTAGTCAATCCGTTCGCGAGATATGGGAGTTTGAAGTTAAGGAATGGTTGGGAAACCATCAAAATTTTCGCAAGTCTGATACACGAAACCTATAACAGGAATGGCCTAGGGGAAAAGTACACACACCATTGTAATCGGGAGAGTTTCTGCTTTCAGATAAAACTGGAATTTCTCGAGTTCGTCAATCCGTTCGCGAGATATGGGAGTTTGAAGTTAAGGAATGGCAGGGAAACCATCAAAATTTTCGCATGTCTGATACTCGAAACCAATAACTGGAACGGCCTAGGGGAAAAGTACACACACCATTGTAATCGGGCAAGTTTTTACTTTCAGATGCAAGAGGAATTTCTCGAGTTCGTCAATCCGTTCGCGAGATATGGGAGTTTGAATTTAACGAATGGTTGAGAAATCATCAAAATTTTCGCAAGTCTGATTCGTGAAACCAATAACTACGAAGGCCTAGGGCAAAAATACACATACCGTTGTAATCGGGCGTGTTTCTGCTTTCAGATGCAACAGGAATTTCTCGAGTTCGTCAATCCGTTCGCGAGATATCGGAGTTTGAAGCTAAGGAATGGTTGCGAATCCATCAAAATTTTCGCAAGTCTGATACTCGAAGCCAATAACTACAATGGCCTAGGCGAAAAGTACACACACCGTTGTAATCGGGCGAGTTTCTACTTTCAGATGCAACAAGAACTCCTCGAGTTAGTCAATCCGTTCGCGAGATATGGGAGTATGAAGTTAAGGAATGGTTGAGAAACCATCAAAATTTTCGCAAGTCTGATACTCGAAACCAATAACTGGAACGCCCTGGAGGAAAAATACACATACCGTTGTTGTAGGGCGAGTTTCTGCTTTCAGATGCAACAGGAATTTCTCGAGTTCGTCAATCCGTTCGCGAGATATGGGAGCTTGAAGTTAAGGAATGGTTGAGAAACCATCAAAATTTTCGCAAGCCTGGCACTCGAAACCAATAACTACAATGGCCTAGGGGAAAAATACACATACCGTTGAAATCGTGCGAGTTTCTGCTTTTAGATGCAATAGGGATTTCTCGAGTTCGTCAATCCGTTCGCGAGATATGGGAGTTTGAATTTAAGGAATGGTTGAGAAACCATCAAAATTTTCGCAAGTCTGATACTCGAAACCAATAACTGGAGAGGCCTAGGGGAAAAGTACACACACCACTGTAATCGGGCGAGTTTCTACTTTCAGATGCAACAGGAATTTCTCAAGTTAGTCAATCCGTTCGCGAGATATGGGAGTTTGAAGTTAAGGAATGGTTGAGAAACCATCAAAATTTTCGCAAGTCTGATACGCGAAACCTATAACTACGATGGCCTAGGGCAAAAATACACATACCGTTGTAATCGGGCGTGTTTCTGCTTTCAGATGCAACAGGAATTTCTCGAGTTCGTCAATCCGTTCGCGAGATATAGGAGTTTGAAGTTAAGGAATACATGAGAAACCTTAAAAATTTTCGCAAGTCTGATACTCGAAACCAATAACTGGAACGCCCTAGGGGGAAAGTACCCACACCATTGTGATCGGGCGAGTTTCTACTTTCAGATGCAACAGGAATTTCTCGAGTTAGTCAATCCGTTCGCGAGATATGGGAGTTTGAAGTTAAGGAATGGTTTAGAAACCATCAAAATTTTCGCAATTCTGATACTCGAAACCAATAACTGGAACGGCCTAGGGGAAAAGTACACACACCATTGTAATCGGGCGAGTTTCTACTTTCCGATGCAACAGGAATTTGTCGAGTTCGTCAATCCGTTCGCGAGATATGGGAGTTTGAATTTAAGGAATGGTTGAGAAACCATCAAAATTTTCGCAAGTCTGATACTCGAAACCAATAACTGGAGAGGCCTAGGGGAAAAGTACACACACCATTGTAATCGGGCGAGTTTCTACTTTCAGATGCAACAGGAATTTCTCGAGTTAGTCAATCCGTTCGC
This sequence comes from Ptiloglossa arizonensis, assembly GCF_051014685.1. Classification (NCBI taxonomy): domain Eukaryota; kingdom Metazoa; phylum Arthropoda; class Insecta; order Hymenoptera; family Colletidae; genus Ptiloglossa; species Ptiloglossa arizonensis. Next base: position 652,855 of record NW_027478710.1, read on the forward strand.
GAGATATGGGAGTTTGAAGTTAAGGAATGGTTGGGAAACCATCAAAATTTTCGCAAGTCTGATACACGAAACCTATAACAGGAATGGCCTAGGGGAAAAGTACACACACCATTGTAATCGGGAGAGTTTCTGCTTTCAGATAAAACTGGAATTTCTCGAGTTCGTCAATCCGTTCGCGAGATATGGGAGTTTGAAGTTAAGGAATGGCAGGGAAACCATCAAAATTTTCGCATGTCTGATACTCGAAACCAATAACTGGAACGGCCTAGGGGAAAAGTACACACACCATTGTAATCGGGCAAGTTTTTACTTTCAGATGCAAGAGGAATTTCTCGAGTTCGTCAATCCGTTCGCGAGATATGGGAGTTTGAATTTAACGAATGGTTGAGAAATCATCAAAATTTTCGCAAGTCTGATTCGTGAAACCAATAACTACGAAGGCCTAGGGCAAAAATACACATACCGTTGTAATCGGGCGTGTTTCTGCTTTCAGATGCAACAGGAATTTCTCGAGTTCGTCAATCCGTTCGCGAGATATCGGAGTTTGAAGCTAAGGAATGGTTGCGAATCCATCAAAATTTTCGCAAGTCTGATACTCGAAGCCAATAACTACAATGGCCTAGGCGAAAAGTACACACACCGTTGTAATCGGGCGAGTTTCTACTTTCAGATGCAACAAGAACTCCTCGAGTTAGTCAATCCGTTCGCGAGATATGGGAGTATGAAGTTAAGGAATGGTTGAGAAACCATCAAAATTTTCGCAAGTCTGGCACTCGAAACCAATAACTACAATGGCCTAGGGGAAAAATACACATACCGTTGAAATCGTGCGAGTTTCTGCTTTTAGATGCAATAGGGATTTCTCGAGTTCGTCAATCCGTTCGCGAGATATGGGAGTTTGAATTTAAGGAATGGTTGAGAAACCATCAAAATTTTCGCAAGTCTGATACTCGAAACCAATAACTGGAGAGGCCTAGGGGAAAAGTACACACACCATTGTAATCGGGCGAGTTTCTACTTTCAGATGCAACAGGAATTTCTCGAGTTAGTCAATCCGTTCGCGAGATATGGGAGTTTGAAATTAAGGAATGGTTGGGAAACCATCAAAATTTTCGCAAGTCTGATACACGAAACCTATAACAGGAATGGCCTAGGGGAAAAGTACACACACCATTGTAATCGGGAGAGTTTCTGCTTTCAGATAAAACTGGAATTTCTCGAGTTCGTCAATCCGTTCGCGAGATATGGGAGTTTGAAGTTAAGGAATGGCAGGGAAACCATCAAAATTTTCGCATGTCTGATACTCGAAACCAATAACTGGAACGGCCTAGGGGAAAAGTACACACACCATTGTAATCGGGCAAGTTTTTACTTTCAGATGCAAGAGGAATTTCTCGAGTTCGTCAATCCGTTCGCGAGATATGGGAGTTTGAATTTAACGAATGGTTGAGAAATCATCAAAATTTTCGCAAGTCTGATACTCGAAGCCAATAACTACAATGGCCTAGGCGAAAAGTACACACACCGTTGTAATCGGGCGAGTTTCTACTTTCAGATGCAACAAGAACTCCTCGAGTTAGTCAATCCGTTCGCGAGATATGGGAGTATGAAGTTAAGGAATGGTTGAGAAACCATCAAAATTTTCGCAAGTCTGATACTCGAAACCAATAACTGGAACGCCCTGGAGGAAAAATACACATACCGTTGTTGTAGGGCGAGTTTCTGCTTTCAGATGCAACAGGAATTTCTCGAGTTCGTCAATCCGTTCGCGAGATATGGGAGTTTGAAGTTAAGGAATGGTTGAGAAACCATCCAAATTTTCGCAAGTCTGACACTCGAAACCAATAACTACAATGGCATAGGGGAAAAATACGCATACCGTTGTAATCGGGAGGGTGTCTACTTTCAGATGCAACAGGAACTTCTCGAGTTCGTCAATCCGTTCGCGAGATATGGGAGCTTGAAGTTAAGGAATGGTTGATAAACCATCAAAATTTTCGCAAGTCTGATACTCGATACCAGTAACTACGATACCTAGGGCAAAAATACACATACCGTTGTAATCGGGCGAGTTTCTGCTTTCAGATGCAACAGGAATTTCTCGAGTTCGTCAATCCGTTCGCGAGATATGGGAGTTTGAAGTTAAGGAATGGTTGAGAAACCATCCAAATTTTCGCAAATCTGACACTCGAAACCAATAACTACAATGGCATAGGGGAAAAATACGCATACCGTTGTAATCGGGAGGGTGTCTACTTTCAGATGCAACAGGAACTTCTCGAGTTCGTCAATCCGTTCGCGAGATATGGGAGCTTGAAGTTAAGGAATGGTTGATAAACCATCAAAATTTTCGCAAGTCTGATACTCGAAACCAATAACTACGATACCTAGGGCAAAAATACACATACCGTTGTAATCGGGCGAGCTTCTACTTTCAGATGCAACAGGAATTTCTCGAGTTGGTCAATCCGTTCGCGAGATATGGTAGTCTGAAGATAAGGAATGGTTGAGAAACCACCAAATTTTCGCAAGTCTGACACTCGAAACCAATAACTGGAACGACCTAGGGGAAAAGTACACACACCATTGTAATCGGGCGAGTTTCTGCTTTCAGATAAAACTGGAATTTCTCGAGTTCGTCAATCCGTTCGCGAGATATGGGAGTTTGAAGTTAAGGAATGGTAGGGAAACCATCAAAATTTTCGCAAGTCTGATACTCGAAACCAATAACTACGATGGCCTAGGGCAAAAATACACATACCGTTGTAATCGGGCGAGTTTCTGCTTTCAGATGCAACACGAATTTCTCGAGTTGGTCAATCCGTTCGCGAGATATGGTAGTCTGAAGTTAAGGAATGGTTGAGAAACCACAAAATTTTCGCAAGTCTGACACTCGAAACCAATAACTGGAACGACCTAGGGGAAAAGTACACACACCATTGTAATCGAGCGTGTTTCTGCTTTCAGATGCAACAGGAATTTCTCGAGTTCGTCAATCCGTTCACGAGATATGGGAGTTTGAAGTTAAGAAATGGTTGAGACACCATCAAAATTTTCGCAAGTCTGATACTCGAAACCAATAACTGGAACGCCCTAGGGGGAAAGTACCCACACCATTGTGATCGGGCGAGTTTCTACTTTCAGATGCAACAGGAATTTCTCGAGTTAGTCAATCCGTTCGCGAGTAATGGAAGTTTGAAATTAAGCAACGGTTGATTAACCATCAAAATTTTCGCAAGTCTGATACTCAAAACCAATAACTACGACGGCCTAGGGGAAAATTACACATACCGTTGTAATCGGGCGAGTTTCTGCTTTCAGATGCAACAGGAATTTCTCGAGTTCGTCAATCCGTTCGCGAGATATGGGAGTTTGAATTTAAGGAATGGTTGAGAAACCATCAAAATTTTCGCAAGTCTGATACTCGAAACCAATAACTGGAGAGGCCTAGGGGAAAAGTACACACACCACTGTAATCGGGCGAGTTTCTACTTTCAGATGCAACAGGAATTTCTCAAGTTAGTCAATCCGTTCGCGAGATATGGGAGTTTGAAGTTAAGGAATGGTTGAGAAACCATCAAAATTTTCGCAAGTCTGATACGCGAAACCTATAACTACGATGGCCTAGGGCAAAAATACACATACCGTTGTAATCGGGCGTGTTTCTGCTTTCAGATGCAACAGGAATTTCTCGAGTTCGTCAATCCGTTCACGAGATATGGGAGTTTGAAGTTAAGAAATGGTTGAGACACCATCAAAATTTTCGCAAGTCTGATACTCGAAACCAATAACTGGAACGCCCTAGGGGGAAAGTACCCACACCATTGTGATCGGGCGAGTTTCTACTTTCAGATGCAACAGGAATTTCTCGAGTTAGTCAATCCGTTCGCGAGATATGGGAGTTTGAAGTTAAGGAATGGTTTAGAAACCATCAAAATTTTCGCAATTCTGATACTCGAAACCAATAACTGGAACGGCCTAGGGGAAAAGTACACACACCATTGTAATCGGGCGAGTTTCTACTTTCAGATGCAACAGGAATTTGTCGAGTTCGTCAATCCGTTCGCGAGATATGGGAGTTTGAATTTAAGGAATGGTTGAGAAACCATCAAAATTTTCGCAAGTCTGATACTCGAAACCAATAACTGGAGAGGCCTAGGGGAAAAGTACACACACCATTGTAATCGGGCGAGTTTCTACTTTCAGATGCAACAGGAATTTCTCGAGTTAGTCAATCCGTTCGCGAGATATGGGAGTTTGAAGTTAAGGAATGGTTGGGAAACCATCAAAATTTTCGCAAGTCTGATACACGAAACCTATAACAGGAATGGCCTAGGGGAAAAGTACACACACCATTGTAATCGGGAGAGTTTCTGCTTTCAGATAAAACTGGAATTTCTCGAGTTCGTCAATCCGTTCGCGAGATATGGGAGTTTGAAGTTAAGGAATGGCAGGGAAACCATCAAAATTTTCGCATGTCTGATACTCGAAACCAATAACTGGAACGGCCTAGGGGAAAAGTACACACACCATTGTAATCGGGCAAGTTTTTACTTTCAGATGCAAGAGGAATTTCTCGAGTTCGTCAATCCGTTCGCGAGATATGGGAGTTTGAATTTAACGAATGGTTGAGAAATCATCAAAATTTTCGCAAGTCTGATACTCGAAACCAATAACTGGAGAGGCCTAGGGGAAAAGTACACATACCGTTGTAATCGGGCGTGTTTCTGCTTTCAGATGCAACAGGAATTTCTCGAGTTCGTCAATCCGTTCGCGAGATATAGGAGTTTGAAGGTAAGCAATAGTTGAGAAACCTTAAAAATTTTCGCAAGTCTGATACTCGAAACCAATAACTGGAACGCCCTAGGGGGAAAGTACCCACACCATTGTGATCGGGCGAGTTTCTACTTTCAGATGCAACAGGAATTTCTCGAGTTAGTCAATCCGTTCGCGAGATATGGGAGTTTGAAGTTAAGGAATGGTTTAGAAACCATCAAAATTTTCGCAATTCTGATACTCGAAACCAATAACTGGAACGGCCTAGGGGAAAAGTACACACACCATTGTAATCGGGCGAGTTTCTACTTTCAGATGCAACAGGAATTTGTCGAGTTAGTCAATCCGTTCGCGAGATATGGGAGTTTGAATTTAAGGAACGGTTGATTAACCATCAAAATTTTCGCAAGTCTGATACTCGAAACCAATAACTGGAACGGCCTAGGGGAAAAGTACGCACATCATTGTAATCGGGCGAGTTTCTACTTTCAGACGCAACAGGAATTTCTCGAGTTCGTCAATCCGTTCGCGAGATATCGGAGTTTGAAGCTAAGGAATGGTTGCGATTCCATCAAAATTTTCGCAAGTCTGATACTCGAAACCAATAACTGGAACGCCCTAGGGGGAAAGTACCCCCACCATTGTGATCGGGCGAGTTTCTACTTTCAGATGCAACAGGAATTTCTCGAGTTAGTCAATCCGTTCGCGAGATATGGGAGTTTGAAGTTAAGGAATGGTTTAGAAACCATCAAAATTTTCGCAATTCTGATACTCGAAACCAATAACTGGAACGGCCTAGGGGAAAAGTACACACACCATTGTAATCGGGCGAGTTTCTACTTTCAGATGCAACAGGAATTTGTCGAGTTCGTCAATCCGTTCGCGAGATATGGGAGTTTGAATTTAAGGAATGGTTCAGAAACCATCAAAATTTTCGCAAGTCTGATACTCGAAACCAATAACTGGAGAGGCCTAGGGGAAAAGTACACACACCATTGTAATCGGGCGAGTTTCTACTTTCAGATGCAACAGGAATTTCTCGAGTTAGTCAATCCGTTCGCGAGATATGGGAGTTTGAAGTTAAGGAATGGTTGGGAAACCATCAAAATTTTCGCAAGTCTGATACACGAAACCTATAACAGGAATGGCCTAGGGGGAAAGTACCCACACCATTGTGATCGGGCGAGTTTCTACTTTCAGATGCAACAGGAATTTCTCGAGTTAGTCAATCCGTTCGCGAGATATGGGAGTTTGAATTTAAGGAACGGTTGATTAACCATCAAAATTTTCGCAAGTCTGATACTCGAAACCAATAACTGGAACGGCCTAGAGGAAAAGCACACACTCCATTGTAATCGGGCGAGTTTCTACTTTCAGATGCAACAGGAATTTCTGGAGTTCGTCAATCCGTTCGCGAGATATGGGAGTTTGAACTTAAGGAGTGGTTGAGAAACCATCATAATTTTCGCTAGTCTGATACTCGAAACCAATAACTGGAACGGCCTAGGGGAAAAGTACGCACATCATTGTAATCGGGCGAGTTTCTACTTTCAGATGCAACAGGAATTTCTCGATTTCGTCAATCCGTTCGCGAGATATCGGAGTTTGAAGCTAAGGAATGGTTGCGAATCCATCAAAATTTTCGCAAGTCTGATACTCGAAACGAATAACTGGAATGGCCTAGTGGAAAAGGACACACACCGTTGTAACCGGGCGAGTTTCTACTTTCAGATGCAACAGGAATTTCTCGAGTTCGTCAATCTGTTCGCGAGATATGGGAGTTTGAACTTAAGGAATGGTTGAGAAACCATCAAAATTTTCGCTAGGCTGATATACGATACCAATAACTGGAACGGCCTAGGGGCAAAGTACAAACACCAATGTAATCGGGCGAGTTTCTACTTTCAGATGCAACAGGAATTTCTCGAGTTCGTCATTCCGTTCACGAGATATGGAAGTTTGAAGTTAAGGAATGGTTGTGAATCCATCAAAATTTTCGCAATTCTGATACTCGAAGCCAATAACTACAATGGCCTAGGCGAAAAGTACACACACCGTTGTAATCGGGCGAGTTTCTACTTTCAGATGCAACAGGAACTCCTCGAGTTAGTCAATCCGTTCGCGAGATATGGGAGTATGAAGTTAAGGAATGGTTGAGAAACCATCAAAATTTTCGCAAGTCTGATACTCGAAACCAATAACTGGAACGCCCTGGGGTAAAAATACACATACCGTTGTAGTAGGGCGAGTATCTGCTTTCAGATGCAACAGGAATTTCTCGAGTTCGTCAATCCGTTCGCGAGATATGGGAGCTTGAAGTTAAGGAATGGTTGAGAAACCATCAAAATTTTCGCAAGTCTGGCACTCGAAACCAATAACTACAATGGCCTAGGGGAAAAATACACATACCGTTGAAATCGTGCGAGTTTCTGCTTTTAGATGCAATAGGGATTTCTCGAGTACGTCAATCCGTTCGAGAGATATGGGAGTTTGAAGTTAAGGAATGGTTGAGAAACCATTAAAATTTTCGCAAGTCTGATACACGAAACCGATAACTGGAATAGCCTAGGGGAAAAATACACACACCATTGCAATAGGGCGAGTTTCTACTTTCAGATGCAACAGGAATTTCTCGAGTTCGTCAATCCGTTCGCGAGATATCGGAGTTTAAAGCTAAGGAATCGTTGTGAATCTATCAAAATTTTCGCAAGTCTGATACTCGAAAGGAATAACTGGAATGGCCTAGTGGAAAAGGAAACACACCGTTGTAACCGGGCGAGTTTCTACTTTCAGATGCAAAAGGAATTTCTCGAGTTCGTCATTCCGTTCACGAGATATGGAAGTTCGAAGTTAAGGACTGGTTGTGAATCCATCAAAATTTTCGCAATTCTGATACTCGAAGCCAATAACTACAATGGCCTAGGCGAAAAGTACACACACCGTTATAATCGGGCGAGTTTCTACTTTCAGATGCAACAGGAACTCCTCGAGTTGGTCAATCCGTTCGCGAGATATGGGAGTTTGAAGTTAAGGAATGGTTGAGATACCATCAAAATTTTCGCAGGTCTGATACTCGAAACACATAACTGGGAATGGCCTAGGGGAAAAATACACACACCGTTGTAATCGGGCGAATTTGTGCTTTCACATGCAACTGGAATTTCTCGAGTTCGTCAATCCGTTCGCGAGATATGTGAGTTTGAAGTTAAGGAATGGTTGAGACACCTTCAAAATTTTTGCAAGTCTGGTACTCGAAACCAATAACTGGAATGGCCTAGGGGAAAAGTACACACACCATTGTAATCGGCGAGTTTCTACTTCCACATGCAACAGGAACTTCTCGAGTGCGTCATTCCGTTCGCGAGATATGGGTGGTTGAAGTTAAGGAATGGTTGAGATACCATCAAAATTTTCGCAGGTCTGATACTCGAAACACATAACTGGGAATGGCCTAGGGGAAAAGTATACACACCATTGTAATCGGGCGAGTTTCCACTTTCAGGCGCAACAGGAATTTCTGGAGTTCGTCAATCCGTTCGCGAGATATGCGAGTTTGGAGTTAAGGAATGGTTGAGAAACCATCACAATTTTCGCAAGTCTGATACTCGAAACCAATAACTGGAATGGCCTAGGGGAAAAGTACACACACCATTTAAATCGGGCGAGTTTCTGCTTTCGGATGCAACAGGAAATAATCGAGTTCGTCAATCCGTTCGCGAGATATGTGAGTTTGAAGTTAAGGAATGGTTGAGAAACCATCAAAATTTTCGCAAGGCTGATACTCGAAAGCAATAACTGGAATGGCCTAGGGGAAAAGTACACATACCTTTGTAATCGGGCGAGTTTCCACTTTCAGGCGCAACAGGAATTTCTGGAGTTCGTCAATCCGTTCGCGAGATATGGGAGTTTGAAGTTAAGGAATGGTTGAGAAACCATCAAAATTTTCCCAATTCTGATGCTAGAAACGAATAACTGGAATGACCGAGGGGAAAAGTACACACACCATTGTAATCGGGCGAGTCTCTGCTTTCAGGGGCAACAGGAAATAATCGAGTTCGTCAATCCGTTCGCGAGATATGCGAGTTTGGAGTTAAGGAATGGTTGAGATACCATCACAATTTTCGCAAGTCTGATACGCGAAACCAATAACTACTATGGTCTAGGGCAAAAATACACATACCGTTGTAATCGGGCGAGTTTCTGCTTTCCGATGCAATAGGAAATTCTCGAGTTCGTCAATCCGTTCGCGAGATATGTGAGTTTGAAGTTAAGGAATGGTTGAGAAATCATCAAAATTTTCGCAAGGCTGATACTCGAAAGCAATAACTGGAATGGCCTAGGGGAAAAGTATACACACCATTGTAATCGGCCGAGCTTCTACTTTCAGATGCAACAGGAATTTCTCGAGTTCGTCAATCCGTTCGAGAGATATGGGAGTTTGAAGATAAGGAATGGTTGTGAAACCATCAAAATTTTCGCAAGTCTGATACTCGAAACCAATAACAACTATTGCCTAGGGCAAAAATACACATACCGTTGTAATCGGGCGAGTTTCTGCTTTCCGATGCAATAGGAAATTCTCGAGTTCGTCAATCCGTTCGCGAGATATGTGAGTTTGAGGTTAAGGAATGGTTGTGAAACCATCAAAATTTTCGCAAGTCTGATACTTGAAACCAATAACTGGAATGGCCTAGGGGAAAAGCGCACACACCATTGTAATCGGGCGAGTTTCTATTTTCAGATGCAACAGGAATTTCTCGAGTTCGTCAATCCGTTCGCGAGATATGGGAGTTTTAAGTTAAGGAATGGTTGAGAAACCATCAAAATTTTCGCAAGTCTGATACACGAAACCAATAACTACTATGGTCTAGGGCAAAAATACACATACCGATGTAATCGGGCGAGTTTCTACTTTCAGTTGCAACAGGAATTTCTCGAGTTCGTCATTCCGTTCGCGGGATATGGGTGTTTGAAGTTAAGGAATGATTGAGAAACTATCAAAATTTTCGCTGGTCTGATACACGAAACCAATAACTGGAATGGCCTAGGGGAAAAATACACATACCGATGTAATCGAGCGAGTTTCTGCTTTCAGATGCAATAGGAAATTCTCGAGTTCGTCAATCCGTTCGCGAGATATGTGAGTTTGAAGTTAAGGAATGGTTGAGAAACCATCAAAACTTCGCAAGTCTGATACTCGAAACCAATAACTGGAATGGCCTAGGGGAAAAGTACACACGCCATTGTAATCGGGCAAGTTTATACTTTCAGATGCAACAGGTACTTCTCGAGTTCGTCAATCCGTTCGCGTGATATGGGAGTTTGAATTTAAGGAATGGTTGAGAAACCATCAAAATTTTCGCAATTCTGATGCTCGAAACCAATAACAGGAATGGCCTAGGGGAAAAGCACACACACCATTGTAATCGGGCGAGTTTCTGCTTTCAGATGCAGCAGGAAATAATCGAGTTCGTCAATCCGTTCGCGAGATATGGGAATTTGAAGTTAAGGAATGGTTGAGAAACCATCAAAATTTTCGCAAGGCTGATACTCGAAAGCAATAACTGGAATGGCCTAGGGGAAAAGTATACAAACCCTTGTAATGGTGCGAGTTTCTACTTTCAAATGCAACAGGAATTTCTCGAGCTCGTCAATCCGTTCGCGAGATATCGGAATTTGAAGTTAAGGAATGGTTGAGAAACCATCAAAATTTTCGCAATTCTGATGCTCGAAACCAATAACTGGAATGGCCTAGGGGAAATGTACACACACCAATGGAATCGTGCAAGTTTCTACTATCAGATGCAACAGGAATTTCTCGAGTTCGTCTATCGGTTCGCGAGATATGGGAGTTTGAAATTAAGGAATGGTTGAGAGACCATTAAAATTTTCGCAAGTCTGATACTCGAAACCAATAACTGGAATGGCCTAGGGGAAATGTACACACACCAATGGAATCGGGCAAGTTTCTACTATCAGATGCAACAGGAATTTTTCGAGTTCGTCAATCCGTTCGCGTGATATGGGAGTTTGAAGTTAAGGAATGGTTGAGAAACCATCAAAATTTTCGCAAGTCAGATACTGGAAAACAATAGCTACTATGGCCTAGTGCAGAAATACACATACCGTTGTAAACGGGCGAGTTTCTGCTTTCGGATGCAACAGGAATTTCTCGAGTTCGTCAATCCGTTCGCGAGATATGGGAGTTTGAAGTTAAGGAATGGTTGAGAAACCGTCAAAATTTTCGAAAGTCTGATACTCGAAACCAATAACTGGAATGGCCTAGGGGAAATGTACACACACCAATGGAATCGGGCAAGTTTCTACTATCAGATGCAACAGGAATTTCTCGAGTTCGTCAATCGGTTCGCGAGATATGGGAGTTTGAAATTAAGGAATGGTTGAGAGACCATTAAAATTTTCGCAAGTCTGATACTCGAAACCAATAAGTGTAATGGCCTTGGGGAAAAGTACACACACCACTGTAATCGGGCGAGTTTCTACCATCAGATGCAACAGGAATTTCTGGAGTTCGTCAATCCGTTCGCGAGATATGGGAGTCTGAAGTTAAGGAATGGTTGAGAAACAATCAAAATTTTCGCCAGTCTGATACTCGAAACCAATAACTGGAATGGCCTAGGGGAAAAGTACGCACATCTTTGTAATCGGGCAAGTTTCTACTTTCAGATGCAACAGGACTTTCTCGAGTTCGTCAATCCGTTCGCGAGATATGGGAGTTTGAAGTTAAGGAATGTTTGAGAGACCATCAAAATTTTCGCAAATCTGATACTCGAAAACAATAACTACAATGGCCCAAGCCAAAAATACACATACAGCTGTAACCGGGCGAGTTTCTGCTTTCAGATGCAACAGGCATTTCTCGAGTTCGTCAATCCGTTCGCGAGATATGGGAGTTTGAAGTTAAGGAACACTTGAGATACCATCAAAATTTTCGCAAGTCTGATACTCGAAACCAATAACTACTATGGCCTAGGGCAAAAATACACACACCGTTGTAATCGGGCGAGTTTCTACTTTCAGATGCAACAGGATTTTTTCGAGTTCGTAAATCCGTTTTCGAGATATGGGAGTTTGAAGTTAAGGAATGGTTGAGAAACCATCAAAATTCTCGCAAGTCTGATACTCGAAACCAATAACTACAATGGCCTAGGGAAAAAATACACATACCGTTGTAATCGGGCGAGTTTCTGCTTTCAGATTCAACAGGAATTTCACGAGTTCTTCAATCCGTTCGCGAGATATGGGTGTTTGAAGTTAAGGAATGGTTGAGAAACCGTCAAAATTCTCGCAAGTCTGATACTCGAAACCAATAACTGGAATGACCTAGGGGAAAAGTACGCACATCTTTGTATTCGGGCAAGTTTCTACTTTCAGATGCAACAGGAATATCTCGAGGTCGTCAATCCGTTCGCGAGATATGGGAGTTTGGAGTTAAGGAATGGTTGAGAAATCATCAAAATTTTCGCAAGGCTGATACTCGAAAGCAATAACTGGAATGGCCTAGGGGAAAAGTATACACACCATTGTAATCGGCCGAGCTTCTACTTTCAGATGCAACAGGAATTTCTCGAGTTCGTCAATCCGTTCGAGAGATATGGGAGTTTGAAGATAAGGAATGGTTGTGAAACCATCAAAATTTTCGCAAGTCTGATACTCGAAAGCAATAACTGGAATGGCCTAGGGGAAAAGTATACACACCATTGTAATCGGGCGAGCTTCTACTTTCAGATGCAACAGGAATTTCTCGAGTTTGTCATTCTGTTCGCGAGATATGGGTGTTTGATGTTAAGGAATGATTGAGAAACCATCAAAATTTTCCCTGGTCTGATTCTCGAAACCAATAACTGGAATGGCCTAGGGGAAAAATACACATACCGTTGTAATCGGGCGAGTTTCTGCTTTCCGATGCAATAGGAAATTCTCGAGTTCGTCTATCCGTTCGCGAGATATGTGAGTTTGAAGTTAAGGAATGGTTGAGAAATCATCAAAATTTTCGCAAGGCTGATACTCGAAAGCAATAACTGGAATGGCCTAGGGGAAAAGTATACACACCATTGTAATCGGCCGAGCTTCTACTTTCAGATGCAACAGGAATTTCTCGAGTTCGTCAATCCGTTCGAGAGATATGGGAGTTTGAAGATAAGGAATGGTTGTGAAACCATCAAAATTTTCGCAAGTCTGATACTCGAAACCAATAACAACTATTGCCTAGGGCAAAAATACACATACCGTTGTAATCGAGCGAGTTTCTGCTTTCAGATGCAATAGGAAATTCTCGAGTTCGTCAATCCGTTCGCGAGATATGTGAGTTTGAAGTTAAGGAATGGTTGAGAAACCATCAAAACTTCGCAAGTCTGATACTCGAAACCAATAACTGGAATGGCCTAGGGGAAAAGTACACACGCCATTGTAATCGGGCAAGTTTATACTTTCAGATGCAACAGGTACTTCTCGAGTTCGTCAATCCGTTCGCGTGATATGGGAGTTTGAATTTAAGGAATGGTTGAGAGACCATTAAAATTTTCGCAAGTCTGATACTCGAAACCAATAAGTGTAATGGCCTTGGGGAAAAGTACACACACCACTGTAATCGGGCGAGTTTCTACCATCAGATGCAACAGGAATTTCTCGAGTTCGTCAATCCGTTCGCGAGATATGGGAGTCTGAAGTTAAGGAATGGTTGAGAAACAATCAAAATTTTCGCCAGTCTGATACTCGAAACCAATAACTGGAATGGCCTAGGGGAAAAGTACGCACATCTTTGTAATCGGGCAAGTTTCTACTTTCAGATGCAACAGGACTTTCTCGAGTTCGTCAATCCGTTCGCGAGATATGGGAGTATGAAGTTAAGGAATGTTTGAGAGACCATCAAAATTTTCGCAAATCTGATACTCGAAAACAATAACTACAATGGCCCAAGCCAAAAATACACATACAGCTGTAACCGGGCGAGTTTCTGCTTTCAGATGCAAAAGGCATTTCTCGAGTTCGTCAATCCGTTCGCGAGATATGGGAGTTTGAAGTTAAGGAACACTTGAGGTACCATCAAAATTTTCGCAAGTCTGATACTCGAAACCAATAACTACTATGGCCTAGGGCAAAAATACACATACCGTTGTAATCGGGCGAGTTTCTACTTTCAGATGCAACAGGATTTTTTCGAGTTCGTAAATCCGTTTTCGAGATATGGGAGTTTGAAGTTAAGGAATGGTTGAGAAACCATCAAAATTCTCGCAAGTCTGATACTCGAAACCAATAACTACAATGGCCTAGGGAAAAAATACACATACCGTTGTAATCGGGCGAGTTTCTGCTTTCAGATTCAACAGGAATTTCACGAGTTCTTCAATCCGTTCGCGAGATATGGGTGTTTGAAGTTAAGGAATGGTTGAGAAACCATCAAAATTCTCGCAATTCTGATACTCGAAACCAATAACTACAATGGCCTAGGGGAAAAATACAAATACCGTTGTAATCGGGCAAGTTTCTACTATCACATGCAACAGGAATTTCTCGAGTTCGTCAATCGGTTCGCGAGGTATGGGAGTTTGAAATTAAGGAATGGTTGAGAGACCATTAAAATATTCGCAAGTCTGATACTCGAAACCAATAACTGGAGTGGCCTAGGGGAAATGTACGCACACCAATGTAATCGGGCAAGTTTCTACTATCAGATGCAACAGGAATTTCTCGAGTTCGTCAATCGGTTCGCGAGATATGGGAGTTTGAAGTTAAGGAATGGTTGAGAAACCATCAAAATTCTCGCAAGTCTGATACTCGAAACCAATAACTGGAATGGCCTAGGGGAAAAGTACGCACATCTTTGTTTTCGGGCAAGTTTCTACTTTCAGATGCAACAGGACTTTCTCGAGTTCGTCAATCCTTTCGCGAGATATAGGAGTTTGAAGTTAAGGAATGGTTGAGAGACCATCAAAATTTTCGCAACTCTGATACACGAAAACAATAACTACAATGGCCGAAGCCAAAAATACACATACAGCTGTAATCGGGTGAGTTTCTGCTTTCAGATGCAACAGGCATTTCTCGAGTTCGTCAATCCGTTCGCGAGATATGGGAGTTTGAAGTTAAGGAACGCTTGAGATATCATCAAAATTTTCGCAAGTCTGATACTCGAAACCAATAACTACTGTGGCCTAGGGCAAAAATACACATACCGTTGTAATCGGGCGAGTTTCTACTTTCAGATGCAACAGGAATTTCTCGAGTTCGTCAATGCGTTCGCGAGATATAAGTGTTAGAAGTGAAGGAATGGTTGAGAGACCATCACAATTTTCGCAAGTCTGATACTCGAAACCAATAACTACAATGGCCCAAGCCAAAAATACACATACCGTTGTAATCGGGCGAGTTTCTGCTTTCAGATGCAACAGGAATTTCTCGAGTTCGTCAAGTCGTTCGCGAGATGTGGGCGTTTGAAGTTAAGGAATGGGTGAGAAACCATCATAATTTTCGCAAGGCTGATACTCGAAACCAATAACTGGAATGGCCTAGGGGAAAATACAGATACCGTTGTAATCGGGCGAGTCTCTACTTTCAGATGCAACAGCAATTTTCGATTTCCAAAATCCGTTCGCATGATATAGGAGTTTGAAGTGAAGGAATGGTTGAGAAACCATCAAAATTTTCGCAGGTCTGATACTCGAAACCAATAAATACATTGGCCTTGGGGAGAAATACACATACTGTTTTAATCGGGCGAGTTTCTACTTTCAGATGCAACAGCAATTTCTCGAGTTCGTCAATCCGTTCGCGAGATATGGGTGTTTGAAGTTAAGGAATGGTTGAGAAACCATCAAAATTCTCGCAAGTCTGATACTCGAAGCCAATAACTACAATGGCCTAGGGAAAAAATACACATACCGTTGTAATCGGGCGAGTTTCTGCTTTCAGATTCAACAGGAATTTCACGAGTTCTTCAATCCGTTCGCGAGATATGGGTGTTTGAAGTTAAGGAATGGTTGAGAAACCATCAAAATTCTCGCAATTCTGATGGTCGAAACCAATAACTACAATGGCCTAGGGGAAAAATACAAATACCGTTGTAATCGGGCAAGTTTCTACTATCAGATGCAACAGGAATTTCTCGAGTTCGTCAATCGGTTCGCGAGATATGGGAGTTTGAAATTAAGGAATGGTTGAGAGACCATTAAAATATTCGCAAGTCTGATACTCGAAACCAATAACTGGAATGGCCTAGGGGAAATGTACACACACCATTGTAATCGGGCAAGTTTCTACCATCAGATGCAACAGGAATTTCTCGAGTTCGTCAATCGGTTCGCGAGATATGGGAGTTTGAAGTTAAGGATTGGTCGAGAAACCATCAAAATTCTCGCAAGTCTGATACTCGAAACCAATAACTACAATGGCCTAGGGGAAAAATACACATACCGTTGTAATCGGGCGAGTTTCTGCTTTCAGATGTAACAGAAATTTCTCGAGTTCGTCAATCGGTTCGCGTGATATGGGAGTTTGAAGTTAAGGAATGGTTGAGAAACCATCAAAATTTTCGCAATTCTGTTACTGGAAAACAATAGCTACTATGGCCTAGGGCAAAAATACACATACCGTTGTAAACGGGCAAGTTTCTGCTTTCGGATGCAACAGGAATTTCTCGAGTTCGTCAATCCGTTCGCGAGATATGGAAGTTCGAAGTTAAGGAATGGTTGAGATACCATCAAAATTTTCGCAAGTCTGATACTCGAAACCAATAACCGGAATGGCCTAGGGGAAAAGTACACACACCATTATAATGGGGCGAGTTACTAGTTTCAGATGCAACAGGTATATCTCGAATTCGTCAATCCGTTCGCGAGATATGGGAGTTTGAAGTTACGGAATGGTTGAGAAGCCATCAAAATTTTCGCAATTCTGATACTCGAAACCAATAACTACGAAGGCCTAGGGGAAAATACAGATACTGTTGTAACCGGGCGAGTTTCTACTTTCAGATGCAACAGGAATTTCTCGAGTTCGTCAATCCGTTCGCGAGATGTGGGAGTTTGAAGTTAAGGAATGGTTGAGCAACCATCAAAATTTTCGCAAGTCTGATTCCCGAAACCAATAACTACAGAGGCCTAGGGGAAAAAATACACATACCGTTGTAATCGGGCGAGATTCTACTTTCAGATGCAACAGGAATTTCTCGAGTTCGTCAATCCGTTCGCGAGATATAGGAGTTTGAAGTTAAGGAATGGTTGAGAAACCATCAAAATATTCGCTGGTCTGATACTGGAAATCAATAACTGGAATGGCCTAGGAGAAATGTACACACACCAATGTAATCGGGCAAGTTTCTACTATCAGATGCAACAGGAATTTCTCGAGTTCGTCAATCGGTTCGCGAGATATGGGAGTTTGAAATTAAGGAATGGTTGAGAAACCATCAAAATTCTCGCAAGTCTGATACTCGAAACCAATAACTACAATGGCCTAGGGGAAAAATACACATACCGTTGTAATCGGGCGAGTTTCTGCTTTCAGATGTAACAGAAATTTCTCGAGTTCGTCAATGCGTTCGCGAGATATAAGTGTTAGAAGTGAAGGAATGGTTGAGAGACCATCACAATTTTCGCAAGTCTGATACTCGAAACCAATAACTACAATGGCCCAAGCCAAAGATACACATACCGTTGTAATCGGGCGAGTTTCTGCTTTCAGATGCAACAGGAATTTCTCGAGTTCGTCAAGTCGTTCGCGAGATATGGGCGTTTGAAGTTAAGGAATGGGTGAGAAACCATCATAATTTTCGCAAGGCTGATACTCGAAACCAATAACTGGAATGGCCTAGGGGAAAATACAGATACCGTTGTAATCGGGCGAGTCTCTACTTTCAGATGCAACAGCAATTTTCGATTTCCAAAATCCGTTCGCGTGATATAGGAGTTTGAAGTGAAGGAATGGTTGAGAAACCATCAAAATTTTCGCAGGTCTGATACTCGAAACCAATAAATACATTGGCCTTGGGGAGAAATACACATACTGTTTTAATCGGGCGAGTTTCTACTTTCAGATGCAACAGCAATTTCTCGAGTTCGTCAATCCGTTCGCGAGATATGGGTGTTTGAAGTTAAGGAATGGTTGAGAAACCATCAAAATTCTCGCAAGTGTGATACACGAAACCAATAACTACAATGGCCTAGGGGAAATGTACACACACCATTGTAATCGGGCAAGTTTCTACTATCAGATGCAACAGGAATTTCTCGAGTTCGTCAATCGGTTCGCGAGATATGGGAGTTTGAAATTAAGGAATGGTTGAGAGACCATTAAAATATTCGCAAGTCTGATACTCGAAACCAATAACTGGAATGGCCTAGGGGAAATGTACACACACCATTGTAATCGGGCAAGTTTCTACCATCAGATGCAACAGGAATTTCTCGAGTTCGTCAATCGGTTCGCGAGATATGGGAGTTTGAAGTTAAGGATTGGTTGAGAAACCATCAAAATTCTCGCAAGTCTGATACTCGAAACCAATAACTACAATGGCCTAGGGGAAAAATACACATACCGTTGTAATCGGGCGAGTTTCTGCTTTCAGATGTAACAGAAATTTCTCGAGTTCGTCAATCGGTTCGCGTGATATGGGAGTTTGAAGTTAAGGAATGGTTGAGAAACCATCAAAATTTTCGCAATTCTGTTACTGGAAAACAATAGCTACTATGGCCTAGGGCAAAAATACACATACCGTTGTAAACGGGCAAGTTTCTGCTTTCGGATGCAACAGGAATTTCTCGAGTTCGTCAATCCGTTCGCGAGATATGGGAGTTTGAAGTTAAGGAACGCTTGAGATACCATCAAAATTTTCGCAAGTCTGATACTCGAAAACAATAACTACTATGGCCTAGGGAAAAAGTACACACACCATTGTAATCGGGCGAGTTTCTACTTTCAGATGCAACAGGAGTTTCTCGAGTTCGTCAATCCGTTCGCGAGATATGGGAGTTTGAAGTTAAGGAATGGTTGAGAAACCATCAAAATTCTCGCAATTCTGATGCTCGAAACCAATAACTACTATGGCCTAGGGCAAAAGTACACATACCGTTGTAATCGGGCGAGTTTCTACTTTCAAATGCAACAGGAATATCTCGAGTTCGTCAATCCGTTCGCGAGATATGAAAGTTCGAAGTTAAGGAATGGTTGAGATACCATCAAAATTTTCGCAATTCTGATACTCGAAACCAATAACTACAATGGCCTAGGGGAAAAATACAAATACCGTTGTAATCGGGCAAGTTTCTACTATCACATGCAACAGGAATTTCTCGAGTTCGTCAATCGGTTCGCGAGGTATGGGAGTTTGAAATTAAGGAATGGTTGAGAGACCATTAAAATATTCGCAAGTCTGATACTCGAAACCAATAACTGGAGTGGCCTAGGGGAAATGTACGCACACCAATGTAATCGGGCAAGTTTCTACTATCAGATGCAACAGGAATTTCTCGAGTTCATCCATCGGTTCGCGAGATATGGGAGTTTGAAGTTAAGGAATGGTTGAGAAACCATCAAAATTCTCGCAAGTCTGATACTCGAAACCAATAAATACATTGGCCTTGGGGAGAAATACACATACTGTTTTAATCGGGCGAGTT